>NW_027507758.1:295818362-296144688 GCF_037356315.1 Lithobates pipiens
TGAGTTTCTAACTTCATCTTGTTCAGTTAAAGTGATAATAAGCCTTTGGGTTTTTTAAGAACTTTCAGCAACTGATTACTGAGTATGTTTTAGGTATATTTTAATCTATGAATGTAATGTCTCAGTTTAAGCTGGTGCCTTGATCACTGCCTCAGATTTTCTGTTACAAGGTTTTCTCTTGCAGCAGCCTATGGAGCCATCCTTGCATGCAGGGTGTAGAGTTGTGTCTGCCTACATTGTGTCCAACAGTGGTGGCTGGTGGTTCTCTGTTTGGGGGGGTGGAAAACAACCACCCCCCATGGTACCTCAAACCCCCCCCCCGCTGTTTGCCGGTCCTCCAGCCCTTACCCCATTGGCGGCGGGGATCAGGGATTGGCGGGCACACAGCATCGGGGATTGGAGAGTGCACATCGAACAGGGGATCAGGCTGCAGTGGGCATCTGGCAGCTTCTCCTGTGTCCTCTTCTCTTCTGAGATCACAGTGGCTTCCGCCGTGCGTCTCCTCTCCTCCTCCTAGGCATCCAATAAGATCGCCTTTCAGCCAATCGAGAAACAGGTATCAGACCTGTGCTTCCTGATTGTTGGAGAGGCGATTCAGTGTTAGAAAAGAGAATATTCATTTGCTTTCCTAACACACCTGGGTGGGCCCCAAGCGCAATGCTTTGTGCTCGGAGTCCACTCTATTTTGAAGCCTATTAGAGCATATGGCTCTAATCCGGTGCTTCAAAAAAACACCCCCGCCGCTGTATCATGTGCCCAGCGTCCTGAAGGGGGCCATATGCATGAATAAGCGGTGGCTGTGGTGGCTAGGGATAGATTCATGCTAAGCATGAATCTATCCATTAACCATCTAGGGGGTGGCGTGGATAGAAAGGGCAGCGCCCATGGTGTCCAGAAATGAAACACATAGTCTAAGATGACAGGAGCCCCCCCCCCCCCGCTTCTCACTCCTCCTCCCCTCTCCATCCTCAGACTGACTGTAAACTGCACTGTCCAATGTTAAATCTTTCCTGTGAAGACTGGAAGTTCAGGGAAGCAGCACAGAGAAAGCAGAAGTCCACAGCACTAAATGTTGTAAAAGGGAAATGGAGTGGGGAGTTTAACAAATAGTTTACTGGGGATCTTTTTTTTTTTTTGAAGCAATGTGTTAAACTAAAAAAAATCTGAGGGTTTAGCCCCAGTTTACATCGGGCCAATTTGCAGCCTATTGCCGACAATCAGGGCCGCTGATAGGCCAGTACAACTGGCCCTGTTGTACCGGGCCCGGCCAGCAGGGGGGCCCGGGCAAGCTGAGCAGATAAATAATTAATATAAAAAAATCCTCCAGCCATGGCCGATCAGAGTCCGTCTGAATCAACTACCAACCAAATAGCCCCCACCACCCCCTGGTTATTTTTACGTTTTGTTTTTTTTGGTGCAGATAGCTATCCGCAGACTAGGTGGCGGCAGGGGAGGGACTATTTCCTCTATTTCGGGTGCGAAAGAATACCTCTTCATGGGTGGCACTGTCTGCATCAGAATATGGCATTGGTGGCATGGGTGGCACTGTCTGCAGATAGCACATGCGTTATGGCCCATAAGACATGTGCTGCCTGCAGACAGTGCCACCCATGACGCTAATGTCATAATGCATGTGATGCCTGCAGAGACAGTGCCACCCATGCTGCCAAAGGCATTATGACATTGGCGGCATGGGTGGCACTGTCTACAGCACAATATGGCATTGGTGGCATGGGTGGCACTGTCAGCAAGTAGCACATGTGTTATGCCATTAGTGTCACGGCTGGCACTGTTTGCAGCACGTTACGGCATTGGCGGCACTGTCTGCTGGTAGCACATGCATTATGGCCCATAATGCATGTGATACCTGCAGAGACAGTGCCACCCATGCCGCCAATGCCATAATGTGCTACAGACAGTGCCGCCAATGCCGTAATGTTCTGCAGATAGTGCCACTCATGCCGCCAATGCCGTAATGTGCTACAGACAGTGCCACCCATGCCTATCACTTGTAGACAAACCTGCACTTTGTTTCAAGGGGGGGCTGGGGAGGGTCCAGGGGCAGGGCGGGGCTGAAGGAGGGACCAGTAGCGGGGCCAGGGTGGAGCTGATGGGGGCCCCCTCAGGTAGGCTGTACGGGGCCCCATGATTTCTATCAGCGGCCCTGCCGACAATGGCACTGTCCAAATCGAGTGACGCCGAATTTACAGCACAGCACCGATTCCCAAAAGTAGTTCCTGCACTACTATTGGTGACTTCGGGGCAATTTCAATAGACATCTGTGCATGAACCCGCACAGATGTCTCTCAAATTGCCCCGAAGTCGGACTGAAATGTCGGT
Source organism: Lithobates pipiens (assembly GCF_037356315.1). Taxonomy (NCBI): domain Eukaryota; kingdom Metazoa; phylum Chordata; class Amphibia; order Anura; family Ranidae; genus Lithobates; species Lithobates pipiens. The sequence goes on from NW_027507758.1 coordinate 295,820,703, forward strand.
TTGAAATTCAGCTGAACTCGCACGTTTTCAAACCTGCATTTATTGTGAACCTAGGCTTTATAATACTTTAAGCTTTGAAAATGAACACTATAAACTGATTGGATATCTTGTACAGCTGCTGTAGATTTAGGCTGCTTCAGTCTTAATAAATTCCTCATCAAAAAGAAAAAAGTATAAAAGTCTGTTATGCACTTGGATCACATGCATGATTTAAAAGTGTCAAAGTGTCAAACAGTGGGTGCTATTAATTTTGGAGCTACAGGTAGAGTGGGTCATGTACCAGAAGTAGAAGGGGAAATAAAGAAAAATAGAAGTATTGTAAAAGCAGAAATAGTAGAAAAGAATACAAGCAGCGCTACTCACTTGAATGGATCTTATTTGATGGGGTTATAATTTCTGCCATGGCTGAGAAGCATAGCATCGCTGCCATGGTGTTTTAGCTAAAATAATCTTTGTTTAATCTGGGGGGCAGTGGGGTGCTAGGGGAAGGGTCAGCAGGAGTCAGTGCACCTATCCTAGTTGAATTGATTTACAGGCTTCAGTGCAAAAAAATAAAAATAAATGTGCATTTTTAAATTGTATTTATTATATATATTTTTTTATTTATTTATGAATGTGGGTGTATTTATTTTATTTTTGGAAAAGGTGGATCGTGCCTTTAAATACATAGGCTTCCCTTGGGCAATTCTTGCTAGTGCTAATCTGATATTGCTTCTGTGAAAATGTAATTTGAAAAATCCTGTTGTTTTGTCAACATACAGTACTGTGCAAAAGTTTAAGGCAGGTGTGAAAAAAAATGCTGTAAATTAAGAATTGTTTCAGAAATAGAAGCGTTGATAGTTTATTTTTTATTAATTAACAAAACTGAAAGTAGATGAACATAAGAGAAATACAAATAAAATCAATATTTGGTGTGACGACCCTTTGCTTTCAAAACAGCATCAATTCTGCTAGGTACACTTGCACACAGTTTTTGTAGGAATTTGGCAGGTAGGTTGTCTCAAATCCTTCTGTCTCTTCATGAAATCCCACACAGACTCAATGATATTGAGATCGGGGCTCTGTGGGGGCAAACCATCACTTATAGGACTTGTTCATCATTGCGCTGAAGTTAGTTCTTCAGCGCAATATAAATCATGTATAACAATAATAATGACATTGGCTGTATGTTTGGTATCCTTGTCCTGCTACAGAATAAATGACTGTATTCTACATGAGAGGCAAGGCCGTTGCTAAGTCTACAAAAGATCTGGTGTTAGAGCCCATAGCAGCAAAGTAAAGAAAGTCATACGATTGGGCAGGCATACACATGTATATAATATATACGTGTGTGTGTGCTTGTATATATATATATATATATATATATATATATATATAGCTTGCCACGTCACCTGCCACCAGATGCAGATTATTACATACAGAGAGGCTAGGGTATATAGAAGAGAAGCTAGTGTATACAGAGAAGCTAGTGTATAGAGAGAGGCTAGTGTATACAGAGAGGCTGGGTATACAGAGAGGCTGGTGTATATACAGAGAGGCTGGGTATACAGAGAGGTCGGTGTATATATAGAGAGGCTGGTGTATATACAGAGAGGCTGGTGTATACAGAGAGGCTGGTTATACAGAGAGGCTGGTGTATATACAGAGATGCTGGTGTATACAGAAAGGCTGGTGTATATACAGAGAAGCTGGTGTATATACAGAGAGGCTGGGTATATAGAGAGGCTGGTGTATATACAGAGAGGCTAGGTATACAGATAGGCTGGTGTATATACAGAGAGGCTGGTGTATACAGAGAGGCTGGGTATACAAAGAGGCTGGGTATACAGAGAGGCTGGTGTATATACAGAGAGGCTAGTTATACAGAGAGGCTGGTGTATATACAGATAGGCTGGTGTATATACAGAGAGGCTGGGTATACAGAGAGACTGGTGTATATATACAGAGAAGCTGGTGTATACAGAGAGGCTGGTGTATATACAGAGAGGCTGGTGTATATACAGAGAGGCTAGGTATGCAGAGAGGCTGGTGTATATACAGATATGCTGAGTATACAGAGAGGTTTGGTATTTACAGAGAGGCTGGTGTATATACCGAGAGGCTAGGTATACAGAGAGGCTGGTGTATATACAGAGAGACTGGGTATACAAAGAGGCTGGGTATACAGAGAGAGGCTAGTGTATATACAGAGAGTCTGGTGTATATACAGAGATGCTGGGTATACAGAGAGGCTGGTGTAAATACAGAGAGACTGGTGTATATACAGGGATGCTGGGTATACAGAGAGTCTGGTGTATATACAGAGAGGCTGGTGTATATACAGAGAGTCTGGTGTATATACAGAGAGGCTGGGTATAGAGAGAGTCTGGTGTGTATACAGAGAGGCTGGTGTATATACAGAGAGGAAGTACAGTTTCCCCCCTCCCCCACTCACCTGCTCAGGAGCTCTGTGAGAGAAAGTTCTTCCCGACTCTATGATATGATGAGTGGAGCAGGGGAGGAGACTCACTCTCACACACATACACTGATCTCCTGGCTCTGGCTGTCAGTAAAGCATGGAGTGCAGACTCAGTGAGTGTCGGGCTGTGCGGGAAACACTGTGTCAGGCAGCCCGGGACACATTCACGGTAGGACTAGCTCTGGACTCGGGGCTATGGGCCACTGATGGGAGGTATAGCTTTTTGGTAGTAATTCTTTCATGAAGTCCACTTCTGGCCGGACTTCTGGCTAGACAGCAGCATAGTTGGCAACATTGTAAAAAAAAAATTCGGGACACTTTTATGGCAGTGGGTGGAGTTGTATTATAATTAGGGGCGTGGCATAGGAAAAGGACAAAATATGGATGTGGTTTACGTAAAATAGTGGGCGTGGCTTACATGGGCGTGACTCAAAGGGGTGTGGTTAGAGTCTGAGATGAATGCGGGATGGAGAGGGAAATGGGGGGAGGGATGGAGGGACAGCAGCCCCCGATCCTACACCACAATAGCAATATGTTTTTTCCAGAGTTTGACAATCAGCAGATAAAGATACTCCAAATACCTGGTGTTAGCGCTTCCATCATCCCGGCGCCAGGATTGTTATGGTGTCAGGATGATTGAAGTGCATTATTTATATTATTACATTGTAATATAAAATTAAATCATTCAACTCACCATAATGCAGAATCAGTGGGAGCCAAGAGCATGTCACTAGCCACGTTGCCTGCCACCAGATGCCATCAGGTGCCCCCAGCAGAGTCCCTCCTTACATCAGGTGCCCCATCAGAGCAGCCTTCCTGACATCTGTGTCTCCATCAGCGGAAGCCCTCCTTACATCTGGTGTCCCCATCAGTCCTCCTAACATCTGGTGCCCCTCAGACTGGCCCCTCTGACATCCATACTGGCCCCTCTGACATCCAGACTGGCCCCCGACAACCAGACTGGTCCCTCTAACATCCACACTGGCCCCTCTAACATCCAGACTGCCCCCTCTGACATCCAGACTGGCCCCTCTGACATCCAGACTGCCCCCTCTGACATCCATACTAGCCCCCCTCTGACATCCAGACTGGCCCTTCTGACATCCAGACTGGCCCCTCTGACATCCAGACTGCCCCCTCTGACATCCAGACTGGCCCCTCTGACATCCAGACTGGCCCCTCTGACATCCAGACTGGCCCCTCTGACATCCAGACTGCCCCCTCTGACATCCATACTAGCCCCCCTCTGACATTCAGACTGGCCCCTCTGACATCCAGACTGCCCCCTCCGACATCCATACTAGCCCCCTCTGACATCCAGACTGGCCCCCGACAACCAGACTGGTCCCTCTAACATCCACACTGGCCCCTCTAACATCCAGACTGCCCCCTCTGACATCCAGACTGGCCCCTCTGACATCCAGACTGCCCCCTCTGACATCCATACTAGCCCCCCTCTGACATCCAGACTGGCCCTTCTGACATCCAGACTGGCCCCTCTGACATCCAGACTGCCCCCTCTGACATCCAGACTGGCCCCTCTGACATCCAGACTGGCCCCTCTGACATCCAGACTGCCCCCTCTGACATCCATACTAGCCCCCCTCTGACATTCAGACTGGCCCCTCTGACATCCAGACTGCCCCCTCCGACATCCATACTAGCCCCCTCTGACATCCAGACTCGCCCCCAACATCCATACTAGCCCGCCTCTGACATCCAGACTGCCCCCTCTGACATCCAGACTGCCCTCGACATCCAGACTGCCCCCCGACATCCATACTAGCCCCCCCGACATCCAAACTGGCCCCCGACATCCAGACTCTGCACTTCACAGACACTGGCAGCGGGGGTGGGCAGCGCCACAGCATCTCTATTGTAGACCAGCTTCTGGTCTTCTTTAAAATGGCGGCCGGTGGCCATTGCCTCTAGCGGCCGGCGGCGAAAAACCAGGACATACCGAATTTCCCGGGACATTTCCCGGGACAAAATTAAATCGGGACAAGGGTCCTAATCCCGGGAATGTCCCGGGAAATTCGGGACAGTTGGCAACTATGCAGAAGATGGATGTACCTGTCCTGGATCCCACTGGTTTCCACCAGTTCTGCGTTAATGGCACTGCTGGACATCTTCCAGTGCTGAAGGAAAGTAAGCATGATGTGTCTTGCATCTGCTGCATTAAGTTTCCTTTGCCATCCACTGCATCTACGGAACTCAACATTGCACATTTCTTTGTGTTTCATCAAAAGAGCATAAACAGCTTGAACAGCATATCTCGCCTTGCTGATGAAGTATAACTACCTTGTGTCTTGTTGCTGTGCTTATTCTTGCCATGGTGTATGGCAGGGGTCCTTTAAACTATGGCCCGTCTAGGTCATTTACCTGGTCGCAGGGGGTTTGTCCAAGTGAGCCACGGTGGATGATTTGATCCCAGTCACTACAGGCATACCCCACTTTTAAGTACACAATGGGGGTTATTTACTAAAGCTGGAAAGTGCAAAATCAGGCTCACTTCTGCATAGAAACCAATGAGCTTCTGACCCCAGCTTGTTTAACCACTTGCCGACCGCCGCACGACGATATACGTCGGCAGAATGGCACGGGCAGGCATATGGGCGTATATATAAGTCCCTGCCTGCCCGCGGGTGGGGGGCCCGATCGGGCCCCCCCCTGGTGCCTGCGGCGGTCGGCATTCCTTCGAGAGCGATCCGGGATGAGGGGGCGGCCATTCATTCATGGCCACCCCCTCGCGATCGCTCTCGACGAATGGAAATCCCCGGTGACATCACTTCCTCTCCTGTAATGTAAACACAGGAGAGGAAGTGATGTATTCTCTCCTCCGTGTCGGTATTTTTCGTTCCGACACGGAGGAGAGCGGATCGGTGAGTTGCACCAACACTCTACACACACAGTAGAACATGCCAGGCACACTCACACCCCCCCTTTACCCCCCGATCACCCCCCCAATTACCCCTGCCCCCCAGTCACAGTGACACCAATGTCATTTTTTTTTTTTTTTTTTTTGCATTGGTGTCATTTGTGACTGTAATAACTGTTAGGGCAGTTAGAGTTAGCCCCCTTTAGTTCTAATGTGCCCCCCTAACCCCCCCCAATAAAGGTTTAACCCCGTGATCACCCCCCGTCGCCAGTGTCACTAAGGCTGGGTTCACATTGCAGCGGTTTATGAGAACGAATGTGATTCGCACCGCACTGCAGTGCAAATCACATCCGATCTCTGTGCGATTCGAGTTCAGCCATTCGCCGCATCCGCCGCACCCGCCACACCCGCCGCACCCGCCGCAAATTCGCACGGGACCCTTTTTTTGGTCCGCAGCAGAATCGGATCGCATGGGTGTTCACACCATGCGATCCGAGTTTGCAGATCGCACTGCGATATGCGAACTGATCTGGGGGTGTCAGTAACATTTCACTGACACTCCCAGCAGTTCGCATAGGGCAGTGTGAACTGCCGCCGGGAGGCATGCGATGCGGGAACCCGCCGCGGATTCGCGGCGTTTCCGCATCGCTCCAGTGTGAACCCAGCCTAATAAGCGATCATTTTTCTGATCGCCGTATTAGTGTCACAGGTGACGCTAGTTAGGCAGGTAGGTATTTAGGTTCGCCGCAGCTTTTTATAGCGCCAGGGACCCCCATATACTACCGCATAAAGCCCCCTGATTGCCCCCTAGTTAACCCTTTCACCTGTGATCACCATATAACTGTTACAGGTGACGCTGGTTGGTTAGTTATTTTTTTATAGTTTCAGGGCACCCGCCATTTATTACCTAATAAAGGTTTAACCCCCTGATCACCCGGCGGGTGTCATTTGTGACTAATAACTGTTAGGGCAGTTAGGGTTAGCCCCCTTTAGTTCTAAGGTACCCCCCTAACCCCCCCAATAAAGGTTTAACCCCGTGATCACCCCCCGTCGCCAGTGTCACTAAGGCTGGGTTCACATTGCAGCGGTTTGAGAACGGATGTGATTCGCACCGCACTGCAGTGCAAATCACATCCGATCTCTGTGCGATTCGAGTTCAGCCATTCGCCGCACCCGCCGCACCCGCCGCAAATTCGCACGGGACCCTTTTTTTGGCCCGCAGCAGAATCGGATCGCATGGGTGTTCACACCATGCGATCCGAGTTTGCAGATCGCACTGCGATATGCGAACTGATCTGGGGGTGTCAGTAACATTTCACTGACACTCCCAGCAGTTCGCATAGGGCAGTGTGAACTGCCGCCGGGAGGCATGCGATGCGGGAACCCGCCGCGCATTCGTGGCGTTCCCGCATCGCTCCAGTGTGAACCCAGCCTAATAAGCGATCGTTTTTCTGATCGCTGTATTAGTGTCACAGGTGACGCTAGTTAGGCAGGTAGGTATTTAGGTTCGCCGCAGCTTTTTATAGCGCCAGGGACCCCCATATACTACCGCATAAAGCCCCCTGATTGCCCCCTAGTTAACCCTTTCACCAGTGATCACCATATAACTGTTACAGGTGACGCTGGTTGGTTAGTTATTTTTTTATAGTTTCAGGGCACCCGCCATTTATTACCTAGTCTCACTAGTGTACCCCTAAATTTAGGGGTGTCTACTTTCCAAAATGGGGTCATTTGGGGGGGGTTTGTGCCATCTTGGCATTTTATGGCCTTCAAAACTGTAACGCCCTTAGAAAGCCTGAAGGCGGTGCTTGGTTTTCGGGGCCCCGTACGCGGCTAGGCTCCCAAAAAGTCCCACATATGTGGTATCCCCGTACTCAGGAGAAGCAGCAGAATTTATTTTGGGGTGTCATTTCACATATGCCCATGGCATGCGTGAGCAATATATCATTTAGTGACAACTTTGTGAAAAAAAAAAAAAAAAAAAAAAAGTTTGTAATTTTCCCGCAACTTGTGGCAAAATATAAAATATTCCATGAACTCAACATGCCTCTCAGCAAATAGCTTGGGGTGTCTACTTTCTAAAATGGGGTCATTTGTGGGGGTTTTGTGCCATCTTGGCATTTTATGGCCTTCAAAACTGTAATAGGTAGTGAGAAGTGAACTCAAAAATTTACGCCCTTAGAAAGCCTGAAGGCGGTGCTTGGTTTTCGGGGCCCCGTACGCGGCTAGGCTCCCAAAAAGTCCCACGTATGTGGTATCCCCGTACTCAGGAGAAGCAGCAGAATTTATTTTGGGGTGTCATTTCACATATGCCCATGGCATGTGTGAGCAATATATCATTTAGTGACAACTTTGTGAAAAAAAAAAAAAAAAAAAAAAAGTTTGTAATTTTCCCGCAACTTGTGGCAAAATATAAAATATTCCATGAACTCAACATGCCTCTCAGCAAATAGCTTGGGGTGTCTACTTTCTAAAATGGGGTCATTTGTGGGGGTTTTGTGCCATCTTGGCATTTTATGGCCTTCAAAACTGTAATAGGTAGTGAGAAGTGAACTCAAAAATTTACGCCCTTAGAAAGCCTGAAGGCGGTGCTTGGTTTTCGGGGCCCCGTACGCGGCTAGGCTCCCAAAAAGTCCCACATATGTGGTATCCCCGTACTCAGGAGAAGCAGCAGAATTTATTTTGGGGAGTCATTTCACATACGCCCATAGCATGTGTGAGCAATATATCATTTAGTGACAACTTTGTGTAAAAAAAAAAAAATAATTTTTTTTTTGTCATTATTCAATCGCTTGAGGCAAAAAAATAAAATATTCAATGGGCTCAACATGCCTCTTATCAATTTCCTTAGGGGGTCTACTTTCCAAAATGGGGTCATTTGGGGGGGTTTTGTACTGCCCTGCCATTTTAGCACCTCAAGAAATGAGATAGGCAGTCGTAAACTAAAAGCTGCGTAAATTCCAGAAAACGTACCTTAGTTTGTAGATGTGACAACTTTTGCGCAAACCAATAAATATACAATTATTGACTTTTTTTTTACCAAAGACATGTGGCTGAATACATTTTGGCCTAAATGTATGACTAAAATTGAGTTTATTGGATTTTTCTAATAACAAAAAGTAGAAAATATCATTTTTTTTCAAAATTTGCGGTCTTTTTACGTTTATATCGCAAAAAATAAAAATCGCAGAGGCAATCAAATACCATCAAAAGAAAGCTCTATTTGTGGGAAGAAAAGGACGCAAATTTTGTTTGGGTACAACATTGCATGACCGCGCAATTACCAGTTAAAGCAGCGCAGTGCCAAAGTGTAAAAAGACCTCTGGTCATTTACCAGCAAAATGGTCCGGTCTGAAAGTGGTTAATTAAGCTTTGGTAATAAAACCTGGAATCACATTGGTTTCTATGCAGAAGTGAGCCTGACTTTGCACTTTCCAGCTTTAGTAAATTAACCTCATTGTGTACTTAAAAAATGGTGGGGTATGCCTGTACTTCCTGGCCAGTTTGTTGATCCGGCCGCTGATATCTTGGCCATCTCCTGGGCTCTCTGAGCTGCATCCACCCCCCGGGTCACACTCATCAGCTTCATCTTGTCCCTGAAATGTCTGGGGCTGGTCAGCTGGCCTGCCCCATGGATCTAGCTGATGTTTTCCCCATCCTCACAGCCAGCCCTCATCTTGGCTCCTCTGCTGCATTGATGTGCACAGGTGGGGCTGCATTGATATGCACTGGAGAGGCTTCATTGATGTGCACAGGTGTGGCTGCATTGATTGTCCCTGGATAGGCTGCATTGATGGGCACTGGAGAGGCTGCACTGATGTGCACAGATGTGGCTTCATTGATGTGCACAAGTGTGGCTGCCTTGATGTGCACAGGTGAGGCTGCAATAATGTGCAGAGGTGTGGCTCCATTGATGTGCACTTATCAGGCTGCATTGATGTGCACAGGTGTGGCTTCATTGATGTGTACAGGTGTGGCTGCATTGGTGGAAAATGGAGAGGCTGCATTGGTGAGCACTAGAGAGGCTGCATTGATGGGCACTGGAGAGGCTGCATAGGTTGGCACCTGAGAGGCTGCATTGATGTGCACAGGTGTGGCTGCATTGGTGTGCACAGGTGTAGCTGCATTGGTGTGCACAGGTGTGGTTGCATTAATGTGCCCTGGAGAGGGTGCATTGATGGGCACTGGAGAGGCTGCATTGATAGGCACTGTAAACGCTGCATTGATGGGCACTGGAGAGGCAGCATTGATGTGCACAGGTGTGGCTGCATTGATGTGCACAGGTGTGGCTGAATTTATATGTACAGGTGTCACTGCATTGATGGGCACTGGAGAGGCTGCATTGATGTGCATAGGTGTGGCTGCATTTATGTGCATTGGTGAGGCTGCATAACTGGGCACCGGAGAGGCTGCACTGATGTACAGGTGTGGCTGCATTGATGTGAACAGGTATGGCTGCATTAATAGGCACTGGAAAGGCTGCATTGATGTGAACAGGTTGGCTGCATCGATGGGCACTGGAGAAGTGGACTGGCCTTCAGCTTTCTGCTTCCTGTTCCTATGCTTGCTGTTATTTCTGATCATCTGTTACCGACCTGGCCTGCCCTTGGATACCTCTTGTCTCGCTTCCATCTCTGACCTCGGATTGCTCACAGATCTTCTCTTGATTCCTGTCCTGTGTATGACCCCAGCTTGCCTAACCACAGTTCTGATATCTGATCTGCTGACCACTGGCTTCCCGACTTCTGCTACCATCCCCTACTATGCCTTCTGCTGTGCCCCATCTGCTGTGATCCACCTTGGTGCCTATCTGCTGGTCCCATCCTGCAGTACCTATCTACAGTACTCACCTACTGCCCCAGCCTGCAGTACTTACCTACTCTATCCAGCCAGCTGCACTTACCATTGCAACCTGTTTCCCGCTGTGCAGTCTGCACCACCTTCAGCTCCCCTGGGTTCTACTGCACACCTCATCTGGTATCCACCCACAGAGAAATCTCCACACTGCCATCACTCATCTGTGGCACAGCTGGCAATCCATGATTCTTTGGGCTTCATGTACCCTGTTATCACCTTCAGGGGCACGAGCACTCAGCTGCAAGAAGAGTCCTCTCAGCAATTTGGATCAAGGACCAGGTACATGACAGGCCATTATTCCTCACCCAGTTTTAAGCCTCCTACACAGCTGTTTCTGTTTCAGTTAATGACTGTGTTTCAACTTGCATATGAAATTGATGATCATTAGCAGCTGCTTGTCATAATTGGTTAGTCATACACCTGGCTCTAATCCTACAAAATCTCTGATTTTTAGTGTACAAAGTGTGCAAGTGTTGCTTTTTTGAAGCCAAAGGGTAGTCGCACCAAATATTGATTTGATTTCGATTTTTTTATTCTGTTTGTTCACTTTGCATTTTGTAAACGAAAAAAATAAACAATTGAAATATATATTTTTTAAAGCATTGTTACTTTACATTTTCTCACAAGGCTTCCTGAAACTTTTGCACAGTACTGTATATATATATATATATATATATATATATATATATATATATATATATATATATATATATATGAATCTATTCTTTTATTTTGTATTCTGTGCCTTTTTATCTATTCTATTTTTTAAATTATTTTCCTTTAGATTTTAATTTGAATCTAAAAGTATTTTAATTTGATTTAAAACTATTCAAATTCGATTTAAAAACAATTCAAATTTTGACTCCTTATTTTGGATTTGTTTACATTCATTACTATTGTATTTGGGAAATTTCGGATACATCTGAAGATTCAGAATAACAAAAGATTAGTCCGAATTTCAATTAGGAATGTCTAGTACCCACTGGATCCTGCCGTAATGGTGAAGCTGTCTCCCCAAATGCAATATCTCCACACTCAATGCTACTTCCGATGTGCTTATAAATATCCATGTGCAGGACCCGCCCCTTAAGCCAACGCCGGTGACAATGAAATGTAATGAATCCCATAATCACTATTATATTTTGTATTGCCACACTCATTGCTCTTTTTATTTTGGTGCTGGGTCTTGTCTTAACATATATTTGGTTATCAACTTGTTCTACACCTTAGTATTTCCATATTGAAATTATATTATCAGCTTTTTGTCCTGGGATTTTTGTAGGTCAAGCCGTTTTCTTCTTTTACTGGCGGTGATAATGAGAGATTCCTCTATTGTGATATGCTGGGAGTGAGTACCGAGATGGCTATGTGTACTTTCATTGTATTTGTTTTCTTGTATTTATTATGTATATGTTTTAACATTCGTCATGCTCTTTATTACCAGCACATCAAGTTCTCCTGATGAAGATACAATGGCGAAATGTGCATAAATTATATATCAGCCTTATCCCACTTATTTTGGAATGGTTCTATGATATATTTGTTTTGTGACATATTTTATTGTGAAATGATGTGTAAAGTGGGTTCAGGGTGGTATTGTGTCTGGCATTTGATATACCTACTTTGTTTTCAACTACATGGGGCTACAATCATGTTCCCTGTTTTTTTACAGTTATGTGTAATAATAAAAAATAGTTTTGAATAATTTATTACTGTTTTATGTTTATTCCTGAGATACTTAGCCCTGTAAAGTCCCATTTCCTATTTTGAAGTTTTTACATGACTTCATAGGGATGTGGAGCTTTGTCTGCCCACTGGTTCCCTCATTTTTAGAAACATAACATGATATAAGTCCACATCTGAATGATCACATTTGAGATGGGAAGAGGAAAAGCTAAAGCCCACAAGGAGTGATTAGCGTGGACATTTGAAAGAATGGTGAAAAAAATCTGCATATCATTTCCAGATACAATATGACTCCAATAGTGGTAAAAAAAAGGGTTTAAAAGAGTGTCTACAGGTAAATGGGGGAAGGGTCAAGTCCATTTGTTGAGACGAGTTGCTTTGGAGGGGTTGACGGTGATGGACATACAAACTGGAAATATTTTTTGTCTGCGTTAGGCAAGTTTAAAGGAGTGTCCAACTAGTTTTTCCAGTTATTTTGAGAGAGTTTTTTTTTTAACAATGTAAGTAAAGTAGGATTTTTACTTTAAAAAGAGTAAAGGATTGTTAGATAAACAAGGCAATTTTTCCAGCATACTGTTAGAAAGAAATGGTTATTTATTAGTGCCATTTCTTTAACAGTTTGATATAACAAAGACCCTCATGATGGCAGTGTTTTAGAGTGTGTAATCCAGTGGATTCTGGAAAGTTGAGTCACATTAGGATGAAGATGAAGTGTGATGGTTTAGCAAACAACGTAAAGTTTATGCCAAGCAAGTTAAGTGGTATATAAGAAAAAATTCATGTTCATCTCCGGTGGCAAGAGCTCCATGTGAATATGGAGAGCATATAATAAATGTAGGCGAGGTAGCATCTTTTGGTAAAGACTAGTGTCAGTATATAATGAAGTGCCATGTATACAGTCTGCTAGATATCTGGAAAGAGAGACCAAATTATACCTTTCAAGATCAGGTAGATTAAGTCCTCCATTACTAGAGGGCTGCTGTAAAGTGAGCAGATTTTATAGTTGCTCTCCTACTGTCCCATTGAGCTCCACTTTATAAATACACTTGAGATCTGAATGTTTTAGAAGAATAGGGAGAACCTGTTCAGTAAAGAAAAGTCTTGAAAAGACCAATATTTTAATTAAGCTGACCCTACCCATATAGGAATTGTTGAAATGGGACCAGCTAGTAAAAAAAGTCTTTGAGGGAACGCAGTAGAGAAGAGAAATTAGCCTCAAAAAACTAAATGGTATTTCCTTAAGGATTGAGATATGTGATTTTTGTCTCTACAACATATGAAGGGTTATTGATCACTCCAAGGTAGCATAGTAATGGAGTGACTTTATTGTTTTTCTTCGATACCTGGAGACATAGACAGTTGAATCATTTTGTGAACTCTCCTTTGAGAGAGATTGGGCCTGGAAACTCGTTGACCCCTTCTGAGTCTTTATGGCTCACGTTACCAGTATTAAAAAAGCTGCTTTTGATTACACATATTGGGGCTGATTTACTAAAACTGGGGAGTGCAAAATCTGGTGCAGCGTTACATAGAAACCAATCAGCATCCATGTTTTTTTGTCAAAGCTTAATTGAACAAGCTAAAGTTAGAAGCTGGTTGGCTACCATGCACAGCTGCATCAGATTTGGCACTTTCCAGTTTTAGAAAATCAACCTCTTTAAGCCTGCGGTCACATCGAGTACGATTTTAAGAAGTGTGATTTTAAGTCTGTCTTCAACACTACTTCAGCACTACTTCTGCGAGATTTGTAACTATTTGATATAACTTCGGTGCTACTTCAATAAGAGGGGATGACCATGTCACATTGAGGAACAGTGATGTTATGAAAAAAAGTTTAACTAGCAAAGGGTTCATATTTAACTTCTTTCAGGCTCAAGTAGCGCTAATATAGACACAGGTACGATTTGCAGCATGATTTACATTATAGTCTATGGCAGTGAAATCGTGCTGAAGTCCTGAAAAAAGTAGTACACAAACTACTTCTCAAATCGTACTACATGAAATTGTATCTATTAAGACACTGCCATAGAAACACATTAGATGCTACTTCAGGCACGATTTCTAAATCGCATGTTGTATCTGAAGTGTGACTGAGGGCTAAGTCTAACAGAGAACATTAATGAATTTGTACCAAAGAACACAGGTCTCTGATATACCCCTCCTAAGAGTATTCAATGGTTAATTTTTTTTTTAGTTTTTTGCTTATGTACTGTAACTCAGCTCTCAAAAAGTCCACTCGCCTGCTTGCATTTTGCGAGTGGATTTTGAGGGCTGGCGAGCTATTGGCTGCCTGGGAGCAGGGGGACGGGCAAGCACTGCCGGTGTTCTGCCGAGAAAGGTCCCCCCGGCGGATAATGGCCCCCCTGTACTGCGCAGGCGCAGCACTTGCACAGTACGAACTACAACAGAGCCGCCGATAATAGCTGAAGCTGAACACCTGTGAGTCAGCTGTACACGGCACGGGCACCTGCATTCCAACACTTTTGCAAGACACCACTTTGTAACAGGGCCCCCCGTGGGCTTGCTTTGCTCGCTACGCTTCGCTCACCACGGTTTGCTTTCCATGCTTCGGGCACGGCCTCGCTCGGCATATTTATAATCTAACTCTATGTCCACTTGGATGGTGGGGCTTGAACCTGGACTCAGGGCAGAATGCAGTATTAAGTGCCTAGGTGCTGTGTAGAGCTGACGATCAGCTGTTCATCTTCAGAGATTTTCAGTGGCTCTGTAGTCTTTAGTACTGCGCAAGCGATGGGCCTGCACAGTACAGGGGAATCATTAGCCACTGGGGGACCTTTTTCGGCAGGACACCGACAGCCTGGGTTGAATTGGAGTCCTTCCTCCCATTCAACCCATTCCTTGAATGGGAGTCCAGCGATCAGGGAGGGGAAGAGAAAGGAGAGGCGCCCGGATGATCGGAGCGCAGGGAACACAGCTATAACAGCTTTCATTTCCCATTACTGTTTTCCCCGCTGCTCCCTGTCACATATAGCCCCTCCGCCTGGTCCTGGGACTTTGATAGACAGACCAGCCATCCAATCCCAGGAGGGGCGATCTGTCAATAAAAGTTCCCCAGACAGGAGGTGGGGCTATATGTGACGTTGAGCGGCGGGAACACAGCAATTGAAATGAAAGTTGTTATCGCTATGTTCCCTCATCTGGATGGCTCTCCTGTTCTTCTCCTACCCTGCACAGGTAGGCTGCATGGTGGACTGAGGCTGCATGAAGGACACAGGCTGCGTGAGGCTGCATGGTGGGCACAGGCTGCATGAGGCTGCATGGTGGACACAGGCTGCATGGTAGGCACAGGCTGCATGAGGCTGCATGGTGGACACAGGCTGCATGAGGCTGCATGGTGGACACAGGCTGCATGGTGGGCAAAGGCTGCATGGGGGGCACAGGCTGAATGAGGGACACAGGCTGCATTAGGCAAACAGAAGAAAAACAGCGCCAACCTAAGTGCAGTATTTTAGATCACAGGTGTTTATTTGTAAAGTAGTACACTCACTCTCTATCGGAATGTTTCAGGCACATCACGTTTTACGTGTAAGAACGGGTTCTGGGGGACATCACAGGGCTCCCGGGGAGAAGCGGTTCCTCTTTCAGCTGTTTCTTTCGTCCGGTGGCGCCCGGTGTCGCAGCGTCAGGGAGGTCGCTGGGAACCACCGGCGCCACCGGACAAAAGAAACAGCTGAAAGAGGAACCGCTTCTCCCCGGGAGCCCTGTGATGTCCCCCAGAACCTTTTCTTACACGTAAAACGTGATGTGCCTGAAACATTCCGATAGAGAGTGAGTGTACTACTTTACAAATAAACACCTGTGATCTAAAATACTGCACTTAGGTTGGCGCTGTTTTTCTTCTGTTTGTATATCTTTTAAAGGTGCCTTCTACCCTTGAACATGCTGCCTACCTGCTTGTGCTAAGAAATCCTCCTTTTCCTATGGCTATCCTTATACAGTGGTGTGAAAAAGTGTTTGCCCCCTTCCTCATTTCCTGTTCCTTTGCATGTTTGTCACACTTAAGTGTTTCGGATCATCAAACCAATTTAAACAATAGTCAAGGACAACACAAGTAAACACAAAATGCAATTTGTAAATGAAGGTGTTTATTATTAACCACTTGCCGACCGCCTAACGCCGATGTACGTCGGCAGAATGGCACGGGCAGGCATAAGCACGTACATGTACGTGATTTGCCTCCCGCGGGTCGGGGGCCCGATCGGGCCCCCGCCCGGTGCCTGCGGCGGTCGGTTTTCGTTCGGGAGCGATCCCGGACGAGGGGACGGCCATTCATTCATGGCCACCCCCTCGCGATCGCTCCCGACGAATAGAAATCCCCGGTGACATCACTTCCTCTCCTGTAATGTAAACACAGGAGAGGAAGTGATGTATTCTCTCCTCCGTGTCGGTATTTTTCGTTCCGACACGGAGGAGAGCGGATCAGTGAGTTGCACCAACACATCCCACACACAGTAGAACATGCCAGGCACACTCACACCCCCCCTTTACCCCCCGATCACCCCCCCAATTACCCCTGCCCCCCAGTCACAGTGACACCAATGTCATTTTTTTTTTTTTTTTTTTTTTTTTTTGCATTGGTGTCATTTGTGACTGTAATAACTGTTAGGGCAGTTAGAGTTAGCCCCCTTTAGTTCTAATGTACCCCCCTAACCCCCCCAATAAAGGTTTAACCCCGTGATCACCCCCCGTCGCCAGTGTCACTAAGGCTGGGTTCACATTGCAGCGGTTTATGAGAACGAATGTGATTCGCACCGCACTGCAGTGCAAATCACATCCGATCTCTGTGCGATTCGAGTTCAGCCATTCGCCGCACCCGCCGCACCCGCCACACCCGCCGCACCCGCCGCAAATTCGCACGGGACCCTTTTTTTGGCCCGCAGCAGAATCGGATCGCATGGGTGTTCACACCATGCGATCCGAGTTTGCAGATCGCACTGCGATATGCGAACTGATCTGGGGGTGTCAGTAACATTTCACTGACACTCCCAGCAGTTCGCATAGGGCAGTGTGAACTGCCGCCGGGAGGCATGCGATGCGGGAACCCGCCGCGGATTCGCGGCGTTTCCGCATCGCTCCAGTGTGAACCCAGCCTAATAAGCGATCATTTTTCTGATCGCCGTATTAGTGTCCCAGGTGACGCTAGTTAGGCAGGTAGGTATTTAGGTTCGCCGCAGCTTTTTATAGCGCCAGGGACCCCCATATACTACCGCATAAAGCCCCCTGATTGCCCCCTAGTTAACCCTTTCACCAGTGATCACCATATAACTGTTACAGGTGACGCTGGTTGGTTAGTTATTTTTTTATAGTTTCAGGGCACCCGCCATTTATTACCTAATAAAGGTTTAACCCCCTGATCACCCGGCGGGTGTCATTTGTGACTAATAACTGTTAGGGCAGTTAGGGTTAGCCCCCTTTAGTTCTAAGGTACCCCCCTAACCCCCCCAATAAAGGTTTAACCCCGTGATCACCCCCCGTCGCCAGTGTCACTAAGGCTGGGTTCAGATTGCAGCGGTTTGAGAACGGATGTGATTCGCACTGCAGTGCAAATCACATCCGATCTCTGTGCGATTCGAGTTCAGCCATTCGCCGCACCCGCCACACCCGCCGCACCCGCCGCAAATTCGCACGGGACCCTTTTTTTGGCCCGCAGCAGAATCGGATCGCATGGGTGTTCACACCATGCGATCCGAGTTTGCAGATCGCACTGCGATATGCGAACTGATCTGGGGGTGTCAGTAACATTTCACTGACACTCCCAGCAGTTCGCATAGGGCAGTGTGAACTGCCGCCGGGAGGCATGCGATGCGGGAACCCGCCGCGCATTCGTGGCGTTCCCGCATCGCTCCAGTGTGAACCCAGCCTAATAAGCGATCGTTTTTCTGATCGCTGTATTAGTGTCACAGGTGACGCTAGTTAGGCAAGTAGGTATTTAGGTTCGCCGCAGCTTTTTATAGCGCCAGGGACCCCCATATACTACCGCATAAAGCCCCCTGATTGCCCCCTAGTTAACCCTTTCACCAGTGATCACCATATAACTGTTACAGGTGACGCTGGTTGGTTAGTTATTTTTTTATAGTTTCAGGGCACCCGCCATTTATTACCTAGTCTCACTAGTGTACCCCTAAATTTAGGGGTGTCTACTTTCCAAAATGGGGTCATTTGGGGGGGGTTTGTGCCATCTTGGCATTTTATGGCCTTCAAAACTGTAACGCCCTTAGAAAGCCTGAAGGCGGTGCTTGGTTTTCGGGGCCCCGTACGCGGCTAGGCTCCCAAAAAGTCCCACATATGTGGTATCCCCGTACTCAGGAGAAGCAGCAGAATTTATTTTGGGGTGTCATTTCACATATGCCCATGGCATGCGTGAGCAATATATCATTTAGTGACAACTTTGTGAAAAAAAAAAAAAAAAAAAAAAAGTTTGTAATTTTCCCGCAACTTGTGGCAAAATATAAAATATTCCATGGACTCAACATGCCTCTCAGCAAATAGCTTGGGGTGTCTACTTTCTAAAATGGGGTCATTTGTGGGGGTTTTGTGCCATCTTGGCATTTTATTGGCCTTCAAAACTGTAATAGGTAGTGAGGAGTGAAGTCAAATATTTACGCCCTTAGAAAGCCTGAAGGCGGTGCTTGGTTTTCGGGGCCCCGTACGCGGCTAGGCTCCCAAAAAGTCCCACATATGTGGTATCCCCGTACTCAGGAGAAGCAGCAGAATTTATTTTGGGGTGTCATTTCACATATGCCCATGGCATGTGTGAGCAATATATCATTTAGTGACAACTTTGTGAAAAAAAAAAAAAAAAAAAAAAAGTTTGTAATTTTCCCGCAACTTGTGGCAAAATATAAAATATTCCATGAACTCAACATGCCTCTCAGCAAATAGCTTGGGGTGTCTACTTTCTAAAATGGGGTCATTTGTGGGGGTTTTGTGCCATCTTGGCATTTTATGGCCTTCAAAACTGTAATAGGTAGTGAGAAGTGAACTCAAAAATTTACGCCCTTAGAAAGCCTGAAGGCGGTGCTTGGTTTTCGGGGCCCCGTACGCGGCTAGGCTCCCAAAAAGTCCCACATATGTGGTATCCCCGTACTCAGGAGAAGCAGCAGAATTTATTTTGGGGTGTCATTTCACATACGCCCATAGCATGTGTGAGCAATATATCATTTAGTGACAACTTTGTGTAAAAAAAAAAAAAAAATTTTTTTTTTGTCATTATTCAATCGCTTGAGGCAAAAAAATAAAATATTCAATGGGCTCAACATGCCTCTTATCAATTTCCTTAGGGGGTCTACTTTCCAAAATGGGGTCATTTGGGGGGGTTTTGTACTGCCCTGCCATTTTAGCACCTCAAGAAATGAGATAGGCAGTCGTAAACTAAAAGCTGCGTAAATTCCAGAAAACGTACCTTAGTTTGTAGATGTGACAACTTTTGCGCAAACCAATAAATATACAATTATTGACTTTTTTTTTTACCAAAGACATGTGGCTGAATACATTTTGGCCTAAATGTATGACTAAAATTGAGTTTATTGGATTTTTCTAATAACAAAAAGTAGAAAATATCATTTTTTTTCAAAATTTGCGGTCTTTTTACGTTTATATCGCAAAAAATAAAAATCGCAGAGGCAATCAAATACCATCAAAAGAAAGCTCTATTTGTGGGAAGAAAAGGACGCAAATTTTGTTTGGGTACAACATTGCATGACCGCGCAATTACCAGTTAAAGCAGCGCAGTGCCAAAGTGTAAAAAGACCTCTGGTCATTTACCAGCAAAATGGTCCGGTCTGAAAGTGGTTAAAGGTGAAAAAAAATCCAAACCATCATGGCCCTGTGTGAAAAAGTGATTGCCCCCTAAACCTAATAACTGGTTGGGCCACCCTTAGCAGCAACAACTGCAACCAAGCGTTTGCGATAACGTGCAATGAGGCTTTTACAGCATCCTGGAGGAATTTTGGCCCACTCATCTTTGCAGAATTGTCCTAATTCAGTTACATTAGAGGTTTTTCGAGCATGAACGGCCTTTTTAAGGTCATACCACAACATCTCAATAGGATTCAGGTCAGGACTTTGGCTAGGCCACTCCAAAGTCTTCATTTTGTTTTTCTTCAGCCATTCGGTGGTGGACTTGCTGGTGTGTTTAGGATCATTGTCCTGCTGCAGAACCCAAGTTCGTTTCAGCTTGAGTACACGAACAGATGGTCGGACATTCTCCTTCAGGATCTCTTGGTAGACAGCAGAATTCATAGTTCCTTTTATCACGGCAAGTCTTCCAGGTCCTGAAGCAGCAAAACAGCCCCAGACCATCACACTACCACCACCATATTTTACTGTTGGTATAATGTTCTTTTTATGAAATGCAGTGTTCCTTCTACGCCAGATATACTTGGACACACACCTTCCAAAGAGTTCCACTTTTGTCTCATCGGTCCACAGAATGTTGTCCCAAAAGTCTTGGGGATCATCAAGATGTGTTGTGGAGAAATTGAGACGAGCTTTGATGTTCTTTTTGCTCAGCAGTGGTTTTCTCCTTGGAACTCTGCCATGCAGGCCATTTTTGCCCAGTCTTTTCCTGATGGTGGAGGCATGAACGCTGACCTTAACTGAGGCAAGTGAGGCCTGCAGTTCCTTGGACGTTGTTGTGGGGTCTTTTGTGACCTCTTGGATGAGTCGTCGCTGCGCTCTTGGGGTAATTTTGGGCGGCCGGCCAATCCTGGGAAGGTTCACCACTGTTCCATGTCTTCGCCATTTGTGGATAATGGCTCTCACTGTGGTTCGCTGGATTCCCAAAGCTTTGGAAATGGCTTTATAACCCTTTCCAGACTGATAGATCTCAATTACTTTCTTTCTCAATTGTTCCTGAATTTCTTTGGGTCTCGGCATGATGTGTAGCTTTTAAGGATCTTCTGGTGGACCTTACTGTGTCAAGCAGCTCCTATTTAAGTGATGCCTTGATTGTGAACAGGTGTGGCAATAATCAGGCCTGGGTGTGGCTATAGAAATTGAACTCAGGTGTGGACAACCACAGTTATAGTATGTTTTAACAAGGGGGGCAATCACTTTTTCACACAGGGCCATAATGGTTTGGATTTTTTTTCACCTTTAATAATAAACACCTTCATTTACAAATTGCATTTTGTGTTTACTTGTGTTGTCCTTGACTATTGTTTAAATTGGTTTGATGTTCCGAAACACTTAAGTGTGACAAACATGCAAAGGAACAGGAAATGAGGAAGGGGCAAACACTTTTTCACACCACTGTAACTATTGACTATTGACTATAACCTATGATTCTGTATCATAACCTGCCAGCTACCTATTGACTATTATCTGCCATATCTTCTGCCATATTCACTAAGAACTGCAAAATTCTGCGGAGCAGCAGATTTGAAACCCTAAATCTGTTATACACCAAAACCACAGCAGATACCCCCATTTCCCCATCCCATTCTTCTCCCCTCCGTTTTTTTTCGTTTTTTCCTCACAAACCTCCCCCCTTCCTCCCCTCCCCCCATCCTGGACATATATAATCCAGCAGCGCCACGCACAAAAAAACATTTTAGTTTAGGCTGCATTAGGCTGCAATGTAGACACAGGCTGCATGAGGCTGCATGGTGGGCACAGGCTGAATAAGGCTGCATGGTTGACATAGGCTGCATGGTGTACACAGGCTGCATGAGGCTGAATGGTGAACACAGGCTGCATGAGGCTGCATGGTGAACACAGGCTGCATGGTGGGCACATGTTGCATGAGGCTGCATGGTGGGCACAGGCTGCATGGTGAACACAGGCTGCATGAGGGACACAGACTGCATGAGGCTGCATGGTGGGCACAGGCTGCATGAGGCTGCTTGAGGGACACAGGCTGCATGAGGCTGCATTGCGGAAACAGGCTGCATGAGGCTGCATGGTGGGCACAGGCTGAATGAGGCTGCATGGTGAACACAGGCTGCATGAGGCTGCATGGTGGGCACAGGCTGCATGGTGGGCACAGGCTGCATGAGGCTGCATGGTGGGCACAGGCTGCATGGTGGACACAGGCTGTATGAGGCTGCATGGTGGGCACAGGCTGAATGAGGCTGCATGGTGGACATAGGCTGCATGGTGGACACATGCTGCATGAGGCTGCATGGTGAACACAGACTGCATGAGGCTGCATGATGAACACAGGCTGCATGGTGGGCACAGGCTGCATGAGGCTGCATGGTGGGCACAGGCTGCATGGTGGACACAGGCTGCATGAGGCTGCATGGTGGGCACAGGCTGCATGAGGCTGCATGATGGGCACAGGCTGCATTAGGTTGCATGGTGGGCCCAGGCTGCATGAGGCTGCATGGTGGGTACAGGGTGCATGAGGGACACAGGCTGCATGGTGGGTACAGGCTGCATGAGGCTGCATGGTGGGCACAGGCTGTATGAGGCTGCATGGTGGACACAGGCTACATGAGGGACAAAGGCTGCATGGTGGGCACAGGCTGCATGAGGCTGAATGAGGGACATAGGCTGTATGAGGCTGCATGGTGAGAACAGGGTGCATGAGGGACACAGGCTGCATTAGGCTGCATTGTGGACACAGGCTGCATGGTGGGCACAGGCTGCATGAGGGACACAGGCTAAATGAGGCTGCATGGTGAACACAGGCTGCATGGTGGACACGGGCTGCATGGTGGGCACAGGCTGCATGAGACTGCATGGTGGGCACAGGCTGCATGAGGTTGCATGGTGGGCACAGGCTGCATGAGGCTGCATGGTGGACACAGGCTGCATGAGGGACACAGGCTGTATGAGGCTGCATGGTGGACACAGGCTGCACGAGGGACACAGGCTGCATGAGGCTGCATGGTGGGCACAGGCTGCACGAGGCTGCATGGTGGGCACAGGCTGTATGAGGCTGCATGGGAGACACAGGCTGCATGAGGGATACAGGCTGCATGAGGCTGCATGGTGGGCACAGGCTGCATGAGGGACACAGGCTGCATGAGGCTGCATGGTGGGCACAGGCTGCATGAGGCTGCATGGTGGACACCGTCTGCATGGTGGGCACAGGCTGCATGAGGGACACAGGCTGCATTAGGCTGCATTGTAGACACAGGCTGCATGGTGGGCACAGGCTGAATGAGGCTGCTTGAGGGACACAGGCTGCATGAGGCTGCATTGTGGACACAGGCTGCATGAGGGACACAGGCTTCATGAGGCTGCATGGTGGACACAGGCTGTATGAGGCTGAGTGGTGGGCACAGGCTGTATGAGGCTGCATGAGGGACACAGGCTGC
Organism: Lithobates pipiens; assembly: GCF_037356315.1. Taxonomy (NCBI): domain Eukaryota; kingdom Metazoa; phylum Chordata; class Amphibia; order Anura; family Ranidae; genus Lithobates; species Lithobates pipiens. The sequence continues at coordinate 295,843,870 of NW_027507758.1, forward strand.
ATGAGGCTGCATGGGGGGCACAGGCTGCATGATGGGCACAGGCTCTATGGTGGGCACAGGCTTCACAAGGCTGCATGGTGGGCACAGGCTGCATGGTGGACACAGGCTGCATGGTGGGCACAGGCTGCATGGTGGACACAGGCTGCATGGTGGGCACAGGCTGCATGAGGCTGCATGATGGGCACAGGCTGCATGTGGGACACCGGCTGCATACGGCTGCATTGTAGACACAGGCTGCATGGTGGGCACAGGCTGAGTGAGGCTGCTTGAGGGACACAGACTGGATGAGGCTGTATTGTGGACACAGGCTGCATGAGGCTGCATGTTGGACACAGGCTGAATGAGGCTGCATGGTGAACACAGGCTGCATGGTGGACACGGGCTGCATGGTGGGCACAGGCTGCATGAGGTTGCATGGTGGGCACAGGCTGCATGAGGCTGCATGGTGGACACCGGCTGCATGAGGGACACAGGCTGTATGAGGCTGCATGGTGGACGAAGGCTGCATGAGGGACACAGGCTGCATGAGGCTGCATTGTAGGCACAGGCTGCATGAGGCTGCATGATGGGCACAGGCTGCATGAGGGACACAGGCTGCATGAGGCTGCATGAGGGACTCAGGCTGCATGAGGCTGCATGGTGGGCACAGGCTGTATGTGGCTGCATGGTGGACACAGGCTACATGAGGGACACAGACTGCATGAGGCTGCATGGTGGGCACAGGCTGCATGGTGGGCACAGGCGGCATGGGGCTGCATGGTGGGCACAGGCTGCATGGTGGGCACAGGCTTCATGAGGCTGCATGAGGGACACAGGCTGCATGAGGCTGCATTGTGGACACAGGCTGCATGGTGGGCACAGGCTGCATGGTGGTCACAGGTTGCATGAGGCTGCATGGTGGACACAGGCTGCAGGAGGTTGCATGGTGGGCACAGGCTGCATGAGGCTGCATGGTGGGCACAGGCTGCATGAGGGACACAGGCTGCATTAGGCTGCATTGTGGACACAGGCTGCATGGTGGGCACAGGCTGCATGAGGGACAAAGGCTGCATGAGGCTGCATGGTGAACACAGGCTGCATGTTGGACACAGGCTGCATGTTGGACACAGGCTGCATGAGGCTGCATGGTAGACACAGGCTACATGGTGGACACAGGCTGCATGAGGGACACAGGCTGCATGGTGGACACAGGCCACATTAGGCTATATGGTGGGCACAGACTGCATTGGTGGGCACGGATAAAGTTGTTGCTAATATTTTATTTTTATAACTTAATTCTGCATAAAACATTTAAGTGTCATTTTATGAGGGCGTGTTTAGGGGCGGAATTAGGGGCAGGGCAGAGGCAGGGTTGAGTGGGGCAACTGGTGGCGAGTAACCCTTAAAGGCTTGGCTAGTAGCTCAGGACTTGAAATTTTGATCCCTGTATTTAACTTATTAGTTTGTTGTTTGACATTTAAAATAGAAGTATGGTAGGTTGATTATAATTTCTAATATTGCCTTGACAGATGATTGTTATACAATATGAAACTTTACCTATTCTAATCTCTTATAGCTGTCTGACTATGTAAGTAAGGATGAGCCGAACACCCCCCGGTTCGGTTCGGTTCGCACCAGAACTTTCGAACGGACCCCAAATTCGTACGAACTTTAGAACCCCATTGAAGTCTATGGGACTCGAACGTTCGAAATTAAAAGTACTAATTTTAACGGCTAATATGCAAAATACTGTCCTAAAAAGGGTTTGGGGACCTGACTCCTGCCCCAGGGGACATGGGTCAATGCCTAAAATGTTTTTAAAAATGGCCGTTTTGGCTGGAGCACTGATTTTAATGACGATTAAAGTGAAAAAAAAAAGTGAAATATCCCTTTAACCCTTTCATGACTAAGCCTATTTTTGGAATTTGGTGTTTACAAGTTAAAATCCATATTTTTTGCTAGAAAATTACTTGGAACCCCCAAACATTATATATATTTTTTTAGCAGAGACTCTAGAGAATAAAACGGCGATTGTTGCAATATTTTATGTCACACGGTATTTGCGCAGTGGTGTTTTAAACGCAACTTTTTGGGAAAAGGGACACTTTCATGAATAAAATAAAAACAAAACAGTAAAATTAGCCCAATTTTTTTGCGTAATGTGAAAGATAATGTTACGCCCAGTAAATAGATACCAAACATGTCACACTTTATAATTGCGCGCACTTGCAGATTGATGACAAAGTACGGTACCTAAAAATCTCAATAGTCAATGCTTTAAAAATTTTTTACGGTTACCAGGTTAGCGTTACAGAGGAGGTCTAGTGCTAGAATTATTGCTCTCGCTCTGACGATCGCGGCGATACCTCACATGTGTAATTTGAACACCGTTTACATACGCGGGCGCGACTTCCGTATGCGTTTTCTTTGCTTCGCGAGCTCGCGGGGACGGCGGGCGCTTTAAAATTTTTTTTTAAAATTTTTTAATTTATTTTAAAATTACTAAATTGTTTTAAAAAAAATAAAAATAAATTGATCACTTTTATTGCTGTCACAAGGAATGTAAACATCCCTTGTGACAGTAATAGGTGGTGACAGGTCCTCTTAATGGAGGGATCGGGGGTCTAAAAGACCCCCCACCCCTCCTTTACACTTCAATGTATTCAGATCGCCGAAAACGGCGATTCTGAATACCGGATATTTTTTTTAAACCGGCGCCATTGGCAGCCGAGTAAACGGGAAGTGACGTCATGACGTCGCTTCCGTGTTTACGATGAGGAGACTGGAACGAAGCCGATTACGGCTTCGTTCCAGTTCCTCCGCAGCAGCCGGAGGCGTCGGATCTCTGATCGGTGCTCCCGATCGAGTGGGAGCACCGGTAACAGCGGCGAGAGGCGGCGGGAGGGGGGGACGTCCCCTCCCGCTCTTCCGGCATAACAGCCGAGCGACTTTTAGCCGCATCAGTTGTTATGCCTGGATAGCCAATTGCCTGCTGCAAAAAACGAACCGGGATGATGCCTGCAGGTGCGGGCATCATTCCGGTATAACCCCTGGAAGCCGAGTACGCATATCTGCGTACGCTCGGCGGGAAAGGGTTAAATATGGTGCCTGGGGGGTGTCTGTAGTATGCCTGTGAAGTGCCACGTGTTTCCCGTGTTTAGAACAGTCCCTGCACAAAATGACATTAAACGGAAATAACATCATTTAAAACTGCTTGCGGTTTTAATGTTATATCTGGTTCCTGCAAAATGGTTGAAAATCATTGAGAAAAATTGCATGGGTAGCCCTCCCTGCCCATTACCAGCCCCTTTGGGTCTTGTACGCATATTAAGGGGAACCCCGTACCCATATTAAAAAAAGGAAATGCGTGTGGCCCCCAGGCCCTATATACTCAGAACAGCAGTATACAGGCGGTGCAAACAAGACAGGGACTGTGTAGGTTTGTTGTGTTAAGTTGAATCTGTTTGTAATTTTCAACTGGTACATTTTTAAAGTGTAATTAAACAGAGGGATAGGGTGCGCTATGGAATCTGTTATACAGAGAGTCTGTAGTGTAATGTAAGGTAAGAGCAGCCTCTATTATGTTTCCATCCAGATGGATGGAACAGTAAAATAGGGGAAAGAAGAAAAATAGATGTGGCGCTATACCTTATAAAACTCCCTAGAAAATATAATATAAATAAAATTGTACAAATTTTCCAGCTTGCTGGCTAATATTTTAAAAAACAGCGAGAAACCTTAATGGACTATATAGTAAAATCAATAGTAAAATCAATAGATAATAATAAAGTGCTAGGGGTTAGTCCTTATTAATTAGTGAATGCAAAGTGAATATAAATTTTCCAGCCTACTGGTTAGTAAATGCAATAAAACTGTACGGTCCACTCAAATTAGGTAAAGGTGAATAAATAAATATTTAGATAAATAAAACTATCATGAATCAATCAATACTTAATAGTGAAAGCTACTAGAGTTGCTTGTGACTGTGATTGTAGCACAACCAAATGAATGGACACAAGGGGAACAATCAAACCTATATAAACGTGAATACTGGTGGGGTGGTGGGTGTAAACACACTGTGTCAAATATCAAAACATGCCAAAAAATACCACAATAAAAAATTGGAAAATAGAAAATTAAAACTAGTGAGGAAATGAAAAATGATAAAAAATTAAAAATATTTTAGTCCAGAAAGTAAAAAGTAAAAAATCTAAAAAGTCTTGCGGTGATAAGTCTAATATGAAAGTCCAATTGAATAAAGTTTAAAATTAATATTTAAACATGAAATGAATATTTGGTGGTGAAAAAAGTAAGTGAAGAAAGTGACATCGATATTCGTTCGCAGTGAACGTTTGCAGTGAACGTTTATGGATTTTACTCTCACCAGAGATATGACCCCGTCCGGGGTGGATCAGCCTCCACAGTATAAGCCACTGTGTCGCTTCTTGGGCTGTCTCTGCTATGCTGCTGGGGAGATCCTTCGTTCTTCCGTGGGGATGTTGTACCTCATTTACATATGATAGAAAAGAGGACTGCCCATGGTGTAGTATGTTTGAAACTCAGTTTATTTGAAACAACCTTAAAAATACTCACATTTAGTACGAAAAAAACGTGTATTGTATTAAAAGCGTTCGGAACATCCACTCGGCTGACACGCCGTTTGTGCTGAAGGTGTACGTATCTGGCCACGCCCTACGCGTTTCGTCATTCAGACGTCATCTGGAGCGGCCATCTTCATACACCTTTCCACTTTTATAGGGTATAGTAACCAATCGCGCATGTGCGGGGTCACAGCCGCCATGTTTGTTAAGGTAATTTTCAATGTTAAGCCTATTATTATGCCGGCCCGGCCGCCATGTTGGTTGGGGGAATTGTCAATACTAAGCCTGTTGTTATGCCGACCCAGCAGGCAGTATATCATTGCGTCTGCTGTTGTTTGTTAAACGCAGATTGGACACTATTCCTACTTAAGTGGAATATATGCTATTAAGACACCTTTATGCACACACATAAATTGATGTAACCATAGAACAAAGATAAAGGATAAAAATAACCATTACAATAATTTGACAATATTTATGGAATTACAATAGTTTAGCAATATTTAAAATAAAAATAAAAATAAGAATTGAATTAAAAAATTACCATGAAAATCTGTAAAAGGGAGACTGAAAATCAGAGGAGAGATTTGAAGGAAGGACTAGAAGGGGGGACTAGTCTATGTGTATATATCTTATTATAGAATCTGAAGGTAAATTAAATCGGTACTGCCTAAATTAAAATTAAAATTAAAATTCATCTCAGATATGAAGGAGGCTAGTTGGGTACCAAGGAAAATTTATATTTGACATGCTTGGATGTATTACTTTTGAAATATTGGACTTTATGCTATGTTGCCCAAGGACTAGAATGCTTGATACATTTAAAGGAAGGGAAAAAGAACTCTTTCGTCCAAAGCTATCAATATATGAAACATGTTAAAAAGTATATATTAAAACCATGTATATTAAAAACTTTTTTGTTAAAAAAACTTTTTTGTTAAAAAACTTTTTGTTAAAAAGGTAGAATAGAATATGGTTAACAATAGAATAGGATAAGAATGTTGCTACTTTTGCATTGGGTAGGAGAGTTAAAGTGTTTGGGACATTAGGGTAATAGAACATAGAACATAAGTTTTTCATTAAAGACCTCGTTGATTGTGTGGCATTCGATCTCCACACGATGTGTTAGGACAGGAGTCGGTTAAAAATTGGTTAAAAATTGGTTAAAAATTGGTTAGAAAGCAATTGAGGTCCAAGTCTATGTTCATTCCATCTGGTTGCATTGTTTCCATATTAAAAATCCATCTGGTTTCGTTTTGGGAAATTTTCTTGGTCATATCTTCTCCCCTCCAATGTCCCTTGATTTTATCGATTGCATAAAAAATCATCTGTTTCGGATCTTGATTGTGAAAGTCTCTAAAGTGACGTGAGACACTGTGTTTGTCATATCCTTTCCTAATATTCTTGATATGTTCTTTGATTCTCACATGCAATTCTCTTGTGGTTCTACCCACGTATTGTTTATGGCAAGGACATTCTATAATGTACGTAACGTGCGTACTTTTGCATGAAATGAGTTCCTTAATGTTGAATTCTCTCCCGTTGGTAGTTGAAGTAAATTTTGTAATTTTTCTACTGGTTTTCTTACTTGTACGGCAGGGGAGACATTGGCCACATTTAAAAAAGCCTTTAAGATGTTCGGCAATTTTGATTTGTCGTGGGGGGTCTATCGTGTTTTTCACTAAATTATTTCTTAAGTTGGGAGCTTTTTTGTATATGAAAGAGGGATTATTGGGCAAGATTTGTTTTAGTACGTCATCTGTTTTTAAAATAGGCCACCGTTTTTTGATAATCTTTTCTATCTCTCTGTGTTGTCTATTGAAACCTGTCAGGAAGGCGGTTTCCATATTCCTGGTCTTCTTGGTATTTGTTTTGCTCTCTAGCAATTGATTCCTGTCCATTTTTAATACACTATCTTTGAGAGCCCTTAGTTGGGTTTCTTTGTATCCTTTACTGATGAACCTATTAATGATGACCTCGGCCTGTTTGTTAAAATCTTCTTTTTTTGTGCAATTCCTGTATAATCTTACAAGTTGTCCTCTAGGAATGTTACTAATCCATCTTGGGTGATGGCAGCTTGAGGTAGGAATGTAGCCATTTCTATCCGTGGCCTTGAAAAAGGTTCTAGTGCCCAAGGATCCATCCATTTTAAAAATCTGTAAGTCCAGATAGTCTACGCTCTGGTTGTCCCAACTTCCTGTGAACGTAATATCATAAATGTTTTGATTTATCTCCTCTAAAAATTGCTGTAGTTCCAAGTTGGTGCCTCCCCAGATGATTAAAATATCATCTATGTACCTTTTGTACATCTTGATATTTTTTCTAGTGACTCCATAAATTTGTTCTTCCTCCCAATGGTCCAGGAAGAGGTTTGCCACGCTGGGTGCGTATTTAGCCCCCATTGCTACTCCTTTAGTTTGGACATAGTGTTTGCCTTTATACCAAAAATGGTTGTGGGACATAGCCAGCTCTAGTCCTTCAAGTATATAATCAATCTGTTCTTGTTTTAGTTTGGATCTATTGTGGAGGGCCCACTTTACTCCATTTAGTCCATCTTTCTGTTTAATGTTTGTGTAAAGAGAATTTACGTCTATTGTTACTAATATGTCCTTTTCTTCTATGTTGATGTCCTGGAGTTCCTTTAGGAGTTGTCTGCTGTCCTTCAGATATGACTTGCCTTCCACTACCAGTGGTTGTAGGAATCCATCTACATAGGCCCCCAGTCTTGAAAATAAGGAATCTATCCCACTCACTATGGGTCTTCCTGGGGGCTGTGTTTGATTTTTATGTATCTTCGGTACATAATATATCACTGGAATTTTCGGTGCCTTGGGTATGAGATACCTCGATTCCTTCTTATTGAGTATCCCTTTGTTTAGACCCTTGTTAACGTAATCTGTTAGTTTTTTGTTGTGCTCTTCTTTTGGGTTTTTCTTCAATTGTTTGTAGGTGTTTGGAATGCTAAGGAGCTTAGTCATTTCTTCCTCATAGGCGATTTTGTCCAATATCACCAATCCTCCTCCCTTGTCTGCTGGTCTGATCACCACGTCTTTTTTCTTTTCTAATTGTTTGATGGTCTTCCATATGCCCTTTCTTTTTGAGGGTTTAATTGTTAACTCTCTGATATCCTTTTCTACCATTTTTTTAAAAACTTTAATACCTTCATTCTGTTGTTGGTTAGGGTTGAAAACAGAATTGTTTCTTAGTTGGGAATGTTTGTATTGTGTCTCTTCCCTATCCATATTTGTAAAATTCTTATTAGCATAAAACTTCTTTATATTTAATTTCCTTATGAACTTTTGTAAGTCTATGAAGGTCTCGAACTTGTCCAGGTTCTTGTCTGGTGCAAATTTTAGGCCTAAGTCTAGTATTTTGAGTTCCTCCTCATTAAAAGTGACCCGGCTAAGATTATAGATGCCTTTCCCTAGTGTTCTCTCCTTCTTTTTCTTGTTGCCTCCTCTCTTTCCCCTCTTTCGTTTTCTTCTACCCATCTTGGTGGTCTGTATTCTCTCCTCTGGTTTTCTGGGAATTCCGTGTATTCTCTTCTTGTCTGCCCTGGGCCATTCCATCTGGGATTCCAACCTCCATTTCTTCTGGGTGGACCCTGGTATTGATTTCTTGGTGGGTACCGAAATGGTCTCCATCCCCCTTTCTGTCCATATGGGGGATTGCCCGGTGGTCTGTGGCCTTGGTCCCTGTGAAAATCCCTTTGGTATCTGTTATGAAAAGATGTTGCTCGAGGATAATCCCTAAGGGGAGAGTATCTATTTTGATGTGTCGGAATGTTATAAGTCCCTGGGTCTTGATATTGGTTACCTCTAGGGGTATCCCATTCCCTTCTATTGGTGTTGTTATAATTACTTGTTTCAGTCCTCCGGTAATTCGGTGTGCGAGGTGCTGTGGTTCTTCCCATCCTATTTGGGGTCGGTGTAGGTTGTTGCCATGTTTCAACTATCCTATTGTCTTGTTCTTCTACTGAGTCTTCTCCCATGGATATGTCATTTTCTTCTTCTGTATAGGTAATGTCTGTCTGCCACTTGTATACTTGTTGGTTTTTGTAGTCTAACACGTCTCTGCGGAACTTTTTCTGTTTTTTCTGTTGGATATCCTTATCATATTTCTTAATGGTTTCCTGTAAACATTTTTCTTTCTCTTTATATTCATTTGTGTCGCTATATGCCAACATATGGTCTCTGATTTGTAAAATCTCTATTTCAATATTTTTAAGTTTGACTTGTCTTCTAGCTACTATTTTCTGTAGTAAAAACGTTTCGCTTTCATTGAAAAATTTGTACCACTCTTCCATTAGGTGTTTATCATTTAGAGCGTCATTGGGTGAGACGTCCCATCTTAGTCTCCTCGGTGTAATTTTTTCTGAGATATACATCTCCAAAATGGCTATGTCCCACCACACTCTTAATTGTTTCTCTAAATTATGTTTCAACTGTTTAAACAGGCTATCCAAATCTTGTTTATTTACTACCTGTTCTTGGTTGAACACTTCAACCAGATTAATGGCTCTACTGTTAACATATTTGAAAAGGTCCATTGCTGCACCCTAAAGATTTTGAAGTCGTGGGACTTTAAATAAATGGTAATTAAACAGAGGGATAGGGTGCGCTATGGAATCTGTTATACAGAGAGTCTGTAGTGTAATGTAAGGTAAGAGCAGCCTCTATTATGTTTCCATCCAGATGGATGGAACAGTAAAATAGGGGAAAGAAGAAAAATAGATGTGGCGCTATACCTTATAAAACTCCCTAGAAAATATAATATAAATAAAATTGTACAAATTTTCCAGCTTGCTGGCTAATATTTTAAAAAACAGCGAGAAACCTTAATGGACTATATAGTAAAATCAATAGTAAAATCAATAGATAATAATAAAGTGCTAGGGGTTAGTCCTTATTAATTAGTGAATGCAAAGTGAATATAAATTTTCCAGCCTACTGGTTAGTAAATGCAATAAAACTGTACGGTCCACTCAAATTAGGTAAAGGTGAATAAATAAATATTTAGATAAATAAAACTATCATGAATCAATCAATACTTAATAGTGAAAGCTACTAGAGTTGCTTGTGACTGTGATTGTAGCACAACCAAATGAATGGACACAAGGGGAACAATCAAACCTATATAAACGTGAATACTGGTGGGGTGGTGGGTGTAAACACACTGTGTCAAATATCAAAACATGCCAAAAAATACCACAATAAAAAATTGGAAAATAGAAAATTAAAACTAGTGAGGAAATGAAAAATGATAAAAAATTAAAAATATTTTAGTCCAGAAAGTAAAAAGTAAAAAGTAAAAAATCTAAAAAGTCTTGCGGTGATAAGTCTAATATGAAAGTCCAATTGAATAAAGTTTAAAATTAATATTTAAACATGAAATGAATATTTGGTGGTGAAAAAAGTAAGTGAAGAAAGTGACATCGATATTCGTTCGCAGTGAATGTTTGCAGTGAACGTTTATGGATTTTACTCTCACCAGAGATATGACCCCGTCCGGGGTGGATCAGCCTCCACAGTATAAGCCACTGTGTCGCTTCTTGGGCTGTCTCTGCTATGCTGCTGGGGAGATCCTTCGTTCTTCCGTGGGGATGTTGTACCTCATTTACATATGATAGAAAAGAGGACTGCCCATGGTGTAGTATGTTTGAAACTCAGTTTATTTGAAACAACCTTAAAAATACTCACATTTAGTACGAAAAAAACGTGTATTGTATTAAAAGCGTTCGGAACATCCACTCGGCTGACACGCCGTTTGTGCTGAAGGTGTACGTATCTGGCCACGCCCTACGCGTTTCGTCATTCAGACGTCATCTGGAGCGGCCATCTTCATACACCTTTCCACTTTTATAGGGTATAGTAACCAATCGCGCATGTGCGGGGTCACAGCCGCCATGTTTGTTAAGGTAATTTTCAATGTTAAGCCTATTATTATGCCGGCCCGGCCGCCATGTTGGTTGGGGGAATTGTCAATACTAAGCCTGTTGTTATGCCGACCCAGCAGGCAGTATATCATTGCGTCTGCTGTTGTTTGTTAAACGCAGATTGGACACTATTCCTACTTAAGTGGAATATATGCTATTAAGACACCTTTATGCACACACATAAATTGATGTAACCATAGAACAAAGATAAAGGATAAAAATAACCATTACAATAATTTGACAATATTTATGGAATTACAATAGTTTAGCAATATTTAAAATAAAAATAAAAATAAGAATTGAATTAAAAAATTACCATGAAAATCTGTAAAAGGGAGACTGAAAATCAGAGGAGAGATTTGAAGGAAGGACTAGAAGGGGGGACTAGTCTATGTGTATATATCTTATTATAGAATCTGAAGGTAAATTAAATCGGTACTGCCTAAATTAAAATTAAAATTAAAATTCATCTCAGATATGAAGGAGGCTAGTTGGGTACCAAGGAAAATTTATATTTGACATGCTTGGATGTATTACTTTTGAAATATTGGACTTTATGCTATGTTGCCCAAGGACTAGAATGCTTGATACATTTAAAGGAAGGGAAAAAGAACTCTTTCGTCCAAAGCTATCAATATATGAAACATGTTAAAAAGTATATATTAAAACCATGTATATTAAAAACTTTTTTGTTAAAAAAACTTTTTTGTTAAAAAACTTTTTGTTAAAAAGGTAGAATAGAATATGGTTAACAATAGAATAGGATAAGAATGTTGCTACTTTTGCATTGGGTAGGAGAGTTAAAGTGTTTGGGACATTAGGGTAATAGAACATAGAACATAAGTTTTTCATTAAAGACCTCGTTGATTGTGTGGCATTCGATCTCCACACGATGTGTTAGGACAGGAGTCGGTTAAAAATTGGTTAAAAATTGGTTAAAAATTGGTTAGAAAGCAATTGAGGTCCAAGTCTATGTTCATTCCATCTGGTTGCATTGTTTCCATATTAAAAATCCATCTGGTTTCGTTTTGGGAAATTTTCTTGGTCATATCTTCTCCCCTCCAATGTCCCTTGATTTTATCGATTGCATAAAAAATCATCTGTTTCGGATCTTGATTGTGAAAGTCTCTAAAGTGACGTGAGACACTGTGTTTGTCATATCCTTTCCTAATATTCTTGATATGTTCTTTGATTCTCACATGCAATTCTCTTGTGGTTCTACCCACGTATTGTTTATGGCAAGGACATTCTATAATGTACGTAACGTGCGTACTTTTGCATGAAATGAGTTCCTTAATGTTGAATTCTCTCCCGTTGGTAGTTGAAGTAAATTTTGTAATTTTTCTACTGGTTTTCTTACTTGTACGGCAGGGGAGACTTTCATGGTAATTTTTTAATTCAATTCTTATTTTTATTTTTATTTTAAATATTGCTAAACTATTGTAATTCCATAAATATTGTCAAATTATTGTAATGGTTATTTTTATCCTTTATCTTTGTTCTATGGTTACATCAATTTATGTGTGTGCATAAAGGTGTCTTAATAGCATATATTCCACTTAAGTAGGAATAGTGTCCAATCTGCGTTTAACAAACAACAGCAGACGCAATGATATACTGCCTGCTGGGTCGGCATAACAACAGGCTTAGTATTGACAATTCCCCCAACCAACATGGCGGCCGGGCCGGCATAATAATAGGCTTAACATTGAAAATTACCTTAACAAACATGGCGGCTGTGACCCCGCACATGCGCGATTGGTTACTATACCCTATAAAAGTGGAAAGGTGTATGAAGATGGCCGCTCCAGATGACGTCTGAATGACGAAACGCGTAGGGCGTGGCCAGATACGTACACCTTCAGCACAAACGGCGTGTCAGCCGAGTGGATGTTCCGAATGCTTTTAATACAATACACGTTTTTTTCGTACTAAATGTGAGTATTTTTAAGGTTGTTTCAAATAAACTGAGTTTCAAACATACTACACCATGGGCAGTCCTCTTTTCTATCATATGTAAACGAGGTACAACATCCCCACGGAAGAACGAAGGATCTCCCCAGCAGCATAGCAGAGACAGCCCAAGAAGCGACACAGTGGCTTATACTGTGGAGGCTGATCCACCCCGGACGGGGTCATATCTCTGGTGAGAGTAAAATCCATAAACGTTCACTGCAAACGTTCACTGCGAACGAATATCGATGTCACTTTCTTCACTTACTTTTTTCACCACCAAATATTCATTTCATGTTTAAATATTAATTTTAAACTTTATTCAATTGGACTTTCATATTAGACTTATCACCGCAAGACTTTTTAGATTTTTTACTTTTTACTTTTTACTTTCTGGACTAAAATATTTTTAATTTTTTATCATTTTTCATTTCCTCACTAGTTTTAATTTTCTATTTTCCAATTTTTTATTGTGGTATTTTTTGGCATGTTTTGATATTTGACACAGTGTGTTTACACCCACCACCCCACCAGTATTCACGTTTATATAGGTTTGATTGTTCCCCTTGTGTCCATTCATTTGGTTGTGCTACAATCACAGTCACAAGCAACTCTAGTAGCTTTCACTATTAAGTATTGATTGATTCATGATAGTTTTATTTATCTAAATATTTATTTATTCACCTTTACCTAATTTGAGTGGACCGTACAGTTTTATTGCATTTACTAACCAGTAGGCTGGAAAATTTATATTCACTTTGCATTCACTAATTAATAAGGACTAACCCCTAGCACTTTATTATTATCTATTGATTTTACTATTGATTTTACTATATAGTCCATTAAGGTTTCTCGCTGTTTTTTTAAATATTAGCCAGCAAGCTGGAAAATTTGTACAATTTTATTTATATTATATTTTCTAGGGAGTTTTATAAGGTATAGCGCCACATCTATTTTTCTTCTTTCCCCTATTTTACTGTTCCATCCATCTGGATGGAAACATAATAGAGGCTGCTCTTACCTTACATTACACTACAGACTCTCTGTATAACAGATTCCATAGCGCACCCTATCCCTCTGTTTAATTACCATTTATTTAAAGTCCCACGACTTCAAAATCTTTAGGGTGCAGCAATGGACCTTTTCAAATATGTTAACAGTAGAGCCATTAATCTGGTTGAAGTGTTCAACCAAGAACAGGTAGTAAATAAACAAGATTTGGATAGCCTGTTTAAACAGTTGAAACATAATTTAGAGAAACAATTAAGAGTGTGGTGGGACATAGCCATTTTGGAGATGTATATCTCAGAAAAAATTACACCGAGGAGACTAAGATGGGACGTCTCACCCAATGACGCTCTAAATGATAAACACCTAATGGAAGAGTGGTACAAATTTTTCAATGAAAGCGAAACGTTTTTACTACAGAAAATAGTAGCTAGAAGACAAGTCAAACTTAAAAATATTGAAATAGAGATTTTACAAATCAGAGACCATATGTTGGCATATAGCGACACAAATGAATATAAAGAGAAAGAAAAATGTTTACAGGAAACCATTAAGAAATATGATAAGGATATCCAACAGAAAAAACAGAAAAAGTTCCGCAGAGACGTGTTAGACTACAAAAACCAACAAGTATACAAGTGGCAGACAGACATTACCTATACAGAAGAAGAAAATGACATATCCATGGGAGAAGACTCAGTAGAAGAACAAGACAATAGGATAGTTGAAACATGGCAACAACCTACACCGACCCCAAATAGGATGGGAAGAACCACAGCACCTCGCACACCGAATTACCGGAGGACTGAAACAAGTAATTATAACAACACCAATAGAAGGGAATGGGATACCCCTAGAGGTAACCAATATCAAGACCCAGGGACTTATAACATTCCGACACATCAAAATAGATACTCTCCCCTTAGGGATTATCCTCGAGCAACATCTTTTCATAACAGATACCAAAGGGATTTTCACAGGGACCAAGGCCACAGACCACCGGGCAATCCCCCATATGGACAGAAAGGGGGATGGAGACCATTTCGGTACCCACCAAGAAATCAATACCAGGGTCCACCCAGAAGAAATGGAGGTTGGAATCCCAGATGGAATGGCCCAGGGCAGACAAGAAGAGAATACACGGAATTCCCAGAAAACCAGAGGAGAGAATACAGACCACCAAGATGGGTAGAAGAAAACGAAAGAGGGGAAAGAGAGGAGGCAACAAGAAAAAGAAGGAGAGAACACTAGGGAAAGGCATCTATAATCTTAGCCGGGTCACTTTTAATGAGGAGGAACTCAAAATACTAGACTTAGGCCTAAAATTTGCACCAGACAAGAACCTGGACAAGTTCGAGACCTTCATAGACTTACAAAAGTTCATAAGGAAATTAAATATAAAGAAGTTTTATGCTAATAAGAATTTTACAAATATGGATAGGGAAGAGACACAATACAAACATTCCCAACTAAGAAACAATTCTGTTTTCAACCCTAACCAACAACAGAATGAAGGTATTAAAGGTTTTAAAAAAATGGTAGAAAAGGATATCAGAGAGTTAACAATTAAACCCTCAAAAAGAAAGGGCATATGGAAGACCATCAAACAATTAGAAAAGAAAAAAGACGTGGTGATCAGACCAGCAGACAAGGGAGGAGGATTGGTGATATTGGACAAAATCGCCTATGAGGAAGAAATGACTAAGCTCCTTAGCATTCCAAACACCTACAAACAATTGAAGAAAAACCCAAAAGAAGAGCACAACAAAAAACTAACAGATTACGTTAACAAGGGTCTAAACAAAGGGATACTCAATAAGAAGGAATCGAGGTATCTCATACCCAAGGCACCGAAAATTCCAGTGATATATTATGTACCGAAGATACATAAAAATCAAACACAGCCCCCAGGAAGACCCATAGTGAGTGGGATAGATTCCTTATTTTCAAGACTGGGGGCCTATGTAGATGGATTCCTACAACCACTGGTAGTGGAAGGCAAGTCATATCTGAAGGACAGCAGACAACTCCTAAAGGAACTCCAGGACATCAACATAGAAGAAAAGGACATATTAGTAACAATAGACGTAAATTCTCTTTACACAAACATTAAACAGAAAGATGGACTAAATGGAGTAAAGTGGGCCCTCCACAATAGATCCAAACTAAAACAAGAACAGATTGATTATATACTTGAAGGACTAGAGCTGGCTATGTCCCACAACCATTTTTGGTATAAAGGCAAACACTATGTCCAAACTAAAGGAGTAGCAATGGGGGCTAAATACGCACCCAGCATGGCAAACCTCTTCCTGGACCATTGGGAGGAAGAACAAATTTATGGAGTCACTAGAAAAAATATCAAGATGTACAAAAGGTACATAGATGATATTTTAATCATCTGGGGAGGCACCAACTTGGAACTACAGCAATTTTTAGAGGAGATAAATCAAAACATTTATGATATTACGTTCACAGGAAGTTGGGACAACCAGAGCGTAGACTATCTGGACTTACAGATTTTTAAAATGGATGGATCCTTGGGCACTAGAACCTTTTTCAAGGCCACGGATAGAAATGGCTACATTCCTACCTCAAGCTGCCATCACCCAAGATGGATTAGTAACATTCCTAGAGGACAACTTGTAAGATTATACAGGAATTGCACAAAAAAAGAAGATTTTAACAAACAGGCCGAGGTCATCATTAATAGGTTCATCAGTAAAGGATACAAAGAAACCCAACTAAGGGCTCTCAAAGATAGTGTATTAAAAATGGACAGGAATCAATTGCTAGAGAGCAAAACAAATACCAAGAAGACCAGGAATATGGAAACCGCCTTCCTGACAGGTTTCAATAGACAACACAGAGAGATAGAAAAGATTATCAAAAAACGGTGGCCTATTTTAAAAACAGATGACGTACTAAAACAAATCTTGCCCAATAATCCCTCTTTCATATACAAAAAAGCTCCCAACTTAAGAAATAATTTAGTGAAAAACACGATAGACCCCCCACGACAAATCAAAATTGCCGAACATCTTAAAGGCTTTTTTAAATGTGGCCAATGTCTCCCCTGCCGTACAAGTAAGAAAACCAGTAGAAAAATTACAAAATTTACTTCAACTACCAACGGGAGAGAATTCAACATTAAGGAACTCATTTCATGCAAAAGTACGCACGTTACGTACATTATAGAATGTCCTTGCCATAAACAATACGTGGGTAGAACCACAAGAGAATTGCATGTGAGAATCAAAGAACATATCAAGAATATTAGGAAAGGATATGACAAACACAGTGTCTCACGTCACTTTAGAGACTTTCACAATCAAGATCCGAAACAGATGATTTTTTATGCAATCGATAAAATCAAGGGACATTGGAGGGGAGAAGATATGACCAAGAAAATTTCCCAAAACGAAACCAGATGGATTTTTAATATGGAAACAATGCAACCAGATGGAATGAACATAGACTTGGACCTCAATTGCTTTCTAACCAATTTTTAACCAATTTTTAACCAATTTTTAACCGACTCCTGTCCTAACACATCGTGTGGAGATCGAATGCCACACAATCAACGAGGTCTTTAATGAAAAACTTATGTTCTATGTTCTATTACCCTAATGTCCCAAACACTTTAACTCTCCTACCCAATGCAAAAGTAGCAACATTCTTATCCTATTCTATTGTTAACCATATTCTATTCTACCTTTTTAACAAAAAGTTTTTTAACAAAAAAGTTTTTTTAACAAAAAAGTTTTTAATATACATGGTTTTAATATATACTTTTTAACATGTTTCATATATTGATAGCTTTGGACGAAAGAGTTCTTTTTCCCTTCCTTTAAATGTATCAAGCATTCTAGTCCTTGGGCAACATAGCATAAAGTCCAATATTTCAAAAGTAATACATCCAAGCATGTCAAATATAAATTTTCCTTGGTACCCAACTAGCCTCCTTCATATCTGAGATGAATTTTAATTTTAATTTTAATTTAGGCAGTACCGATTTAATTTACCTTCAGATTCTATAATAAGATATATACACATAGACTAGTCCCCCCTTCTAGTCCTTCCTTCAAATCTCTCCTCTGATTTTCAGTCTCCCTTTTACAGATTTTCATGGTAATTTTTTAATTCAATTCTTATTTTTATTTTTATTTTAAATATTGCTAAACTATTGTAATTCCATAAATATTGTCAAATTATTGTAATGGTTATTTTTATCCTTTATCTTTGTTCTAGGGTTACATCAATTTATGTGTGTGCATAAAGGTGTCTTAATAGCATATATTCCACTTAAGTAGGAATAGTGTCCAATCTGCGTTTAACAAACAACAGCAGACGCAATGATATACTGCCTGCTGGGTCGGCATAACAACAGGCTTAGTATTGACAATTCCCCCAACCAACATGGCGGCCGGGCCGGCATAATAATAGGCTTAACATTGAAAATTACCTTAACAAACATGGCGGCTGTGACCCCGCACATGCGCGATTGGTTACTATACCCTATAAAAGTGGAAAGGTGTATGAAGATGGCCGCTCCAGATGACGTCTGAATGACGAAACGCGTAGGGCGTGGCCAGATACGTACACCTTCAGCACAAACGGCGTGTCAGCCGAGTGGATGTTCCGAACGCTTTTAATACAATACACGTTTTTTTCGTACTAAATGTGAGTATTTTTAAGGTTGTTTCAAATAAACTGAGTTTCAAACATACTACACCATGGGCAGTCCTCTTTTCTATCATATGTAAACGAGGTACAACATCCCCACGGAAGAACGAAGGATCTCCCCAGCAGCATAGCAGAGACAGCCCAAGAAGCGACACAGTGGCTTATACTGTGGAGGCTGATCCACCCCGGACGGGGTCATATCTCTGGTGAGAGTAAAATCCATAAACGTTCACTGCAAACGTTCACTGCGAACGAATATCGATGTCACTTTCTTCACTTACTTTTTTCACCACCAAATATTCATTTCATGTTTAAATATTAATTTTAAACTTTATTCAATTGGACTTTCATATTAGACTTATCACCGCAAGACTTTTTAGATTTTTTACTTTTTACTTTTTACTTTCTGGACTAAAATATTTTTAATTTTTTATCATTTTTCATTTCCTCACTAGTTTTAATTTTCTATTTTCCAATTTTTTATTGTGGTATTTTTTGGCATGTTTTGATATTTGACACAGTGTGTTTACACCCACCACCCCACCAGTATTCACGTTTATATAGGTTTGATTGTTCCCCTTGTGTCCATTCATTTGGTTGTGCTACAATCACAGTCACAAGCAACTCTAGTAGCTTTCACTATTAAGTATTGATTGATTCATGATAGTTTTATTTATCTAAATATTTATTTATTCACCTTTACCTAATTTGAGTGGACCGTACAGTTTTATTGCATTTACTAACCAGTAGGCTGGAAAATTTATATTCGCTTTGCATTCACTAATTAATAAGGACTAACCCCTAGCACTTTATTATTATCTATTGATTTTACTATTGATTTTACTATATAGTCCATTAAGGTTTCTCGCTGTTTTTTAAAATATTAGCCAGCAAGCTGGAAAATTTGTACAATTTTATTTATATTATATTTTCTAGGGAGTTTTATAAGGTATAGCGCCACATCTATTTTTCTTCTTTCCCCTATTTTTAAAGTGTAGTTCCAGTCAAAAAAACTATTTTTAAGCTTTTTGGAAAACATAGGGAAGGGTTATCACCCCTGTATAATTTGTTTTGTCGTCCATCTTTTTTCATCTCACTTGCTGTTGTCTCCTTCCGTTTGCAAGTAGGAGATGTTTGTAAGTTGGATGTTTGAAAGTAGGGGCCTGCCCTATATGCTTTGCAGAAATGGCGGAACAAGGTGTTGGTTTTGCCACAACATTGTAAGCCCTCAAAGTGACTCTTGGTGGGCGCTGGAGCGCCCTGCTGTGAACGATTATATCAAGAATTGTAATTACATGCCATTGTTAAACAGTGGTAGAAAAATTGACCTTTGGTGGTTGTGGTGCTGGTGCCACAACACTATAAGTCCTCACAGTTACTCTGGGTGGGCACAGGAACGGGCCCTCCTGTGAAATATTATATCAAGAATTGTAATTACATGTCCCTGTTAAACAGGGGCAGAAATATTGGGCCTTAGGCACTGGTGTTGGTGCCACGACACTGCAACCTCTCCCATATACTCTTGTTTTATTGCAGGAATTAGCCCTGCTGCAAAGCATTGCATCAAAAATTTTAATTAAACGCCCCTGTTAAACAGGGGCAGAAAAATTGGGCCTTAGGCACTGGTGCTGGTGCCACCACACTGCAACCTCTCCCATATACTCTAGTTTTATTGCAGGAATTAGCCCATCTGCAAAGCATTGCATCAAAAATTGTAATTAAATGCCCCTGTTAAACAGGGGCAGAAAATTTGGGCCTTAGGCACTGGTGCTGGTGCCACCACACTGCAACCTCTCCCATATACTCTAGTTTTATTGCAGGAATTAGCCCTGCTGCAAAGCATTGCATCAAAAATTGTAATTAAACGCCCCTGTTAAACAGGGGCAGAAAAATTGGGCCTTAGGCACTGGTGCTGGTGCCACCACACTGCAACCTCTCCCATATACTCTAGTTTTATTGCAGGAACTAGCCCTGCTGCAAAGCATTGCATCAAAAATTGTAATTAAACTCCCCTGTTAAACAGGGGCAGAAAAATTGGGCTGATGGCATCACCCAGAGCCAGAAATGTTCTTCCAACATATCAGCAGAGGAGGAAGAGGATAGACAATCAACATAACAGGACAGTCACTCAGCATCAGCATAGGCAGTCTTGAAGGGATGTGATATTTCAAAAAAATTATTCGGTTACATCAGCTTCAGGTGCTTGGAAGCTGTGGGTGATCCAAGACTGATTCATCTTGATGAAGGTCAGTCGATCAACTGATGCGGTGGACAGGCGCACCCTGTGATCGGTAACAAAGCCACCAGCAGCACTGAAGGTGCGTTCCGAAAGAACGCTGGATGCAGAACAGGCCAGTAGCTCAATTGCATACTGTGCAAGCTCTGGCCAGTGATCCATCCTCAGTAAGACCCAGTAAGCCAGAGGATTTTCGGTGGTAAAGGTGTCCAAGTCTGACCTTGCCCCTAGGTATTCCTGCACCATGTAAATCAGACGCTGGCGATGGTTGCTGGAACCAATCATACCTTGGGGCTGTGGACTAAAAAATTGTCTGAAAGCATCAGTCAGACGGCCAGCTTCTCCACCGCTCCTTCTGACCGATGCCTCAGCAACACGTTGTCCAGGACCAGGAGTTTTTAACCTCCCAGTCTCTGGGAACGCGTTGCACAGACCTTTCTGCAAGGCCTCTCGGAGATGTCTCATCCTCTGCTCCCTCTGCGATGGCAAGATAAGGTCGGCAACCTTACCCTTGTACCGTGGATCAAGGAGAGTGGCCAGCCAGTAATGGTCCCTCTCCTTGATCCGAAGAATACGAGGATCCTTCCGCAGGCTTTGCAGGATCAGGGAGGCCATGTAGCGTAGGTTAGCTGAGGCATTCGGTCCGGAGTCCTCTGGGTCACTAAGGACAACATGATCCGCAGCTACCTCCTCCCAGCCACGTACAAGTCCACGTGTTTCTTGGGACTGTAAATCATCCCTACAAGACTGCTGCTGCTGATGCTGAGTGCCAGCCTCCACCTCCATGCTGACACAATCATCCTCCTCCTCCTCTTCCTCCTCCTCATCCTCTTCCTGTGTGATGGGTGGCACAGCAGGAACACTGTCTGGATAAAGGGGGCCTTGAGAGGCAAGGAAGTCCTCCTCTTCCTGCCTCTGTTCTGCCTCAAGTGCCCTGTCCATTATTCCACGCAGCGTATGCTCCAAGAGGTGGACAAGAGGTACAGTGTCACTGATGCATGCACTGTCACTGCTCACCATCCTTGTGGCCTCCTCAAACGGTGACAGGACAGTGCATGCATCCCTGATCATGCCCCACTGGCGTGATGAGAAAAAACCGAACTCCGCTGACCCTGTCCTGGTGCCGTAGTCGCACAGGTACTCATTGATGGCCCTATGCTGCGTGTGCAGCCACTGCAGCATGGCTAACGTTGAGTTCCACCTGGTGGGCATGTCACATATAAGGTGGTTCTTGGGCAGGTTCAACTCCTTTTGGAGCTCAGCCAGCCGAGCACAGGCATTAAATGATCGGCGGAAATGCACACAGACTTTCCTGGCCTGCTTCAGGACATCCTGTAAGCCCGAGTACCTGCCCAAGAACCGCTGCACCACCAGGTTAAGGACGTGAGCTACACAGGGCACATGGGTCAGTTGTCCCTGTCGGAGGGCGGAGAGGAGGTTGGTGCCATTGTCGCAAACCACCATTCCTGGCTTAAGCTGGCGTGGCGTCAACCACCTCTCGGCCTGCCCCTGCAGAGCTGAGAAACCATCCGCCCCAGTGTGGCTCCTGTCCCCCAAACAAACCAGCGCAAGCACGGCATGGCATCGTTTTGCCTGCATAGTTGCGTAGCCCCTGGAACGCCTAGGGAGCACCGCTGGTTCTGAGGACAGAGCACTGGAAGAGGCCATGGAGGAAGAAGAAGAGGAGGGGGTGGAGGAGAGAGGTGTGTCACAACCAATAGTAGCATTTTGGAGGCGTGGTGGCGGAACAACCTCCAACACTACTGCACCTTGTCTCCTTCCCAGCTGCCAGAAGAGTGACCCAATGGGCCTTGAAAGACAGGTAACGTCCCTGTCCATGCCTGCTGGACCATGAGTCAGCGGTAATATGCACCTTACCGCTGATTGCCCTGTCCAGCGAGGCAAGGACATTGCCTTCCACATGCCGGTAGAGAGCCGGAATCGCCTTCCGTGAGAAAAAGTGGCGTTTGGGGACCTGCCACTGAGGAACCGCACATTGTACAAACTCACGGAAGGGGTGGCTGAGTCTACCAACTGAAAAGGCAGCAGTTGAAGTGCTAGCAATTTAGCCAAGCTAGCATTCAACCGCATGGCATGTGGATGGCTGGGAGTGAATTTCTTTCGCCGGTCCAGCAGCTGGGGCAAGGACATTTGCCTGCTATAATCCGACGTGGGTGTACTGCTAGCAGAGTGCCCGGAAGCACTTGGCTGTGACACACCTAATTCTACACCTTCATTCCTCTCAGGGCAGGTTTCAGAGAGGACTGAAGGTCTAGTGGGGTTGGAGATGCCAGCTGATGAAGAGCAAGGAGAGGTCCGCTTTGTTCTTTGGTGTGGGTCTTTGAGGTACGCTTGCCAACGAGCTGCATGGCAGGTCAACATATGTCTGGTCAAGCATGTGGTGCCCAAGCGGCTGATGTTTTGGCCACGCGAGATACGCTTGAGACATATGTTGCAAATAGCAGCGGTGCGATCTGATGCACTCGTCTCAAAAAAGGCCCACACCAAAGAACTTTTAGAATAACACACAGAGGCAGCGCCCTGCACAGGCGGAGCTCTGCGGTGTGATTCAGTCGGTGTGCTGCCCCTAAGCTGGCCCCCAGAGGGCATATTGCCTCGTTGAACATGTGCCTCCTCCTCCTCCTCCTCCTCCTCTCTCCTACCAGGCACCCATGTGAAGTCAGTGCCCTCATCATCCCCTCCCTCTTCATCGCTGTAGCAAACCTGGCAATATGCTGCAGCTTGTGGAACATGACTGCCAGATTGCTGTCCTTCTTGAGCATCCCCTCTCTCTGCATTCATGCTACTGCCTTCCTCTAGCTGAGTGTCATCATCAGAGGCTACAAAACACTGGGCATCCTCTTGGAGCATGTACCCAACACTGTTCTCAAAGAGTTCAGGAGACTCCTCAGGAGGACGTGGTGGGTCTAGGGAAGGAGTCACTGATGATGACATTGAGAGGAGGGAAGACGATGCGTTGGCAGCTGCTTTGCTAGTACCCTGAGACTGGGTGAGAGAGGATGAGGAGGATGAAGAGGGCTTGGTCATCCACTCTACCAAGTCATTGGCATGTTGCAGTTCAACATGTCCAGCTGCCGAAATGAAGGACAAGCGTGTCCCATGGCCACGTGCTGATGACAATGCACCAGACATGGTAATGGCCTGAAGGGAGTTGGGTAAAACAGCAGTTGGGTAGTGTATATTGTGCTGGAGGCACACAACACCCACTAACTCCTGCAGATGCCTTTATTATAGAACACCAGAGATAAAGGGGTATACTGTAATTGAGTCACACAACACCCACTAAGCCCTGCAGATGCCTTTATTATAGAACACCAGAGATAAAGGGGTATACTGTAATGGAGTCACACAACACCCACTAAGCTCTGCAGATGGCTCTATTAGAGAACAGCAATAAAGGGTAGATACAGGTGTATATTGTGCTGGAGGCACAAAACACCCACTAACTCCTGCAGATGCCTTTTTTATAGAACACCAGAGATAAAGGGGTATATACAGATGTATACTGTGCTGTGCTGGAAGCACACACAACTTCCAATAACTCCTGCAGATGGCAAGTGGGCTCAAATAGAGAAGAGCTATGTAGGTGGATATAGCGGTGTGTACAGGGTACAGAGCATGCAGACAGCACGCACAAGCTCCTAACACTACTGACTGCAAGCTCTATTATAAAAGATAGATCACTATCTATATAGGTGAGGTGAATATAGCGGTGTATACTGCTGTCAGACAACAACCACTACAGAAGAGCAAGATCGAAAATCGTCCGATAACGATCGGTGTATACTGTGTTGAAGGTACACAGAACACCCACTAACTGCTTCAGACGCCCACACACTACACAAGGCCGTCGCGCTGGCGGCCTTATATAGTGTGGGGTGTGTACTACACAGCCTGAGCTATGATTGGCCACAGGCATCCTGCCTGTGGCCAATCATGGCTCTCCTCGCTGCTGGCGCTGTGATTGGCCAAGCATGTGGGGTCACAGTGCATGCTTGGCCAATCATGAGCCAGCAATGCACTGCGATGACGCAATGCATTGTGGGCCATGAGCGCCACACGAATTTGGCCGAACGGGCGAACAGCCGATGTTCGAGTCGAGCGTATGTTCGACTCGAACACGAAGCTCATCCCTATATGTAAGTTTTTACTCTATTGCAACCATATTGTCATGTAAATCTATAAAATTTGCAAATAAAGATTATATTTAAAAAAATTAAAAAGGGAAGAATTGGGATAAAATAAAAAAGAGTGGGTCATCTGCAAAAGCTGCAATTCTAATGGTTTTGTGGCCTATTGATATGTCTTTGAAGGTAGTCTGAGATTATAGGAGTTGTGAAGATTAAATAAAATAGGAGAAAGGGAACAGCCTTGCCTGGTGCCCTGGGACATTTTATATGGGGGAATGAGGTTGGATATTGATTATCAATCTAGTGTGAAGGTTATTATAAATGTATTGGATATAGGTGGAATATTCTTGGCCAAAGGCTCTGAAAGAAAGTATATAGTTCGGAATGGGAAATTCTATTTAAAATCTTCTCAGCATCAAGACTTAGAAGCAATATGGGGAAAGGGGAAGGAGAGAAGGAGGTTGACATTTTTCTTAGACTGTAGGTGCAGTAGTCACACATATGCCCAAAGTGGAGTGTTTGTTACAGAGGAAGCCAATTGGTGAGAAGTAAATAGTGTAGGGATATAGGTTTAAACGTGGTCCTCTATGATTTTTTATAAATCAAGAACAGTTTTTATTGAGAAAAGGGAACTATTTTTCAGCATTTCCAGAGCAGCCAAACATTATAGCATGAACCAACCGAAATGGGTACATAATCAAAGTCATCAATAGATACAGTCTTGACTCAACCGAAGAAAGAAGTAGGACTGATCACAGGTTACATAATTGGCACAGAAGAAGAAGTAGGACTGGTCACAGGTTACATAATTGGCACAGCAAAGGAAATAACCTTATTGACAAAAAGAATGTTACTAGGCATGTTACTAGGAATCCAACCAAACACATAAGACCACAAACCATACTAGTACATGTTTAGCTGGTACATGTTTAGCTTGCAAGGAGTCTGTCTATAACCAAGTCAAGCGGACTCAGGCTCAGCATGTCCAGCCAAGTGCCCCAGAGCTTCTCATATTTGTGGGGCAGCCCCTATGCTGATATATATAATCTAAGAGTGCCCCACATACACTGTAGCCATTTGTTTTGGGAAGGAGGATCCGGAGACCTCAGGTGCCTGAGGAGGACCCTTCTGCTTCTCTAGTGAAGTCGGATAGTTGGAATTAATGCAGGATTCACAATAAACAAGGGTCAAGTGGGAGAAAGACATGGAAGACAATATTCAGTAGGTGTACTATTCCCTCCCAGTATGTATGCAATTTGGGGCATCTCCATAAGGGAAGAAGCAAATTCCCATATTCCTGACTGCATTTACTGCAAGTCAGGTTATCAAGGAGGTCCATTTTGTATAGCTTAGCTGGGGTATAGTGGACCCTATATAGTATATATACAATTGCAAAAGCCTTTGAGTCACGTTGAGGGAGGATTGCAGTGCCTCCTCCTACTGGTTCTCTACAACGAGGCCAAGGTCTGTCGTCCTTTCTCTTTCCACTGTCAGAGAGAAGGGCTGCAGAAACTCTGTCAGGAACACTGTATAGCATCTGGAGATAAAACCCTTAGTGGAGGAAGTGCTGGACATCATGGAGGTACCCTGCGCTGCAAAATATGCTTGAGTTGGATGTAGTAAAAATACATGGAATGTGGGAGGGGGAACCTTTCTCACAACTTCTTTTGTAAAGTTCCATTGCTAAATATGTGACTTAGGTCAATAACACAAATTGTTTACCACTTTGAGCCATGTTGGAACTTGGCTAGCTCAGAATAGGTAATGTTATTTTCTGAAGAAGAGTATAGGTGGTCAGAAGCCTATTCGATTTAGCAAAGGCTACAGCTTCAAGCCCAGCCGGGAAGTCAGACACCTTAGCGGTATACACTAGGATATATACAGCAGAATTGAATTGGTTCAACTCCTTGTAAGCAGGTACTAACATTTACTTTGCTGCAGCTAGGTAATATAGCCAGGGGTTAGGTATAGCAAGGCCTTCAGCATTCTTAGGTCATTGTAGGTGTTCTAACACTCGTGGGGCCTTCTGATGCCAGAGCAGATGTCTGAAAATAGAGTTGACTTCCAGGAATGTTTTTAGGAGGATGACCATCGGGGCATTGTGCATGAAATATAACAGCTGAGGTATAAAAATCATTTTGATGAGGTTACCTTTTCCAGCTAGGGATAACCAAAGTCTGTTCCAGATCCTAATCTTATTTCTGAAATGAGGAGGTTGTCCACTATGCTTTTAGTCAGTATCCTGCATTCTGTATTAAGCAATGAAAAAGGGCGATATGATTGGACATGTTTGGGATTTTTATCTGGTTTTAGAAAAAGAGTAGTGTAAGCTTTTTTGAGTTCCAGATAAGGGACATTATAGGTAAAAATAGTGTTTTTAGGTCAGTAAGTACTGGAGACATTTCCATAGGTTAATGCTTATAAAAGTCAGGCAGGTAACCATCAATTCCTGGAGTTGAATTACTTGCTGTATGTTTAATAGCTAACTTTGCTATTTGGTGAGTTGAGTTGATCTCTTTGGACAGAAGTAAGTTTGGGCAAGTAAGGTTGGTCCATCAACCACTGAAGTGGGATAATTGTGTAGACTGAGCTGTGTAAAGATCAGTATAATATTTGATCCACCTAAGGAAAGTCAATGTTTTTTCAAAAATTTTGCGGGCTATTATCGTTACAAGAAGTGTGAGGTATGTAGCCTTTACAGCTGTAAAAGTAAGAGGGTGAGTGGCTTTACCTCTACATTGAGATAGAGCCATTCATCACTTTTTCCTCCACAGGAATAAGCAATGCATAATACTAGCTCATTATGCCTTTGTATTACAGGTTGTTGTTTTGTTTTTTATTTTTTTAGAGTTTACAACCACTTTAAGTAAAAAAAAAACATAAATGCACATCTGCTCAGTTAGTAATTATGGGTGTAACATGTAACATGTTACTAAAAGGTGAACTTATCCTTTAACCATTTGCTGCCAATCCAATTCTGGCACTTCTCACATACATGTTATAATCTGCCTTTTTTTACTAGATAATTATCAGACCACCAAACATACAATATTTGCGCAATGTTTTTTCAAATGCAAATTTTTTGGGAAAAAAACACTTTAAGGAATTTTAGTACACACAAATGTAATACCCAATTATTTTGTGAAATATAAAAGATGATGTTATGCTGAGTAAATAGAAACCTAAGGCTTTAAAATTAGGCATGCACGTGGAATAGTGAAAAACAAAAGTACTTAAAAACCTCCATAGGCGATGCCTTTACAGGTTACCAGTTTAGAGTTAAACAGGAGGTCTGATGCTAGAATTATTGCTCTCACTCTGACTTTTGTGGCAAAACCCCACGTGTGGTGCGCTCACAATTTACATACGCGGGAGGGACTTACTTATGCATTCGCATGTGCATGTGAGCACAGGGGTACAGGGGCTCTTTAATTATATTGAACATTTTTTGACACTTTTTTTTTTCAACTTTATTGCTATTTATTGCTATCACAAGTGATGAACTGCATCCCTTTTGATAGCATGGTCAGTGACAGGTACTCTTTACTGAGAGGACTTCACTGTAAAAGTGATATCATGTTTTGTTGAAGTACAATGTTAATGCACAAGTGGTTTTATCATACAAGTCAGAGAGTTTTATGCTCTTTAATACATTGGTTATTAGTATTATTTTCACCTCACAATTGTTTTAGGTGCTGCAATTGTATGTATAATAAATATAATATGTATCCACCTAAAACTAAAATTTTGTTTCTGTGTGGACTGGCCCTCTAAGGCCAAACTCCACATTATTGAATAGAGTGGGAATGGTTAGAGCCTCAGTCAGATTTTTACTGCTTATGGTCTCTGCTTGGGATATTTCTCCTCGCTTTATGTGTTTAAATACCGAAACATGCAATGACATACTTTCAAACTCAGTCTGTACAGACAGTATCGCAGTATCATAGCTGTGAAAATGTGAAATAGACTCCCCCAAGAACTGAATTTGGCCAGCTCAGTAGAATGTTTTAAAAAAGCTAGATGCATTCCTAATTGCACAAAATATATCTAAATTTTATTATTTAAAAGACAGGAGTAGTTGATCCCGGGAATAGTAGATTGTCTCATAGGGTTTCAGGAAGGAATTTATTTCACCCACTGGGGCAAATTGGATCATGCTTCTTTTTTTTTTGCCTACCTCTGGATTATCTATGGGGAAAGGATTGTGTATATGGATGTTTTCTATTTGTGTGTGTGTTGTATTATTGGTTGAACTAGATAAACTAGTATCTTTTTTTTTTAAATATGACTAACTATGTAACTACAGCATAAGTAACTATGTAACTAAAGAATTTAGCTTAACTTGTTGGGACTTTGTGAGTTTGTTTTATGTTGGAGTTGTGACAGTGAACAGGAATTCTGGTGGGACACACTGCATACTTAAAACAAGGGGGGCATGGCCAGCACGGCATGTAGTAGGAGGTGATCCCGAGCAGCTCTGCCAAAGATCCTGACAATCCTGACAATCCTCCTGCTTGCACCGACATCCCTGCCTGTACCCGCTCTGGGACACCACACCTCAGCTACCTCTGATTATGGTTCTTTTGCTACTTGAAGGGGACAGAATGGCTGCATGGGACCAGACCTGCCTGGCCAAGATAGCATACTTAAATCAGGCAGTGTTGATTTGCATGCTGTTTACCATTTTCAGAATTGAATATTAAAGTTGAAGTCAAAGTATAAAAAGAATACCTAACGCATTGGTAGCATCACCTTAAGGTCACCTCAGGAAACTGAATTTTCAGAGCTTGGGGGCCAACCTGTAAATCCGCTCTTTTATCCAGGCTTTTGAGGATCCTTGAGATATAGACAGTGGTTGTTGTACTGGGTTTGCTTGGAGTAGCACTGACTTCTGTTGGGCTTCTTCCAGATTGATGTAGGAGTAATAGAATAGAAATATCCATTTGCACCAGATTGAAAAATAAACAAAATGTCTGTGATGAGCCTCAGATCTCTCAATCTTATCTCTTCATCTATATAGAACCTGTCGCTGTATCTCTACACTGTAGCAAAGGCACCTGGTTGAAAATTTTTAATTCTGCTTGGCTCAGTTTAGGGCTGGGTTATGGGGAGCCATCTTGCATCTGCAAGGGGTCATACTTGGGTTATCACACCATGCATTTTAGTTCATGAATTCCTGATTGGTCAAAAATTGAATCAGCCTTGTTGTACAGCAAAAACATATACCATTTGCAAAGACCGAACCTGATATTTACTAGGTAAGTTTGTAAGATAATTCACAACAAAAAAGACAAACAATTGTTTTACAGAAAGTCACTAGTCAGACAGGGAGATCTAGTTAACTTTTAGTACCCGTAACAACCATTTTATCAAGTTTTGCTGTAAGAAACAGAAGAAGCCAACATATCTCTGGATAACTTGAAAGATCTAACATTTTGAGCCTTCTTACATCTAACGGACATTTCATTATGCCATACAGTCACATACTGGTAAAACATTTGCCTAATAAGATATGTTAGTAATTTTTGTGCTCTCTAAATACAGTGATATTTTCTAGGAGATTAGTAACACTGTTTATGTAGCAGATAAAAATTCTTTTAGCAGAGCAGGCAAAAGATATTAGTTACGGTACTGAAACTCCTCGCCAAGTTCCTTCTATAAGAGAGAAAAAGAATTTGCTGGGTTCTGGAATTGGCTGACATAGATGAGGCTTGGAAATTCATTCTTGCTAATTACCCTTGTTATAGAATCCTGTCAGCTGTTAAACCCCTTTCATACCTGTGGACTGCTGAAATGCAATTGGTTGGTATACAAACATTTACAATGTCCTAGATAAACCAATCCCTGCACGCCCCTAATTAGGATGACAATGTCAAAAACTAGTAATGAAGTCTGGGCTCCATTGCGGCTGCAATAACATCAGCAAAATCCACTAAATTGACATTAATCTGTGATAACATTAATTGCCAATAATCTGTTCAAGCAAAATAAATCAGTGATCTCAAAATGCCTATGAATGAGATTACATTCTGTGCTGTTTATTCATTTCCAGTCTGCCTTGCATGCAACATGTTCTGTGTGGTATGTAAAATCCTACAATGCAACGCTGTGTTCAACCTACTACGGTTTATAAAATCTCTGGCATGCTGGAAAATCCTCACATTGAATGTATAATACCACCACGTGTATAGTGATAAAGTCCCACTTAAATCAAAAGTCTTGTTTGTGTTTAATACTTTGTGTTTTACACTAATCTCGGTAGTAGGGATTCTCTTTGTGTCCTTCACCTTCCACACTATGGGGTTGATGGTTGGAATGGTTGAAAACTCCTGGGCTAGCCCCACTGCAACTGATATTAGAATGACTATTGCAACACTTATAAACTCTGCATGGAAAGAATTTTACAATATAGGATTACAGTGTACATTATGATTATTCATACTGTCTGAAGGTCAACGAGTCTTCAAGATCAAGTCATGTTTATATGTACAGTATTTAGTATGATTTTATTGTGATTTTCTTGCAAGAAATATGCAGTGTACCAATGAACTTCAAATAAATATTTTTTTTATTAAAAAAAAAAAATATATATATATATATATATATATTACAGAACACATCATGTTCTGTTACTTGCCTCTGAGTTCAAGCAACAGCTGTAACACTTGGTCATCAGAGGAAGAGGTGTTCTGTGGTCTCTTCAGCTACAGGAGTCCACAGAAATAGAACAGATAGAAAGAGATAGATAGATAGATAGATAGATAGATAGATAGATAGATAGATAGATAGATAGATAGATAGATAGATAGATAGATAGATAAATAGATAGATACAGTGGGGAGAACAAGTATTTGATACACTTTGCAGGTTTTCATACTTACAAAGCATATAGAGGTCTGTAATTGTTATAGATACTCTACAACTGTGAGAGATAGAATCTAAAACAAAAATTCAGAAAATCACATTGTATGATTTTTAAAAAATGTATTTGCATTTTATTGCATGACGTAAATATTTGATCACCTACCAACCAGTAAGAATTCCGGCTCTCACAGACCTTTTATTTTTTCTTTAAGAAGCCCTCCTGTTCTCCACTCATTACCTGTATTAACTGCACCTGTTTGAACTCGTTACCTTTATAAAAAACACCTGTCCACACACTCAATCAAACAGACTCCAACCTCTACACAATGGCCAAGACCAGAGAGCTGTGTAAGGACATCAGGGATAAAATTGTTGACCTGGACAAGGCTGGGATGAGACTGGGCACAGGACAATAGGCAAGCAGCTTGGTGAGAAGGCAAGAACTGTTGGAGCAATTATTAAAAAATGGAAGAAGTTCAAGATGACGGTCAATCTCCCTCAGTCTGGGGCTCCATGCAAGGTCTCACCTCGTGAGACCATCAATGATCATGAGGAAAGTGAGGGCTCAGCCCAGATCTACACAGCAGGACCTGGTCAATGACCTGAAGAGAGCTGGGACCACAGTCTCAAAAAAAACATTAGTAACACACTACGCCATCATGGATTAAAATCCTGCAGTGCACACAAGGTCCTCCTGCTCAAGCCAGCGCATGTCCAGGCCCGTTTAAAGTTTGCCAATGACCATCTGGATGATCCAGAAGAGGAATGGGAGAAGGTTATGTGGTCTGATGAGACAAAAATAGAGATTTTTGGTCTAAACTCCACTCGTCATGTTTGGAGGAAGAAGGAGGAGTACAACACCAAGAACACCCTCCCAACCGTGAAGCATGGAGGTGGAAACATCATTCTTTGGGGCTGCTTTTCTACAGGGGACAGGACTGTATTGAGGGGAGGATAGATGGGGCCATGTATCGCAAGATCTTGGCCAACAACCTCCTTCCCTCAGTAAGAGCATTGAATATGGGTCGTGGCTGGGTCTTCCAGCATAACAACGACCCGAAACACACAGCCAGGGCGATTAAGGAGTCTCAAGGTCCTGGAGTGCCCTAGCTAGTCTCCAGACCTAAACTCATTAGAAAATCTTTGGAGGGAGCTGAAAGTCTGTATTGCCCAGCGACAGTCCCAAAACCTTAAGGATCTGGAGACGGTCTATATGGAAGAGTGGACCAAAATCCCTGCTGCAGTGTGTGCAAACCTGGCCAAGAACTACAGGAAACATATGATCTCTGTAATTGCAAACAAAGGTTTCTGTACCAAATATTAAGTTCAGCTTTTCTGATGTATCAAATACTTATATCATGCAATAAAATGCAAATTAATTACTTAAAAATCATACAATGTGATTTATTGGATTTTTGTTTTAGATTCCGTCTCTCACAGTTGAAGAGTACATATGATAAAAAATTACAGACCTCTACATGCTATGTAAGTAGGAAAACCTGCAAAATCGTCAGTGTATCAAATAACTGTTCTCCCCAATGTAGATAGATAAATTAGAGAGATAGAGACGTGTAGAAAGAGAAAGATAGATGATAGGTGGCGAGATGTGAGTGTGAGCAAGATAGATAGATATGTATATATCTTTGGTAGTTATAGTGCTGAGTGTGAACCTTAACTGCTCTCTGTTGCAACTCTTCAACTCTCCGGGTGTCCCTGGATATGACAGTCCAGCATTTATATTTATATAAAAATAATTGCCAAAACTGGACAGTCTAAAAAAATTGGAGGGGATAAACTATCTCTCTTCTGAGATACTGTATTAGTGGGCCATAACAATGGTGCGTTTCACATGCACCGTATAAAACTATGGAATTTGTGTGCGAAAGATTTTAAAGAAGTATTATTTATATTCTTTGTGTAGCGCCGGTACTCCTAACGAGTATGCGTTATATGTTTAAATTTAGTTTTTGCTCAAAACTGTAATGAGTTTTGGGACTAATTGTGCTAAATTGTACTTTGGCATCAGTTTGGCTGGGCTGTATAGAAGTTCTGCCTGGTCATAGGTGGGGTTGCACACCTGTGGGAGGCCATAGAACGCAGTCTGGTTGGACGCATTGGGTACCAATCTCTATCTTGGAACCAATCAGTGGGCCCGTTTGTCTCACTACGTAATCCGGGAAGGGGTACTTAAGGTGCCAAAATCACATGGTTCTGGGTTCTGGTCCAGAAGTTGTTGCTGACTCTGTGGTCCTGGTCCTCCTGACCAGCCCACAGTGGCCCTCATGGCCTTGGGTGCAGATCCATTTCTGAGCCTCGGGAACTGGCTAGTTCGAGGCGCAGTAACTGGAAGGAGTATTCTAAGGTGTTCCGGGGCTGTCTCGAATTTTGGAGAGGCCCAGCAACTCTACACGCGATCAGGGGAGGACTCTTCAGTGAGAGAGCCACGCACAAGGCTGGCTGCTCGGTAAGAGCATGGAAGCTGAGCTGCCATGGACATTGATTGAATCCACAATTCTTACAGTATCGCCGGTCCGGCTGAAAGATTCTGGTACAGTAAGAAAAGTTCCTACTTCTACCTTTCCAGTTGTAACCAAGTTTTCAACCAAGTCTGTGTGAGAGACTTTGAATGCTGAAATTACCTGTTGGCTGCTAAACCCAAACTTAAGGATTTATCCAACAGTTAAAAAGTCCAGTTGCGAGTGGCTGTTCCCTGGATTGTGTACATAGAGAGAGACTTTTGTTGAAGTCAGCAGTTCTAAGCACCTGAGCTAAACGCTAGCCTGATACCCTCTATTCCCAACTTAGAGACTGAGTTTGTTCAACCATTTTATGCAAAATAAAAATTCTGACAAGGAATTCAAGTGTCGGTCTCTACAGTTACTGGGTTATCAACCCTGGGAACCCCTAGACATGGACAACGAGTATGAGCTGGAGGAGGTAATCGGTAAGCCCAGAAAAAATCAGCAGCTCCTTCGGGGTTACTGCTACATTTGTATTCATAGATTATTTGTGCTACACATAGATTTACCTGCTGGGAGAGCTGAGATAAAACAACCAAGACAGTGCAGTTGCACATATTGAGAACATGTAACACATGCGCCCCCATTGTATGCTACTGCATGCCAACTCTATTTAGCTTGAAGTATTTTGGAACTCTTCAATTATTTGAGAAATATCTTCCACATTCCACAAAGAATAATTCCAGTTGAATGTAACTAACTACTAATATATATACCAGGACCTTGCAATCTAAACCTCCATATACTATTTGGAAATTCAATACATTGAATTCAGTTATTACATGCATTTACAAAGGTCCATAGGCAGTGCATAACATACCCTTCATTCACTACCGGCCCAGTCATCAAAGAGCTTACACAAAAGAACTAGGGATGAGCTTCGTGTTCGAGTCGAACATACGTTCGACTCGAACATCGGCTGTTCGCCCGTTCGGTGAATTCCGAACGTTATGGGCCGTTCGCGCCAAATTCGTGTGGCGCTCACGGCCCAAAATGCACTGCAATGGCGCAGTGCATTGCTGGCTCATTATTGGCCAAGCATGCACTGTGACCCCGCATGCTTGGCCAATCACAGCGCCGGCAGCGAGGAGAGCCATGATTGGCCACAGGCAGGATGCCTGTGGCCAATCATAGCTCAGGCTGTGTAGTGCACGCCCCACACTATATAAGGCCGCCAGCGCGGTGGCCTTGTGTAGTGTGTTGGCGTCTGTAGCAGTTAGTGGGTGTTCTGTGTACCTTAAACACAGTATACACCGATCGTTATCGGCCGATTTTTCGTTCTTGCTCTTCTGTAGTGGTTGTTGTCTGCGTGCCCTGACCGCAGTATACACCGCTATATTCACCTATATAGCTAGCTATATTTCTCTTTTTTAATAGAGCTTGCAGTCAGTGTTAGGAGATTGTGCGTGCTGTCTGCGTGCTCTGAACCCAGTATACACCGCTATATCCACCTATATAGCTAACTATCTTGCTCGTTTTAAATAGAGCTTTCAGTCAGTGTTAGGAGATTGTGCGTGCTGTCTGCGTGCTCTGAACGCAGTATACACCGCTATATCCACCTATATAGCTAACTATCTTGCTCGTTTTAAATAGAGCTTTCAGTCAGTGTTAGGAGATTGTGCGTGCTGTCTGCATGCTCTGAACCCAGTATACACCGCTATATCCACCTATATAGCTAACTATCTTGCTCATTTTAAATAGAGCTTTCAGCCAGTGTTAGGAGATTGTGCGTGCTGTCTGCGTGCTCCGAACGCAGTATACACCGCTATATCCACCTATATAGCTAACTATCTTGCTCGTTTTAAATAGAGCTTTCAGTCAGTGTTAGGAGATTGTGCGTGCTGTCTGTGTGCTCTGAACGCAGTATACACCGCTATATCCACCTATATAGCTAACTATCTTGCTCGTTTTAAATAGAGCTTTCAGTCAGTGTTAGGAGATTGTGCGTGCTGTCTGCGTGCCCTGAACGCAGTACACACCTGGAGAGGCTTTCCAAGAGAGCAGACGTGCGTGGAGGAGCTCTGTGGAGAACCACGGCTGTCCTGGACATCCGGCCTCATGGCATCGGCCAGCCCAGGCCCGGGGCCTCTTTCCCGGCCTGGGTCTCAGACAACCCCCCCTGGGGTGAGAGACCTCTCCAGGGAGGAGAAGTTGTTCCTGGTCACACAGTCTGAGCTAATGGACTGGACCTGGGCCCAGCCGGGAGAGGGCCCAAGCAAGCTCCAGAAGAGGAGAGAAAGGGTAAAAACCCTAATACAGAAGGCCGCAGCAGCTTATGTACAGCGATCGGAGCGACTGGCCGACCTACGAAATCGCAGGGACCGCTCAGCCAGCAGCAAACGTGGCGAATATAGGGAGACCATAGATGGCCTGAAGCATGAATGCAGGGACCTCTGGCGGCTGCTGGGCGGTCTCTGCGAACGTGGAAAGGGTGAGAGAAGGTTTTTGACAGAGGTGAAGAAAGAGCTTCTAAAAGCCAGCCAGGAAGGAACCCAGGCGGTGAGACGAGGAAATACCCCCCTGAAGTCCCCCCTGAAACTCTCACCTGATGCAACAGTGCCACAGACCCCAGTGGAAGTATCGTTTTCCGGTGACAACCAATCCATGGCCTGTCAGGAAAGTATGGCCCCCGGAGCTGTCAGTGCGGAGGGTCCCCGGATTCCTGTGTTAACACCTGCTATGCCTATGGCCGCAGTCCAGGAGGATCCGGGTAGGGTACCCGATGAAGCACGTAAAAGCTCCGGTGGAGATGCAAGTCACAGTCAGCGGAACAGGAAACTGTTGGTGGTCCTCACCAGAGAGCCGTCGGAGGGGCCAGTGAAGGCCAATAGTCAGAGGTCCCCAGCGGAGAGTGCAGTCCGACCCCCCTCCGGGGCCCCCCCGGTGACCCCGACGACTGCTGCCAGACCCATAGCGGTGCGAGGAAAACCGGCCATAATGGCGGCCCCCGCCGCGGCCGCATGGAGAGAGGGGGAGGTGCTGATGGGAACAGACACATGTGCAGTCTTGGATAGACATTGTGGACAAGCATCCTCTGCTGACACTGGGAGGAGTGGTGGGATGGGGGCGGGTGCATCACTTCCTGTTCCGGGTGACGAGACAGGAAGTGACCTCATCGACTTCCGGGAACCGGAAGTGATGTCAGTGGTGACCCCGGAAGTCCCAGGAGGGCCTAAAACGGAAGTGGGGACACCGGGAATTCAGCTAGGGGGGCCGTTGGTGTCGCTCGTTGGAGGAGAGGAGGCGTTGGTATCGGAGACCTCCCTGGAAAAAACAGCTTTAGCGTCCTCTGGGGATTTTCTTCCAGCAGGACAAGTATGCTGGGGTGAGTCCCCGATGGGGGATTTGAGGAGCGAGTGCTCGGCCCTGGATTTCATACGGGGTTTGGAGGGGTCACAGGAGCGGGGTCCTGAAGAAATGGAGGTGGCTCCCCCCCAGGATCATATGGGTGTAGGGGGTACTGCTCCTTCCCCCGTGGTAAGGAGTGAGATGCCGGTTGGTGGGGATGCGGTGGGTAGAGGTACTGAGCCAGGGAGTCCGGTCCGTCAGGGGTCTGGCCCTTCCCCCACAGACCCAGTTTTCATCTTGGGCACACAGGAGGAGGCAAACCTCTTAGGTGCCCTGAAGGCTGGGCGCTCGTTTGCACAGGTGGCAGGTTCCTCTGTCCCCCTGGGTCCCCTGTACGGCCAGTTTGGCGCCCAGAATTTCCGGGCTCCCCCTGGGGATCAGCCCCAGGGTGCGCAGACCTGGACGAGGGGTACGGGGGGCCCTGAGAGGCGCAGACGGAATGTGGTGCAGCTCAGGTGGGAAGGGACGTCTGCATGTCCCAGCAGGGGTCAGGTCATCGACTATCTGCTGGGGCTGCGCTTTAAAGTTTCGGACTTATTTGCAGTCATACACCCCACAAACTCGAAGGAGTTTGATGTGAGTTTTGTCTCCTTGGTCTCCATGGAGCTTTTCCTGACACTGTACGAGCTCGTCAGGAAGTCAGATCCGTGGAAAAGTTTCCGGGTGATACCTCTTTCGAGGCAGGAGGAGATAAAGAATGTGACTGTACTGGTCAGGAACGAGTCCC
Source organism: Lithobates pipiens (assembly GCF_037356315.1). Lineage (NCBI taxonomy): Eukaryota > Metazoa > Chordata > Amphibia > Anura > Ranidae > Lithobates > Lithobates pipiens. The sequence goes on from NW_027507758.1 coordinate 295,881,877, forward strand.
TCCCACCTGAGGACATCGCGACCTGGCTGGCGCGGTACGGGCAGCTCCAGACAGGGCTGAGGAAAAGTTTGGATGAGCGCGGGGTCTGGACAGGTGCGTGGTTGGTCAGGATCCGGCTCAAGCGCCACAATAATACCGTGGCGCATGTACCTGGCAGCGCCTTTATAGGTAGAGACCGGATCCTGGTCTTCTACCCTGGACAGCCCCGTCGCTGTTTCAAATGCGGCAGTCCCGCGCACCTCAGTGCGGACTGCACAATGCCCCGCTGTGTGAGGTGCAATGGTTTCGGCCATTCACCTGAGGGTTGCAGGCTTATTGTCTGCAACCTCTGTGGGGAAATGGGACACCCCTTTAGTCGGTGCCCCAAGGCGTTCAGGGGGCGCCAGGCTGAGGGGGGTGCCCCAGGCCCGGAGGGTGAGGGGGTCCCTAGACGAAGTGGGGATCCCAACCCCTCAGGGTCACAGAGGGAGGGTTCCCCCCTCCCTCAAAGGGTCAGACCCCCCAGGCGCGGATCAAGGACAGGAACTGGCGTAGTTAGGGAGCCGGCGAGTTCTCCGGCCCCGTCTGACCCTGTGTCAGATGGGGCAACGGTAACAAAAACACCTGGGAAGCCGGCCAAGGCGAAAAAGCCCTCGCCCAAAAATCACCCCCCCCCCCTCCCCCTGTTTCCCCCCCGTCCTCCTCCCTTTCCCCTGCTCCCCCCCCTTCCCCTCTCCCCCCCCTGGTCTCCCCCCTCCCAGCTTCCCCTTCTTCTCCTTTGCCCCCTCCCCCCCCCTCCCTTCAGTAATTAAATCTGCGGGTAAACCGCATCCACCCCTGGATCAGGCGGCTATACTAATGCCCCCTCCGGCCTCTTCGGTGGTCGTGAGTGGTCGGCAGGCTAGTGCAGGAGGGGTGACCCCGATGGACATCTCAGGGGCCGGTAAGGGGGTTAATAAGAGGATTAAGGAGATGTCCAGTGGGAGGTCCGATGAAGAGAGTGGGAGGGAACCTCCCAAAGTGGAATGGGAGAAGAAAACTAAAAAGAAGAGGAAGAGGAAGGTTTCGGGGAAGGAGGGTGGTGAGGACCCCCAGCCCAGTACGAGTTCAGGGGCAGGGGGGGGCTCCTCACTGGCCCTATGGAACAGATACGGGATCCTTTCCTCCTCGGACTCCGAGGAGGATTGATTTTTTAGAAATGTAAAATAGAGAGGAACGTAAAATTCAATCACTAAGGATGGCGGTACCCGCTCCAATACGCCTTGCGACCATTAATGTCGCAAGTGTGCGTTCTGTGGCGGCTAGATTTTCAGCCTTTGATTTTCTCGGCCGGGTTGAAGCCGACATTTTGTTTTTGCAAGAGACCTGGCTGGCATCTGTGGCAGAGATGCACCTAGCGAAGAGGGAGTGGAGACATGGGCCCTCCCTCTGGTCTCTTGCGGCTGAGCCCTGCAGTGGTGTTGCGGTCCTTTTTAAGACCGGTTCGGTGGCTTGTCGACGAGTGATTGAATTGGAAATCGGTAGGTGTTTGATTGTGGACGCAGTCGTGAGAGGGGAATCCCTCCGCCTTATCAATTTTTATGGACCTCAGTCCCAGAGGGGGAGGAAGGACCTTCTCACGCTGCTGAAACCATACCTGTTTACATCCCAGCAGGTGGTCTTTGGTGGTGACTTTAACATGGTCACCAGGTCAAAGGACCGGGCAGGCACCTCAGGCCCTCTGGGATATGATAGTATCTTTTTGAATAGAATAGTGAGGGAAGCTGGGTTGGTGGATGTGCACGTTCGCCACTTCCCCAACCTCACTGGTTTCACATATTCCAGAGGTAGTTGTAGGAGTAGGTTAGATAGGTTTTTTTTGAAGGGGGACTCGTCCTTTGCAGCTCCTGCGCTGCATGCGGTTGAGTTCTCTGATCACCGTATGGTGTCGGTCACTCTGAATGTGGCGGACACCCCTCAGAAAGGGAGGGGCCTGTGGCGACTAAACGGGTCGCTACTTGAGGACCCTGAAATCAGATCGGCCTATGAGGACTTCTTTTTGGAACAAGCCTCGCTCCTTGAGAGCGGCTGCTCCCGCCAGGAATGGTGGGAAGTGGTGAAGAAGAGGTCGGAGGGCTTCTTCCGGGAAGTCTCGGGCCGTCGGGCAGCATCCCGGTATCAGGCCTACCAGAAGTTACGCAGGCAGCTAGATCGCTTGGTTTCTGATGGTGGCCCTCAGGACCAGATCTCGGATCTGAAGCTCCAGATGAAGGAGTGTCAGTATGACCGTCTCGCCTCCCTGGTGCTGGAGAGGGATTACGGGAAGTTCACCAACCCAGATCCCTACAAAAGCTGTGGGGACGCGGTGAGTGGGAAGGTCATACATGGACTGAGAGATCCCTCGGGTTCCCTGGTAAGGTCCAAGCCAGGCATCCTGGGGATCATCAGAGCCCATTTTTCAGACATCCTTCGGAAGAAGCCATTGGATCTGAGGAGAGCCAAGGAATTTCTTGACGGGACTCCACTTGAGGTGGGGTCTGACCCCCTAGACTCCTTGGTGGAAGAGATCTCAGTGGCCGAAATTGAGCAGGCTATTGACTCGTTGTCTCTAAAGAAGTCACCGGGGCCTGATGGGTTCACGGCAGAATTTTATAAAGCCTTTAAGAGCCTTTTGGCTCCTCCTCTGAGGGAGGTGTTCAGTGAGTGTTTGGCATCTGGCCTGCTCCCTCCCTCGATGAGAAGGTCGGCCTTGATCCTTCTGTCCAAGGGGAAGGATCCGTCCGTGGTTGAGAATTGGCGTCCTATCGCCCTTCTCTCCACGGATAGAAAGATTCTGGCAAAGATTTTGTTTACGCGTATGTCTGCGGTTGCGGGCAAGCTGCTGTCTGCCTCCCAGCACTGCACAGTTCCCGGCCGTAGCACCTTTAGTGCAGTCCTTAACGTCCGGGAGGCTGTGGAGAGGTGCAGGGCAACGGGTGATGGGCGGTATCTGCTGGCATTAGATCAAGCGAAAGCTTTTGATCGGGTAGACCACGAGTACCTCTGGCTTCTCCTGGGTAGATACGGCCTGCCTGATCGATTTATTGATTGGCTCAGGACTTTGTACAGAGGGGCCGAGAGCTTCCCTCTGGTCAATGGTTGGGTGGGTCCTACCTTTCCGGTGGACTCTGGTGTTAGGCAGGGCTGTCCGCTGAGTCCCCTGCTCTATGTCTTTGCAGTCGACCCCTTCGTAAGAAGGCTAGACTGTGGGCAGCTGAGGGGGGTCCTGATGGAGCCCGGCAGTGGCCCGGATAAGGCGGTGAAGGTGGTGGCCTACGCGGACGACGTCTCGGTGGTGGTGGCTAGCCGAGAGGAGGCCCATTTTGTGGAAACACAGATTGGAGGCTACTCCGAGGCGTCTGGTTCGTTGGTCAACTGGGACAAGAGTGAAGCTCTCTGGTTGGGAAGGGAGGGTGAGCAGTTTGCCCTCCCGGACGTTTTTCCCCCGCCCCGACCAGAAGTTAAGATCTTAGGCATTTATTTCGGCCAGGGTGATTATCCCAAGCTAAATTGGGAGCGCAGGTTGGTAAGTGCAACCCAGAAAGTCAACGCCTGGAAAGGCTGGAAGCTGTCGTTGAGGGAAAGGGTGAGCCTGGTTAAAACCTATTTGCTTCCTGAGTTCCTCTATGTCAGCTACGCATGTCTGTTGCCAGAGTCACTCTATGCGCGGGTCTGCGGTCTGTTTTTTCTGCTTTTGTGGGGAAACAGACTGAACCTGATAAAAAGGGAGGTCACGTATCGACGGAGAGGGGAGGGCGGTTTGGACATGATCAACCCCACGGTTTTCTTTACTGTGGTGTTCCTGAAGTTCAATCTGCAATCCATTTTTGTGGACGAGCCCTCTCTGTGGGAACGTTCATGTAAGAATTGGTTCCTGGTGTTCCTGAGCAGGTGGGAGGGGGGCGGTCGCCCGGGTGACCTTCGGAGGTCCCACGGGTACCTCCCCGCCTATGTCCCAACCGCCCTGAAGGTACTAAGGCGGTGGAGGATAACGGCCTTAGAGGTAGGCTCCCTGGGCCGGCGTGAGCTGTACCAGAGGGTCATGGCTTCGGACGTTTTGAGACCACTAGCCTTAAGGGACTGTCCAGACAGGGTTCTCAGGGAGGGACTAGCCCTCCTGAATTCCAAGAGAATTCCTGCCAAGTTCTGGGATCTCGCATGGAGGGCGTTCCACGGACGACTCTATGTGAGATCGAACTTGAAGTACCGGAGCCCAGAGGACAGAGGCTGTCCTCGCCCTGAGTGTGGTGGGGTGCTAGAGACCATGGACCACTTTTTGGTCGAGTGCCCCTTCAACTTGGGGGTTCTGGGGGAGGTTGGAGATGCCATTGGCTATCCCCGTCTCCAGGCCCTTGCCTATCCTGAGAGGGTGTACGGTGACTTCAGAGCCCGGAGGGGTTTTGTGTTATCATCACTGTATTTAGTTAGTGTCATATGCCTTTACTACACTTGGCACGCTCGGTGTTTAGTGTCCACTAGGGGCAAGTTCCTGCCCATGCATGAGGTGGCGGGTGATATCGTTCGGGAATTGGGTAAGGTGAGGTTTCTTGAGGGGGAAAGAATGGGTAGGGAAAGGTGTGCTAGGTTGTGGAGAGGGTTCTCTTTCCGGCCACCTTGATGATCTCCCCCTTCTTTTCCTTAGGTGGAGGTCTGTCTATCCTTTCACCCCCTTTTTTTAGCTTTTGGGCAACTTAATTTTAAAAACATGGTATGCACCGTCAGTTTCGTTACGTTCCTGCCTATAGGGGGTATGTAATATAAATGTACATAGTTAGAATAATGATTGGAAATTGTTTGGATAGGTTTTTTTTTTTTTTTTTTTTTTTTATTAGTCCAGATGTTAATGGGACTAAGGGTCATCCGATATGGGCGATATGGGCAGTTTGAATAGATCCTGTCTATCTAAAAGCATTTGTACAAGTTGTTCTTTTGTTCTTTTTTGCTCAAGTATGAGTCTTTCTTAAGTTCTTGATTATGTAAATCAGTAGCAGTTTTATTTTAATAAAAATTTCCACCTATATAGCTAACTATCTTGCTCGTTTTAAATAGAGCTTTCAGTCAGTGTTAGGAGATTGTGCGTGCTGTCTGCGTGCTCTGAACCCAGTATACACCGCTATATCCACCTATATAGCTAACTATCTTGCTCGTTTTAAATAGAGCTTTCAGTCAGTGTTATAGCTAACTATCTTGCTCGTTTTAAATAGAGCTTTCAGTCAGTGTTAGGAGATTGTGCGTGCTGTCTGCCTGCTCTGAACCCAGTATACACTGCTATATCCACCTATATAGCTAACTATCTTGCTCGTTTTAAATAGAGCTTTCAGTCAGTGTTAGGAGATTGTGCGTGCTGTCTGCGTGCTCTGAACCCAGTATACACCGCTATATCCACCTACATAGCTCTTCTCTATTTGAGCCATCTGCCATCTGCAGAAGTTAGTGGAAGTTGTTTGTGCCTCCAGCACAATATACACTACCCAATTGCTGGTTTTCCCAACTCCCTTCAGGCCATTACCATGTCTGGAAGGCCAGCAAAGAGAGGCAGACAGGCGCGAGCCGATAAAAGAGGGCAAGCAGGCTCTGTTTCTAGAGACAACAGTGCTGGTCGTGGACGCGGTGCATCGTCATCATCAGCACGTGGCCATGGGACATGCTTGTCCTTCTTTTCGGCAGCTGGAGATGTTGAGCCGCAACATGCCAACGACTTGGTAGAGTGGATGACCAAGCCCTCTTCATCCTCCTCATCGTCTCTCACCCAGGCTCAGGGTACTAGCAAAGCAGCTGCCAACGCATCGTCTTCCCTCCTCTCAATGTCATCATCAGTGACTCCTTCCCTAGACCCACCACGTCCTCCTGAGGAGTCTCCTGAACTCTTTGAGCACAGTGTTGGGTACATGCTCTAGGAGGATGCCCAGTGTTTTGTAGGCTCTGATAATGATACTCAGCTAGAGGAAGGCAGTAGCATAAATGCAGAGAGAGGGGATGCTCAAGAAGGACAGCAATCTGGCAGTCATGTTCCACAAGCTGTAGCATACTACCAGGTTTGCTCCAGCGATGAAGAGGGAGGGGATGATTAGGGCACTGACTCCAGGTGGGTGCCTGGTAGGAGAGAGGAGGAGGAGGAGGAGGAGGCACATGCCCAACGAGGCAGGATGCCCTCCGGGGGCCAGCTTAGGGGCAGCACACCGACTGAATCACACCGCAGAGCTCCGTCTGTGCAGGGCGCTGCCTCTGCGCGTTATTCTAAAAGTTCTTTGGTGTGGGCCTTTTTTGAGACGAGTGCATCAGATCGCACCACTGCTATTTGCAACATATGTCTCAAGCGTATCTCGCGTGGCCAAAACATCAGCCGCTTGGGCACCCCATGCTTGACCAGACATATGTTGACCTGCCATGCAGCTCGTTGGCAAGCATACCTCAAAGACCCACACCAAAGAACAAAGCGGACCTCTCCTTGCTCCTCATCAGCTGGGATCTCCAACCCCACTAGACCTTCGGTCCTCTCTGAAACCTGCTCTGAAAGGAATGTAGAATTAGGTGTGTCACAGCCAAGTGCTTCCGGGCACTCTGCTAGCAGTACACCCACGTCCGATTATAGTGTCCCTGCCCCAGCTGCTGGACCGGCGGAAGAAGTTCACTCCCAGCCATCCACATGCCCAGCGGTTGAATGCTAGCTTGGCTAAATTGCTAGCACTTCAACTGCTGCCTTTTCAGTTGGTAGACTCGGCCCCCTTCCGTGAGTTTGTACAATGTGCGGTTCCTCAGTGGCAGGTCCCCAAACGCCACTTTTTCTCACGGAAGGCGATTCCGGCTCTCTACCGGCATGTGGAAGGCAATGTCCTTGCCTCGCTGGACAGGGCGGTCAGTGGTAAGGTGCATATTACCGCTGACTCATGGTCCAGCAGGCATGGACAGGGACGTTACCTGTCTTTCATGGCCCATTGGGTCACTCTTCTGGCAGCTGGGAAGGATGCAGGACAAGGTGCAGTAGTGTTGGAGGTTGTTCCGCCACCACGCCTCCAAAATACTACTATTGGTTGTGACACACCTCTCTCCTCCACCCCCTCCTCTTCTTCTTCCTCCATGGCCTCTTACAGTGCTCTGTCCTCAGAACCAGCGGTGCTCCGTAGGCGTTCCAGGGGCTACGCAAGTACGCAGGCAAAACGATGCCATGCCGTGCTTGCGCTGGTTTGTTTGGGGGACAGGAGCCACACTGGGGTGGATGTTTTGTCAGTTCTGCAGGGGCAGGCCGAGAGGTGGTTGACGCCACGCCAGCTTAAGCCAGGAATGGTGGTTTGCGACAATGGCACCAACCTCCTCTCCACCCTCCGACAGGAACAACTGACCCATGTGCCCTGTGTAGCTCACGTCCTTAACCTGGTGGTACAGCGGTTCTTGGGCAGGTACCCGGGCTTACAGGATGTCCTGAAGCAGGCCAGGAAAGTCTGTGTGCATTTCCGCCGATCATTTAATGCCTGTGCTCGGCTGGCTGAGCTCCAAAAGGAGTTGAACCTGCCCAAGAACCACCTTATATGTGACATGCCCACCAGGTGGAACTCAACGTTAGCCATGCTGCAGTGGCTGCACACGCAGCAGAGGGCCATCAATGAGTACCTGTGCGACTACGCCACCAGGACAGGGTCAGGGGAGCTCGGTTTTTTCTCACCACGCCAGTGGAGCATGATCAGGGATGCATGCACTGACTGTCCTGTCACCATTTGAGGAGGCCACAAGGATGGTGAGCAGTGACAGTACATGCATCAGTGACACTGTACCTCTTGTCCACCTCTTGGAGCATGCGCTGCGTGGAATAATGGACAGGGCAGTTGAGGCAGAACAGAGGCACGAAGAGGAGGACTTCCTTGCCTCTCAAGTCCCCCTTTATCCAGACAGTGTTCCTGCTGTGCCAACCATCACACAGGAAGAGGATGAGGAGGAGGAGGAGGAGGATGATTGTGTCAGCATGGAGGTGGAGGCTGGCACTGAGCATCAGCAGCAGCAGCAGTCTTGTAGGGATGATTTACAGTCCCAAGAAACCCATGGACTTGGACGTGGCTGGGAGGAGGTAGTTGTGGATCATGTTGTCCTTAGTGACCCAGAGGACTCCGGACCGAATGCCTCAGCTAACCTACGCTGCATGGCCTCCCTGATCCTGCAAAGCCTGCGGAAGGATCCTCGTATTCTTTGGATCAAGGAGAGGGACCATTACTGGCTGGCCACTCTCCTTGATCCACGGTACAAGGGTAAGGTTGCCGACCTTATCTTGCCATCGCAGAGGGAGCAGAGGATGAGACATCTCCGGGAGGCCTTGCAGAAAGGTCTGTGCAACGCGTTCCCAGAGACTGGGAGGTTACAAATTCCTGGTCCTGGACAACGTGTTGCTGAGGCATCGGTCAGAAGGAGCGGTGGAGAAGGTGGCCGTCTGACCGATGCTTTCAGACAATTTTTTAGTCCGCAGCCCCAAGGTATGATCGGTTCCAGCAACCATCGCCAGCGTCTGATTTACATGGTGCAGGAATACCTAGGGGCAAGGTCAGACTTGGACACCTTTCCCACCGAAAATCCTCTGGCTTACTGGAACTTGAGGATGGATCACTGGCCAGAGCTTGCACAGTATGCAATTGAGCTTGTCATAGGATGCACACGGGTAAATCGCTCTGGCGCACAGCTGTGTGCAATAGGAATAAACTAAAGCACACAAGCACACACACACAGGGTGTGACCCCTCGCTGACCTATAAAGGAAGTGAGGTCATCCAAACACACTGCTGGTTTGTCTTCAGCTTCCTGTGATTCCCACGTCTGTTCCTGTGATCTGTATTACCCGTTGTGACCCGGATTGCCTTATCGACCTCGCCGATCTTCTCCTGACCCAACCTCTGGCTTGACCTTGGACTCCCGCTTTCTAAACGTGTTTGACCCTCAGCCTGCATCTGGACTTACCTGCTATCTCCTGTGTTCGACCCCTGGCTTGTCTTGGATTATCCTTCTGTCTCAGCGTTCCTGGTACTTGTTGTGTTCTGATCTGGACTGTGTTTGACCCCTGGCCTGTCTCCTGGATTCTGCCTTTGCCTTACGGACTTGCTACCTTTGCTTCTGGACCTTCCCACGGGACATCACCTTTCAGCTCTGCTCAAGCTACCTGCTGATCTACTAGCAAGTGACTGTCCTACTGGTAGTTGGTGCCTCTTGGTGCAACCACCCTCTGTGCCACCTTCAGGGGTGGTCTGCGCCGAGTCGCAACAGCGACCGCTCTCGGCATCTTGGCCTCGGTGAGTACATTTATATGATAGAGCTACTGGCCTGTCCTTCATCCAGCGTTCTTTCGGAACGCACCTTCAGTGCTGCTGGTGGCTTTGTTACCGATCACAGGGTGCGCCTGTCCACCGAATCAGTTGATCGACTGACCTTCATCAAGATGAATCAGTCTTGGATCACCCACAGCTACCAAGCACCTGAAGCTGATGTAACCGAATAATTTTTTTTGAAATATCACAACCCTTCAAGACTGCCTATGCTGATGCTGAGTGACTGTCCTGTTATGTTGATTGTCTATCCTCTTCCTCCTCCGCTGATATGTTGGAAGAACATTTTTGGTTCTGGGTGATGCCATCAGCCCAATTTTTCTGCCCCTGTTTAACAGGGGCATTTAATTAAAATTTTTGATGCAATGCTTTGCAGCAGGGCTAATTCCTGCACTAAAACTAGAGCATAAGGGAGAGGTTGCAGTGTCGTGGCACCAGCACCAGTGCCTAAGGCCCAATTTTTCTGCCCCTGTTTAACAGGGACATGTAATTACAATTCTTGATATAATATTTCACAGGAGGGCCTGTTCCTGTGCCCACCCAGAGTAACTGTGAGGACTTATAGTGTTGTGGCACCAGCACCACAACCACCAAAGGTCAATTTTTCTACCACTGTTCAACAATGGCATGTAATTACAATTCTTGATATAATCGTTCACAGCAGGGTGCTCCAGCGCCCACCAAGAGTCACTTTGAGGGCTTACAATGTTGTGGCAAAACCCACACCTTGTTCCGCCATTTCTGCAGAGCATATAGGGCTGGCCCCTACTTTCAAACATCCAACTTACAAACATCTCCTACTTGCAAACGGAAGGAGACAACAGCAAGTGAGATGAAAAAAGATGGACGGCAAAACAAATTATACAGGGGTGATAACCCTTCCCTATGTTTTCCAAAAAGCTTAAAAATAGTTTTTTTGACTGGAGCTACACTTTAAAAATGTACCAGTTGAAAATTACAAACAGATTCAACTTAACACAACAAACCTACACAGTCCCTGTCTTGTTTGCACCGCCTGTATACTGCTGTTCTGAGTATATAGGGCCTGGGGGCCACACGTATTTCCTTTTTTTAATATGGGTACGGGGTTCCCCTTAATATGCGTACAAGACCCAAAGGGGCTGGTAATGGGCAGGGAGGGCTACCCATGCCATTTTTCTCAATAATTTTCAACCATATTGCAGGAACCAGATATAACATTAAAACCGCAAGCAGTTTTAAATGACGTTATTTCCATTAAATGTCATTTTGTGCAGGGACTGTTCTAAACATGGGAAACACGTGGCAATTCACAGGCATACTACAGACACCGCCAGGCATGATATTTAAAGGAATATTTCACTTTTTTTTTCACTTTAATCGTCATTAAAATCAGTGCTCCCGCCAAAACGGACGTTTTTAAAACTTTTTTTTGCATTGACCCTGGGGCAGGAGCCAGGTCCCCAAACCCTTTTTAGGACAGTATCTTGCATATTAGCCGTTAAAATTAGCACTTTTAATTTCGAACGTACGAGTCCCATAGACTTCAATGGGGTTCTAACGTACGTACGAATTTGGGATCCGTTCGAAAGTTCTGGTGCGAACCGAACCGGGGGTGTTCGGCTCATCCCTAAAAAGAACACACAAACATACTAGGGCTATAGATAGGAGCCAGTTAACTTACCATCATGTCTTTGAAGAGTGAGGAGAAACCGGAGCACATGGAGATAACCAAAGTAAGCACAAGAAGAACACACAAACTACATGCTGATATTGTCAATGCTGGGATTCAGACTCCACGCCCTTGGGGAGATGCAAGAAGTGCACAAGTCTGCAGGCTGCTGTTGCCACTGATTGGGACACATCAAAATAACCAGATATGTCACTGGGAGTTACCTGATTGCTGCAGCGCAGCAAAAGCTTGAGCTTACAGATACTTCACAAGAAGAAGGGCTTGGAGTCTCACTCCCTATTGGGACCTCTGGAGCGCTTCCTGCGTGCCAAAGACAACAGAGGTAAGTGCATGTCTCTGTAGGCTGACATGTTGTCATTTGTGAATAGTAGATGGCATAGTTCACCTTTTGTGAACTGTGCATTGGTAAATGGTGGCCCCCCAGTATGTAGACCTAACCTTCTCCTTCCAAACTCTCTCAGAGCATCAGTGTCACAGAGCTCAAGCTATTGCTGCACTGCCACAATGAGGTCATTCCACGTGACATTTGTGGTCATTGTGATATCCCCCCAAAGGTGGCAGCCTGCTAGACTTTGCACTTCATCCCATGAGGGCATTAGCTCCTTCATGGTTAACCAGTGTCCAAACAGGGTTTCCTGTTAAGTTGGTTAACCACTTGCCCTCTGGAAGATTTACCCTCTTCATGACCAGGCCATTTTTTGCAATAAGGCACTGCGTTATTTTAACTCACAATTACACGGTCCTACAACACCATACCCAAAAAAAAGGTATGTCCTTTTTTTCCAACAAATAGAGCTTTCTTTTGGTGGTATTTGATCACCTCTGCCGTTTTTAATTTTTGCGCTATAAACAAAAAAAGGCTGACAAATTTGAAAAGAAAAACACAGTATGGCCGCGTACACACGGGCGGACTGTTCGCCCAACCTTGTCCGCTGAACAGTGTTTGGGCGGACAGTCCGCTCGTGTGTGGGCTTTCAGCGGACAGTTTCAGCGGACAGTTGGACGGACAAAGTCTTTCGGAAATTCCGAAAAACTGTCCGCTGAAACTGTGTTTGAGCGAACAGTCCGCCCGTGTGTGGGCCTGTCCGCTGTACTTTCGAAATGAGCGGACTGTTCCCGCTCGGAAAGTCCGCCCATTTCGAGCGCGTGTACAGGTAGGCGGGGCCCGCGAAGGAGACGTCGCGGGCTCCGCCGCCTGGAATGGGCTTAAAGGGGAACCCCAACGCCGAAAAAAATCGGCGTGGGGGTTCCCCCCAAGTCCACACCAGACCCTTGTCCGAGCACGCTACCCGGCCGGCCAGGAAGGGGGGGCGAGCGAGCGCGCCCCCCCTCCTGAGCCGTACCAGGCCGCGTGCCCTCAACATGGGGGGTGCCTTGGGGAAGGGGGGGCCGCGCGGCCCCCCCACCCCAAAGCACCTTGTCCCCATGTTGATGAGGACAAGGGCCTCTTCCCGACAACCCTGGCCGTTGGTTGTCGGGGTCTGCGGGCGGGGGGCTTATCGGAATCCGGGAGCCCCCTTTAAGAAGGGGGCCCCGGATACCGGCCCCCCACCCTATGTGAATGAGTATGGGGTACAATGTACCCCTACCCATTCACCTGTGAAATAAAGTACAAAAAAAAACACAACACAGGGGAAAAAAATATTTTATTGCACAGCCGGGGGTCTTCCGTCTTCGGGGGTCTTCTCGCCGGACTCCTCCGCTATGTGTGTGTAGCTCTTTTGCTAGCGGAGGAGTCCGGCTTTCTTCCTCCCCGCCGCCGGCCTCTTCTCCCGACTTCGGGGGTCTTGTCCCCCTCTTCGGTTCTTCTGCCGGGCCACCGCGCCTGGTCCGGTGGCCCGGTCTTCTGTCGCCGTCTTCCGTTCTTCTGTCGCCGCCTTCGGTTCTTCTGCCGGGCCACCGCGCCTTCTTGTAGCTCTTTTACAGGCGGTGGCCCGGTCTTCTGTCGCCGCCGACTTCCGTTCGTGTTCTTCTTGTTCTTCTTGTTCTTCTCCAGGAGAAGCCCATTCCAGGAGAAGCCCATTCCAGGCGGCGGAGCCCGCGACGTCTCCCTCGCGGGCCCCGCCTACCTGTACACGCGCTCGAAATGGGCGGATTTGCCTCCTCCTTACGTGGGCGAGTCCGTTCATTTCAAAAGTTGAGCGAACTGTTTGCCCAACCTTGTTCGTCAAACAGTCCGCTCGTGTGTGGGCAAGTCCGCTCATGCAAATTTTGAGCGGACTGTTTGCCCAAACTGTTTGACGAACAAGGTTGGGCGAACAGTCCGCGCGTGTGTACGCGGCCTATGTTTTACTTTCTGCTATAAAACATATTCAATGAAAAAAAAATCAAATTTCTTCATAAATTTAGGCCAATATGTATTCTACTGCATAGTTTTGGTAATTCCCCCCCCCCCCCCCCCAATAAGCATATAAGTGTATATTGATTGGTTTGTGCAAAAGTTATAGCGTCCATGAACTATGGGATTTTTTAATTTATTTTTTTTACATTTTTTTTACTAGTAATGGCAGCGATCAGTGACTTATAATGGGACTGCGATTTTGCGGTGGCCAAATCGTACAGTGAAATTTTGACAATGTTTGGGCACCAGTGACACTAATACAGTGATCAGTGTTAAAAAAATATTCACTGTTGCTATACTAATGACACTGGCTGGAAAGGGCTTAACATAAGGGATAATAAAAGGGTTAAATGTGTTCCTAGCCTGTGCTTGTGTGCTGTGTGGGGGGGGGGGGGGTGCTTTTACTAACCTTACTTAAAGGAATGTAAAGATCTGTATCCCTGCTTTGCAAGAACACAGGATCAATGCCTTCCCTCTTCACAGAACGGCAATCTGCCTAGTTCGCGGTACCTGCCCCTGGGGACCTGCTGTGTGCACATGCGTGCCCCAGACCCAGAAGTATCAGACCATGGTATATGTACAGTGGGTGGTCCACAAGTGGTTAATATTCATATTTTTTCTCATTTTGAGCAAAAAAATTTTTTACGCAAGACGCATTTTTTACTTTTGGTTTGCGGATCTGAACCTAACAGAAAAAAACTGGACACAATCTGCTTGTGTCCAAGCAGATGGACCTGGTGGACAGATTACTGGGAGGGGCTGGGGAAGACCCGGCTATCATGGTGCACGTTGGCACCAATGACAAAGTCAGAGGCAGATGGAGTGTCCTAAAGAACATTTTTAGGGACTCAGAAGCTTAATTGCGGAAAAGGACCTCCAAGGTAGTATTCTCAGGAATTCTACTGGTACCTCAAGCCACACAAGAAAGGCAGAGGGAGATTAGGGAAGTAAACAAGTGACTGAGGAGCTGGTGTAGTAAGGAGGGGTTTGGGCTCCTGGAGAATTAGGCCAACTTCTCAGTCGGTCACCAGTTGTATAGAAGGGATGAACTACACCTAAATGGGAGTGAAAATGGCCAAAAAGTTAGAGGGGTTTTTAAACTAGGCGATGGGGGGAGGGTTCAGAGGTAGAGATAGTCAGCAATGAACATATTCCAGAGGATAGTATTGGGGTACATAAACCTGAGGTAAGTATAGTAACAAGTCTTATTTGCAATCCCGGAACACCCAATAAGAGGACAGTATTAGACCGATCTAAACTACGTGGCATTTTCATCAATGCCAGGAGCCTGATGGACAAGGCGGGTGAACTAGAGATACTCGCCCTGGGGAATGGGGTAAACAGTTCAATCTCTGTATTTGCGGACGACACTAAGCTAAGCAGGGCAATAATTTCTCTGCAGGATGTGGAAACCTTGCAAGAAGATCTCAACAAATTAATGGGGTGGGCAGCTACATGGCAAATGAGGTTTAATGTATTTGGGTGGCAAAAATATGAATGCAATCTACTCACTAGGGGGTGAAGTTCTGGGGGAATCTAGGATGGAAACGTCCCCTTTACTTTCAGTGCAGCAAACTCACTCCAGAAGTTCAGTGAGGATCTCTGAATGATCCAATGTTGTCCTAAATGACTGATGGTGATAAATAGAATCCACCTGTGTGTAATCAAGTCTCTGTATAAATGCACCTGCTCTGTGATAGTCTCAGGGTTCTGTTGAAAGCGCAGAGAGCATCATGAAGACCAAGGAACACACCAGGCAGGTCCGTAATACTGTTGTGGAGAAGTTTAAAGCCGGATTTGGATACAAAAAGATTTCCCAAGCTTTAAACATCCCAAGGAGCACTGTGCAAGCGATCATTTTGAAATGGAAGGAGTATCAGACCACTGCAAATCTACCAAGACCTGGCTGTCCCTCTAAACTTTCAGCTCAGACAAGGAGAAGACTGATCAGAGATGCAGCCAAGAGGCCCATGATCACTCTGGATGAACTGCAGAGAACTACAGCTGAGGTGGGAGAGTCTGTCCATAGGACAACAATCAGTCGTGCACTGCACAAATCTGGCCTTTATGGAAGAGTGGCAAGAAGAAAGCTATTTCTCAAAGATATCCATAAAAGGTCTTGTCTAAAGTTTGCCACAAGCCACCTGGGAGACACACCAAACATGTGGAAGAAGGTGCTCTGGTCAGATGAAACCAAAATCAAACTTTTTGCCCACAATGCAAAACGATATGTTTGGCGTAAAAGCAACACAGCTCATCACCCTCAACACACCATCCCCACTGTCAAACATGGTGGTGACAGCATCATGGTTTGGGCCTGCTTTTCTTCAGGAGGGACAGGGAAGATGGTTAAAATTGAGGGGAAGATGGATGCAGCCAAATACAGGACCATTCTGGATGAAAACCTGTTGGAGTCTGCAAAAGACCTGAAACTGGGACGGAGATTTATCTTCCAACAAGACAATGATCCCAAACATACAGCAAAATCTACAAAGGAATGGTTCACAAATAAACGTATCCAGGTGTTAGAATGGCCAAGTCAAAGTCCAGACCTGAATCCAATCGAGAATCTGTGGAAAGAGCTGAAAACTGCTGTTCACAAACGCTCTCCATCCAACCTTACTGAGCTTGAGCTGTTTTGCAAGGAAGAATGGGCAAGAATTTCAGTCTCTCGATGTGCAAAACTGATAGAGACATACCCCAAGCGACTTGCAGCTGTAATCGCAGCAAAAGGTGGCTCTACAAAGTATTAATGCAAGGGGGCCGAATAATTTTGCACACCCCACTTTTCATTTTTTTATTAGTTAAAAAAGTTTCAAAAATCCAATAGATTTTGTTCCACTTAACAATTGTGTCTCACTTGTTGGTGATTCTTCACAAAAAATAAAAATGTTATATCTTTATGTTAGAAGCCTGAAATGTGGCAAAAGGTTCAAGGGGGCCGAATACTTTTGCAAGGCACTGTATATTGCTGTGTGAAAGTGTCCATACAATATAATTGTGCTGGGTGCAGAATAGTATAAAACTATATGCAGTATGTATCCGAACACAGCATTTTTTATGCCCATGTGCATGAGCCTTAAGCACCTATGGGTTCCCAGGGTTGATGTATATGGATACATATATTTTTATTCCCTTGGTTTTCACAGGGAATAACTGGGGAATAAGTAGTAAAAGATTTGAAAAACTTGCAATTTTCTCTAATTTTTACCAACACATCATGCATGTTACTTCCACCTAGGGTTGTCCCGATACCGATAGTAGTATTAGTATAGGTCCCGATACCGAGTATTTGTAGATCTGTGATTTTAACTTCCCCGTCGCCACACCAATTGTTTCCAAGTGCCCCCTGTATCCTCCTCTGGCTCCCCTCTGTGTTGTCCTCTGTGTTCCTCTGTGGGCTCCTCCGGTCCCCCATCCTCTTTCAGTCCCCCTCTGTGTGCTCCTCTGATCCCCCCGTCCTCCTCCGATCCCCTTCTGTGTGCCCTCTGGTCCCCCTCCTCCTCTGCTCCCCCTCTGTGTGCTCCTCCAGTCTCCCCCCCCCCCCCCCCTCCTCCTCCATCCCCTTGTCCAAGTTCTTTCAGGATGGAAAGCCGAGGAAGGAGCTGATAAATATGTCATTCAGTGATCACTGAAACTGTCAATTCATAACTAAGCATTGCAAACTGTTTTTGCGATGCTTCAGTTTATGAATGAACAGGAGCATCTGTCTCCTGTCCATTCATCTTTAGTGCAGCCCAGGCTGCAGAGAAAGGGACTCTGGAATCTCTATCCTCTATACCTTTCCATGTCTCAAAGGGGAGATGTCCGGGGTCTGTTTAGACTCCTGACATCTCACCAAAGCCCCCCCCCCCCCCAAACAGGGTCGAATAAAAAATAAAAAAGAGGAAACATTGTAATAAATAAATATTCTAAAGTAAAATTGTAAAAATAATAATAAAAAATAAAATAAAATAAACACTGACACTAACTGTGCACCTCCCCCAAAAGAAAGCATTGTAAAAAAATAATAATAATAGTAAAAAAAAATATATATATATTTTATATATATATATATATATATATATATATATATACATTTTATATTGTAAAAAAAAATCATAACAAAAACTCATTGTAAAAAATTAAATTGTAAAAAGAAAAAAAAAAGCTACTGACTATTGGTAATCGATATTGGCGCGTACATGAAAACAAGTATCAGTACTTGTACTTGGTCTTAAAAAAGTGGTATCGGGACAACCTTACTGGTGGTGGTGGTGGGGGGGGGGGGGGGCATTCCCCTGTCAAAACACAACAGCTCAGAGGGGCACCTGGAAGACGTCAGTTGTGACGAAACGGCGTAGGGAGGAGTGGCGTATTGACGTCACCGCGTTCAACGTTGAACCCGGAAGCAACGGGCAGCGTTTACGAAGCCGGCCGGCAATATTGTTGTTTGTAACACAGCGAACTGTTTTCTCAGTTGGATGTAAGTGCAACCTTTTATTTATTTATTAAACGTAAGAATTTACTACACTATGGCGACCCTTCTTGTTTCTGTATGTCCTGGGCAATGAGTGGTGTGGCCGTAGGACCTGTCCAAACGTCTGAACAGAGCTTTATCCTCCTGGTGGTCCATGCGCAGAAGGAGTGTTTTCTTATTGTGGCCATATCTGGTCTCTGTGATGGGACCAGTCTAGCTGGTAAGCGGCAGTAATATTGGTGGTGGAATTCTGTTTTCTGCATCTTTGAGGACACCTTTTTCCTTTACCGGTGTGGTGTGTTTCACGGTGGAAACTACAATCAAAAAGAATCTATTTTTTCTATATGAAATGAATTTTTTTGTGTGTAGATGGTGATATGGACTATTTTTTGATTATTTTTTGAATATACACATTCTTTTAATTAGAGTTTGGTATAATATTGTTTGATACTGCTTCTTTTTACTTTATTTTTCACAAATAATTTTTGGATCATTTTTAGCGCAGCTTTTTGAATATTGTCAAAGTTTGTCTGTGACCTGTTGGATCCAGATACAGGGCAGCAGACCAGACAGGTAGGAGAACTCAGTTATTTCCGTCCGCTCTCCAGGGATTTATTGCTGCATTACTTTAGAAACTACCATATACAGTAGGGATAAGAACTATTTATTAACCCCTTCACACCTACTGTACGCAGATATGTCGCCTCGCTGAAGTGGGCCTTTTATGCCGCGTACACACGACAGGACTTAAGTCTGGCAGACTTTCCACGGAGTTCTGACGGAGTTCTGACAGAGTTCTGACGGACTTTCCGAATGAACGGACTTGGCCACACACAATCACACCAAAGTCCGACGGATTCGAACGTGATGACGTATGACTGGACTAGAATAAGGAAGTTCATAGCCAGTAGCCAATAGCTGCCCTAGCGTCGGTTTTAGTCCGTCAGACTAGCACACACACGAGCGGATTTCTGGGTCCGGCAGAGTTCTGGCGGAAAAATTTGAAGCATGTTCCATTTCTAAAGTCTGTCAGACTTTTGCGAATCAAAAGTCCGTTGCAGCCCACACACGATCGAATAGTCTGCCGGAATCATTCCGTCAGACTTTTGATGTTGAAAAGTCCGGTCGTGTGTACGGGGCATAACCTGTGAGGCCACACATCTTTGTACCTGTCTTTGTGCTAGATGCACACGGCACAGTGTGCTACCAGCACAGAGACGGGGCTCTCACCAGGAGCCCTGGATCTTATACTAATGATCAAGATCCAGGACTCCTGGTTCTGGGGCATCTGATTGCTGTAATAGCCTTTGATTGGCTATCACAGTAATCAGTCACTGTGCAGCCCACCCCTGTGTTTTTCTTTCTGGTCTGAATGGAGCGAAAGATACATTGTATCTTTCTGTTCTTGCAGGAGATGCAGATGTAAATAAATGCAAGTGTGTAAAAAAATAAAAAATAAAAAAATAAAAAAATAAAGTAAAAAATACCTAGATCAAGGTTTGATATAGGTAAGTGCCAGGGTTAGTGTTAGGGTCAAATTAGGGTCAAAGGTCAAGGTCAGGGTAGGTATATTTTGGGCAGAATTTATTTTTAAAGCATTTTTAAAATTAGCGTCAGAGCCCATTCACACAGGGGCAACACGACTTGTAGGCGACTTGAGTCAGGCAACTTGGACACGACTTGAGTTAAGATCACAGCGCGACTTGGGACGACTTCAAAACGACTTGTGATGACTTCAAGCGAGACTTGGGACGACTTACAAGTCGCCCCAGGCCAGGCGACTTTTGCCGAGGCCAAGCAGAGAATGAGCTCAAGGGGGAACTCCACGGCAAATTTCTGAAAAAAATTTGGCGTGGGTTCCCCCTCCGAGAGCATACCAGGCCCTTAGGTCTGGTATGGATTCCAAGGGGAACCCCCCTACGCCGAAAAAACGGCGTGGGGGTCCCCCCCAGATCCACACCAGACCCTTATCCGAGCACGCTACCCGGCCGGCCAGGAAAGGGGGTGGGGACGAGCGGGCGGCCCCCCCCCTCCTGAGCCGTACCAGGCCGCGTGCCCTCAACATGGGGGGGTGCCTTGGGGGAGGGGGGGCGTGCGGCCCCCCCACCCCAAAGCACCTTGTCCCCATGTCGATGAGGACAAGGGCCTCTTCCCGACAACCCTGGCCGTTGGTTGTCGGGGTCTGCGGGCGGGGGGCTTATCGGAATCCGGGAGCCCCCTTTAATAAGGGGGCCCCCGGATACCGGCCCCCCACCCTATGTGAATGAGTATGGGGTACAATGTACCCCTACCCATTCACCTGTGCAAAAAAAGTACAAAAAAAAAAACACAACACAGGGAAAAAATATTT
This sequence comes from Lithobates pipiens, assembly GCF_037356315.1. NCBI lineage: Eukaryota > Metazoa > Chordata > Amphibia > Anura > Ranidae > Lithobates > Lithobates pipiens. The sequence continues at coordinate 295,901,994 of NW_027507758.1, forward strand.
TATTGCACAGCTCCGGGGGTCTTCCGTCTTCGGGGGTCTTCTCGCCGGACTCCTCCGCTATCTTCTTGTAGCTCTTTTACTAGCGGAGGAGTCCGGCTTTCTTCCTCCCCGCCGCCGGCCTCTTCTCCCGACTTCGGGGGTCTTGTCCCCCTCTTCGGTTCTTCTGCCGGGCCACCGCGCCTTCTTATAGCTCTTTTGCAGGCGGTGGCCCGGTCTTCTGACGCCGCCGCCGCCTTCTGTTCTTCTTCTTCTTCTTCTTCTTCTTCTCCAGGAGATGTTGACACGACGCTCTCTCCGGCCACAATGCCAGGAACGCGCTCCGCTGCCACTTATATAGGGACAATGGGGCGGTGTCACATGGGTTGATGTCACATGGGTTGGTCACATGGGTTGATGTCACATGGTAAGGGGGCGGAGTCACCATGTGACATCAACCCATGTGACCAACCCATGTGACATCAACCCATGTGACACCGCCCCATTGTCCCTATATAAGTGGCAGCGGAGCGCGTCCCTGGCATTGTGGCCGGAGAGAGCGTCGTGTCAACATCTCCTGGAGAAGAAGAAGAAGAAGAAGAAGAAGAACGGAAGGCGGCGGCGGCGGCGACAGAAGACCGGGCCACCGCCTGCAAAAGAGCTATAAGAAGGCGCGGTGGCCCGGCAGAAGAACTGAAGAGGGGGACAAGACCCCCGAAGTCGGGAGAAGAGGCCGGCGGCGGGGAGGAAGAAAGCCGGACTCCTCCGCTAGTAAAAGAGCTACAAGAAGATAGCGGAGGAGTCCGGCGAGAAGACCCCCGAAGACGGAAGACCCCCTGGAGCTGTGCAATAAAATATTTTTTCCCTGTGTTGTGTTTTTTTTTTGTACTTTTTTTGCACAGGTGAATGGGTAGGGGTACATTGTACCCCATACTCATTCACATAGGGTGGGGGGCCAGTATCCGGGGGCCCCCTTATTAAAGGGGGTTCCCGGATTCCGATAAGCCCCCCGCCCGCAGACCCCGACAACCAACGGCCAGGGTTGTCGGGAAGAGGCCCTTGTCCTCATCGACATGGGGACAAGGTGCTTTGGGGTGGGGGGGCCGCACGCCCCCCCTCCCCCAAGGCACCCCCCCATGTTGAGGGCACGCGGCCTGGTACGGCTCAGGAGGGGGGGGGCCGCCCGCTCGTCCCCACCCCCTTTCCTGGCCGGCCGGGTAGCGTGCTCGGATAAGGGTCTGGTGTGGATCTGGGGGGGACCCCCACGCCGTTTTTTCGGTGTAGGGGGTTCCCCTTGGAATCCATACCAGACCTAAGGGCCTGGTATGCTCTCGGAGGGGGAACCCATGCCAAATTTTTTTCAGAAATTTGCCGTGGAGTTCCCTCTTGAGAGCTGATAATTCTGTCAAAGTCGCCTCCGTATAGACGGAGATCCGACTTGGAGGCGATCTCCATTGAAATCAATGGGTACCGGTCGCCTACAAGTCGGATAGAAGTAGTACAGGAACCTTTTCTGAAGTCGGAGCGACTTCAGTAGTGTGCATTAAGACGGCTCTCATTCACTTACATTGCTTTTTAAATGTTGTCCGACCTGAGGCGACTAGGGGCGACCTGAAGTCGGATCAGGAGTTGCCCCTGTGTGAATGGGCTCTCAGTGTCAGTGTCCGTGTTAGTATGTTTTAGGTAGTTTCTGGGCCCTACTACAGATACAAACAACAGCTAACATACACATATGTGGTATTGCCGTGACTGTCAGGAGCAGAAGAACTCATTTTGGGTTGTTCTTTTGTGGTAAATTATGGTAATAGCAAGAAATAGACATGTATATTAAAAGAAAAAAAAGGCTTTACTATTTTGGTCTGGTTTTCTTTTGATAATAAAAAAAAATCAGGAGCTAGCTATTATCATTTACCAGGAAAAGAAAGCCCAAAAAAACAAGGTATAATCCACTTGGGTACACAAAGTAGTTGCGATAATGTGAACAGTTTTACTAAAGCCGCGTACACACAGGTGGACTGTATGGCCAACTTAGTCCGTCAGACAATCCGACGGACAGTCCGTCCTACTTTCGAATGAACGGACTTGACCACACACGATGAACAAACAGTCCGTTGAAAGCTTGCGCGATGACGTGTACAGCACGTACGACGGGACTAGAAATAGGACGTCCAATACACAGCAATGCAACCTTCCGCCCTGTAAATCCTTTCTGAGCATGCGCCATACTTAGTCCGTCCAACTAGCCTACTCACGAGCGGATTGTCCGCTGAAACCAAAGTCTGACGGACAATATTACGGAAATTCCGAAATACTTAGTCCGCCAGACTGCACGCTGAAAAAGTCCACTGAAGCCCACACACGAGCGGACTGTCCGCTGAAATGTGTTTCGGCGGACTAAGTTGGACAGACAGTCCGCCCGTGTGTACGCGGCTTAACACGTGTCAAATTTGCAAAATTGTGTTTAGGCATCAACATTTATTTTACCCTCCTACCATCACCATTTACCCTCTTACCATCACTAAGGAGTTAAATGACACCACATATGGCTTACTAGTCTACGTTGAGTCTGAAGTTCCTGAGTACATTTTTTTTTTACATAACAATATGTGTCATATTTATGTATAGTTTATATTTAACCAACAAAACTCTCCAGAGACTAGTGTACTTATTAGATAAAATATTACTGTGGCTTCCATGCCGTACAAAGTCATCTTACAGCTCTTATTTGTATTTGTTTATGGTTTGTGGTCTGTTCTAGAGATGTATTACAGAATAATACTGTACACCTGTGTGCTTCTCCAAGTGAGCAAGCAATTCCACAGTTCACTTATTAGATCTTTAGCTGGCAATGGATTTATAAAGATAGTGTTTTCTATAATTCAAGCAGCAATATAGAACAGCAATATAGAATTAAAGTGCTAATTGTCTTAATTCCATTAGTTACATCATGTTCATTAAACTGTATAATACATGCAAACAATATTCATGTACTGCAGAACCATAATTCAGATGTTTTACTAACAAATTGCAGGATGAAGGAATGATCCTTAAATACATTAGGGAAATTAAAGTATTAAATATTCTTTTTCACTGCAACACATCTATATATGATGAAATTGTACCCGAAAATTATGCTAATTGCAATCAACATCATGTGGAATGCAAACACACATGGTATCACATGGTATAGATGGAGAAGCAAAAACACATTTACATTTATTTTAACCTATATACACATGAATAACTTTTCTAAAAGCTTTCTTATTACAATTTAAATTAAACATAGACATTTTTAACATTTTGGGTTCACTTATTGGGTGATGTAACGTTGCTTATTATTTCTAACTGCAACAAATTTACTTTTGAATGGAATCCGAAAAACACAGCTCTACAAAAATGCATAATAAATAAATTCTTCATGCATTCTTTATACAATTTAGTGAACTAATTATAAGTACAAGGAGTCAGTCCTCAAATTCTTTAGGTAGAAATTGGGTAATCCATGACTCCCAAACTTTTTATAAGGTAGACATAATATCTATTGGTCATTGGTCATTGATCTATTTTTTCATTGACCTAAGCCAGAAGAGGTTTTTGTTTGGATTTTTTCACAGGTACTTGCTCCCATTTCTCTCCTTCCTCACCTAGGCAAGGATGACGTTTTATGGGTACCCCACACCCTGCCCACAGCCTCCTGGGGCATATCACCTCCCAGGGAGCTTCAAAACAGTTTCTTCTATTCAGCGCATGTGCCATAGGGGGTTGGCAGTAATCAGTAAGTCATAGTTAACACCCATATGCAAGATGGCAGTGTGTGGGACAGAAGACAGCTCTGAGGACTTCTTGAGCTGGTAAGTACCTGTTTTGTAAGAGTCAGTAGCTACTGTAACTGCTAACATTTACTTTTTGCAGACGCAATTCTTTTTTAACTTTGGACACTCTTTTGTGTCTTCCAGGATTTGGCAAACATCTGCTTTGCAACAGTAAGAAAATAGGTCAGGACCTTTAACTGATTTTTTTGTTCTGATTAGCTTTTTATTTAGTAGGGCTTTGTAAGGGTTTTTGTGTGTAATGTGGCCAATGAGGTATGAATTATTAAAAATATTTTAGTACAGATACCCCAGGCTAGTGAGCATGTCCACCAAATGTGGAGAAAAGTTTTGTATTTTGTGCATCAGTGGAAGCAAGTTGATGGCTAAATTTGTTGAGTCGGCTCGGTACTGGGTATGCCAGATTTGCACGCAGTCTTCCACTTCTAGCTTTGTATCCAGATCAGTTTTCTATTATTGTACATATTTGTGTCCAACTTGAGAGTAATCAAGTTGGGGTATATAGATCAGGTGGTAAAAGGTTGCTGTGGTGGTTGATTAGGGATTGTTTGCCTCATGTAGGGTTTGACCTGTAAATATTGAAAAGTTCAGAGCTTAGCAAAGAGTTATCCTTCTAAAATGAATTATTTCACAATACTATGGCCTCTGAGGGGCCTTTGAATCATGTAGGACATGTTCTCATCTTAACTATATCTTGCATTTTCTTTTCTCCCACAGATTCCCAGTCAGCTTGAAGCTGAACTCCAGTCAAGCAGCTTAATCCATGGTTGAAATATATACTATATATGAGAACTCACAGTGTATAAAGATTGAGCTTCATAAAGGTTATAAAAGTGACCTAATAAGTCACACTATTATTGTATACACAGCTTAAATAATTTAAATGTGCACAAAGGAATTTATAAATTGTGTGTAATCTGAAAACAATCCTTCTTGTGAATTGATGAGCTTTCCTTTATTTACACACCCAGAGATAAAACTCACTAGAGCACTAGACCTCAAAATTACAAGTAGGTAACCTCCAGACCAAAACAGCTCACACTCCACCACCATACAACCATACATTAAAAGTCCCCTTCCCTCCAAGGTTACTGTTTCGTCTAAAGAATTTCCACAGGACTCACTTAAGTGCACCATATTGTTTGGCCTCCCTCAGGTCCTTAAAGTGATCTCTGCTCCTCCTGTGACCACCTGAAACACCCCTGGGCTCTCTGACTAGAATTGTTCTTTATATTTGGCTGACAAGCGTTGATCTGCCATAAATTTACTTGGCCTTCAAGCTCTAATGATGAATCTTTGAAATGCATTAGGTTCTTCTTACATGGACATTTTTGGAATACAATTTGGATGAATTAACATGATGTGGGACTATGGAGACTGTATATTAATTTTTTTAATGTGTCAATGTATCAGCCATGTGTTTTTATACTATGTTTTTATTATGACGTACTAATATACAAATTATTTTACTTTTATTGGTGGTAGTGGTGCCTTTCTTGTTATATGAATGTTATATTTGCAAATAAATACATACTTCCACAGTACCTGTAGACACACAACTCTGTTTTTAGTGGTGGGGATATTTTCTTTTTTATTTCATTTAGAACCATCTTTATAATATATGAGAAAGCAACATTTTATACAATGTAATAATGCTATCTCTAGAGAGGGGGCGGAGAGAACGGAGCGTGTCTGAAGAGAGAGAGCTGCTGTGCCTTGCTGTGAGTGTCTCCAGTCCCTGCACTGCACCAGGCCTGTCATGGAAGTGTCCAGTCCGGGGCGTGGCCTGAAGCTGCATGGCGTAGGAAGTACAGAGTGAGAGCTCCAGCTGCATAATATCCTACAAACCGATCCTTTGGGACTAAAATCACCCCTTCACTCAGCGCACGCTATTGACACCACTTGGAGAACATTCTGTGCTTATGTTGCCGCCGAAAAGAGCCCAAGGGGCGATTGCAAAGCTTCTCAAATACCAAGCTGATGATCAAGACTAGGTGGGGGAAGATGGGGCCGCATCCAGCTCAGGGGAAGAGGTCCCACCCTCCGGAGACACCGCTCGAATACTGGAGGCCGTCTCCCTCTGCCAAACCACCCTCACATCCAGGATCAAAGAGGTCAAGGTGGATATCTCCCTCATCCGCCAAGACCTCCACAAGCTGCGGGAGAGGGTCAGTGAAACGGACCGCAGGATCGGGCAGGTGGAAGACGACATCCCTCCCCTGCAAGTTACCACAGAACGGCTGCAACATCAGCTGAGTGTCATTCTGAGCAAACAGGACGACATGGAAAACAGACTCCGCCGCTGTAACCTTAGGTTTGTGGGGCTGCCAGAGATGTCGGAAGGCTCGGACACCCCCACATTCCTTGAAAGCCTGCTAATCACCAATTTCGGCAGAGAGGCCTTCTCCTCCACATTTGTGGTGGAGTGCACACACCGCCTAGCTTCAAGACCCCCGCCGCCTCGCGCTTCCACACACACCTTCATCACAAAGATGTTAAATTACCAAGATTGTGTCACTGTACTATGCCTCACCCGAGAATAGAGCAATATACCATTCGGTGACTCGCACATGGCAGTGTTTCCAGAATTCTCCAGGTCCAGAAAAAAGGGCACAGTTCACGGAAGCCAAGCATTAGCTCTGCAACCACCATCTCGCCTACGCAGTGCTATTCCCAGCACACCTTTGGGTCATTCGGAATGTCAAAGCTAATTTTTTTGAGGACCCTTCTGCAATCATCCCGTGGCTGGAGAGACGAGACGCGGCTGCCCCTGCACCATCATAATTGCACAAGTTCACCCATGGATGTCAGCTAAGCCGAGGCCCGCAGGTCTGCACCGATGATACCTATACTACAAACAGTGAGTAGGCTCTGGCCAGTCTTTCCCCTATCCCCTTTGACAGAACTTTTGGAAACTCTGGAGAACAAGCACCTGCTGCTTTCACTCCTCTCCCTCTGCCCGCAAAATTTGCTGAAACACAGCTGCCCATAGTGTTTAACCAGACATGTACTATTTCCCCTCCAAATAGAGAAGCTTTTGCAGCCACTCTCGAACTAAGTTCCTGTACCCCCCTATCTTGTCTTTCTTCTTGCTACACGCAGATGCTAGATCATCTAGCACCACCGTGCACATCTGTTAACTCTTGTTCACCCCCATTGATGGCTGAGAATGCATGGCTCTATTGTCCCTGTTTGTGGACAAATATTCACCTCGTTGTCACTGCAAGATCTGTTTCCCTGGCCAGCTTCAGCCCCAATGGCTGTGGAGGGCTGTTACAAGTTTGTTAAGCCGCGCTGGTCCAGTGTAGGCAATGTTTTCACAGTTCTTTTTTTCTTTTTTGTTCTTTTTCTACTCTTGTATTGTCTGACAGGTGCTATGTTGCATTACCTAAGCTGCTTTGTATTGAAATTGCTACGTATCTGCCCATTTTATTTTGCGTAGCCCAATGCAGGTCTACCGCCGCTGCCCCACAGCTCTCTCGGACTCTCCTGTATGGCTCCACCTTGAGATTGGCAGTGGGGCTTGTGTCCTACTGTATATATGTGTATGTGTTGATTGCACTGGATATGAATATGAAGTCGAGCTGCCCTTTGCCGGTCTGACTGAACTGCACATCACCACAACTATTAAGATGGCAACCCTTAAACTGATCACATGGAATGTGAGAGGAGTGAGAGCCAAACCTAAACGTCTGGCTGTCCTCTGCCATCTCAAACAACTACATGCAGATATATCTGTATTGGTGGATACACATAACAGGCCAAATGCAGATGTCCCTAAAAAATCCATGGGTGGGCTGGCTTTACCAGGCCCCCTACACAAATAATTCTAGGGGTATTGCCATCCTTATTGCCAAAACGGTCCAATTCCAATTACATAACCTGCAGTCGGACCGGCAGGGTAGGTTGCTTTTCTTACATGCCACAGTGGGAGGCCTTGAGCTTCTCCTCTTGGCCTTTTACATTCCCCCGCCCTTTCAATTTGCGGTTCTCAAAGAAGGAGTAGCCTTCATGACCCAGCACCCTACAGTGCCTGCCATATGGATGGGGGACTTTAACATGGTGGTAGACCCCTTTCTTGATAGACTTCACCCGCCCACTGCACCGCCAATTCAATTTACACCGACAAGGTTTGGCAAATTTCTCCTGGAATTTGCCATGTCTGATACATGGAGACTCAAACACCCCAGTACAAGAGCATACTCTTGCTTCACCCCATCCCAGGCTGCCATGTCTAGCATAGATATGATAATGCTATCTCCTACACTAACCCCGCATCTGCAGGAGGTGGGCTTCGGTACTAGGATCCTATCGGACCACTCGCCTTACTGGGCTACTCTCCGCCTGCCTTCTACCCCACTGACCCACATTTGGAGGCTGAATCCTTTCTGGTATGGACTCAGTATTTCCAATCTAATGTGGGCTCAGCCTCGACTGGGATGATCTGGGAGGCATTCAAACTGTACGCTCGCATGATACTGTCTACCCGCATAAATAGACATACAGCCTCCTCTAAACTTATCCTAAAACAGGCAGAGGAAACGCTGTGCTCTCTCGAGCAGGCGTTCCTCGCTAACCCTACGGCCTCTAACTCAGCTCAGCTACGCCTACAATCCAGACTCACAGATCACCTACATTTTGAGAAGGCCAAGAGGGGAATTTTCTTTAGTAAACAAAAAATATATGAACATGGAGAGCGGGCGGGGAAACTCCTAGTATACATGGCTCACCTAGACCACAGTTCCCCTATAGTGGTCCAGCTCCTATCCAAAACTGGGATCACCTTATCAGACCCAGCGCAGGTGGGCCAGGAGTTCAGATGCTTTTACGCTGAATTATACGCTTCAAGAGCCAATCATCCACCGAGTGAGTTACATACGCTCCTACAAAGCATAGACTTCCCCTCTCTCACGGGCCCCCAAGTAGAGCTCCTTGAGGCTCCTTTAACAGAAAAGTGCATCGCGGTGGCAATAGCATGCCTGCCCCCATCTAAGGCTCCTGGCTCTGATGGCCTTCCCCTAGAATTTTACTCCCAATTTCAGGAAACCTTACTCCCTAGGCTACATGCACTGTACTCTCATATATATGAAACCGGTGCACTTCCATGCACCATGGGAGAGGCCCTAATTGTCCTCATCCCAAAGCCAGGAAAATACCCTCTCTACCTGAGTCTTACCACCCTCTCGCCCTCTTACAATTGGACGTCAAAATATTAGCCAAAATCCTTGCTTTAAGACTAAATAAAGTAATATTCAGCACAGCATTTAACCTTAGAAGATTATTCATGAATCTCCAAGCCCCTCATGATAATGCCGGCTCGAGGGTAGTGGAGTGGAGCTACTTATGGGAATGCTCCAACTCCTTTACCAGGCCCCCTACTGCCTGCATACAGGTAAATGGAAAGACGTTTAGCTCCTTCTCTGTGTCCCGCCAGGGCTGTCCCATCTCTCCTATGCTTTACGCACTGGCCATGGAATCACTGGCCATTGCCATAAGGGTGCATCCTGATATACGGGGCCTACGCATAGGCCAGGTGACTGAGGTGGTCAGCCTTTATGCGGATGATATGTTCCGCTATTTGGAAGATGCGGGCCCCTCTTTGACAGCGGCCTTGCACCTGATCCAGCACTTTGGCGCTTTCTCAGGACTGCAGATAAACTTGTCTAAATCCCAAATCTTCCCTATAGACGTTACTGCTCCCACGGACAGGCAGGCAGCTCTACCCTTGGTGGGGACCAGCCAAATTAAGTATCTGGGTGTACAGTGCTCCCGCTTTCTTACAGACTATATGCAACTAAACTTAGAACCACTTTATGAACTTCTTAAACGCAAAACCCAGGTCTGGTCCAGACTTCCCCCTGGGCCGCATCAACCTAGTGAAAATTATACTTCTCCCCAAACTACTCTACCTTTTCTGGCATGCCACACTATATATCCCAGCCCATAAGTTTTGATGCATGGAATCTATCCTCAACACATTTATCTCGAGACATGGCATGGCAGACTCTGAAATGTCCTGTCCATCTGGGTGGCACTGCCCTTCCCAATCTGACACTATACTACTTTGCCTCCCAATTATCCCACCTCTACTATCTCAACAGGCATGATAAGATCTGATACTCCACACTGGTGTGTATGAAAGCTACGGATGTAGTGGCCCCCCTTCCCAAATAATCTTTTGTAAGCACCAGGGTATGTCTCGCTTAGGTGACAAACGACGTATGCTAGCACACCACAGGAAAAGATGGCATATAGCGCAGACCATCACTGGAGCTCCTCCCCTACATGCCCACATGCCACTATGGGACAATCCTCTTCTCTCAGAACTACTGACCATCCCAGATCATAAACTATGGATAGCCAAGAGAGTCATATACCTGTCTCAATATATCAATGGAAATGCTGTTAAGACGTTTCAAGCCCTCAAATAGGAATTTGATCTCCCTAACCACACATTCTTCCACTATTTGCAGGTCCGACATGCCATCCAGTATAAATTTAGGGACCACATCCCAGCATTAGAACCAGTGACCTTGGCTGATATGGTATTCGGTGATGACCCCAACACTATGCCCACGTCAGTGTATACTTGGCCTCCTCCCCCTACCTGAGGAAGAAAAATATCTTACAATATTCTTACGAGAAACTCTCTTCATGGCCAGAATGAAAATAGCCCAATTATGGCTCAGACTCACCTCTCCCACTTTTCAGCAGTGGAAGAGGGCTGTGAATCTCATGCTTCCTTATAAAAAATGTCCTCTACTCTCATCAAGGATGTTCAGCCTAATTTAAGAAGATTTGGAATAGATCGGTAGAAGACTCCTCTACTTGTGCAGATTAATGCCAATTGTTCTTTAAAGCTTGATGGTAAGACTAACTTGCAAACAACTCTATTGTTTATTAAATATGGATCACCTACACCTATGTCTTCACTCCAGGGCAGTAATTCTGGAAATACTCTAGATGCTACAACGTTTTGGCAGACATATCTTGTATATCTTATCAGCATATGTTGGTGCTTGTTGCACCCTATATTTAGTGTGAAATATCCTGTATTGCATTTTATGCTCAATAAACTTTTATTTTGATAAATAAAAATAAAAACAATAATGCCATCTTTATATCCCTTGTCCAATGTACTGAGAATAGTATTATTCCACTTAAAAACAACTGTTACCTTATTGGTGGGGAAGGAAATTAGGGTGCCAACGTCCTCCCTTAATTATTGGCACACCACGTGTAAATTAAGATTCTTATACATTCTCATTGCAGTATCCTGCAGAGAAACCTCATATTAGGTGCAATCACTTGTATTTTATTGGAATTTTATGTAAGTAAACACAAAGTGGCACGTAATTGTGAAGTGGAAGGAAAATAATAAATGGTTTTCACATTTTTTTTACAAAAAAATATGTGAAAAGTGTGGCATGCATTTGTACTCAGCCCCCCTGAGTCAATACTTTGTAGAACTAATTTTCACTGCAATTACAGCTTCAAGTCTTTTGGGGTATGTCTCTACCAGTTTTGCACATCTACAGAGTGAATTTTTTGCCCATTCCTCTTTAAAAAACATTTATCATTTTCTTTCCACTTCACAATCATGTGCCACTTTGTGTTGGTCTATCACATAAAATCAGAGTAAAATACATTTACGTTTTTGGTTGCAACATGACAAAATTTGGAAAATTTCAAGGTATGATAACTTTTTCAAGGGACTGTAGATATGTCAGTGATTAAATGGATGATTTGGCAACCCTGATGACACTATGCTAGCCATGTAGGAAAATTGATTTTACAAGCAAGCTAGGCAGTGCAGCTTCAAGTTGTTCTTCCATCTTGGGCTATAGCCCATGTGACTGGATCACAAATCAAATTCTTTATAAAAATCAAGAAATTGAAACTGAATGATAATTTCTAATAAAATAATTTTTCTGCTGTGTGTTCAGATGTTTGCAAGCTGCACACATGGACCTGACACAGATTAAATGTTGAGACAGATAGCTGTTACAAAAACAAAGATAGACAAAGATGTTCATAAGATTTTAGATGTACCTTTTAAACATAAACTTGTCCCACTGAGAAAGATTATTGAGCTCATTTACTAAAAGAGTTAAGAATATTCACATAATAATCATATGAAAAGAAAATTCCTGTTCACTTTGAATACCCAATCATGTGCAGATGAATTAGGGGTAAGCAAGAATAAGCTTTTCACATTATTAAATAATTGAAGTGAATATTTGCACAATATATTGTATTTTGTGAAGATCCTTAAGTAAATCAGCCTCAATAAGTTGATGATATTACTGTTAAAGCACACAAAAGCTTGTTTGTAGTAGGAGTACCTACTGATATTGGTGTGACATTATTATTATAATTATTATTATTTTACCGGATTTAAGTAGCCCCAACAGTTTGCACAATACTGTACAAAATAAAGGAAGGCAGTACAGTTACAATACAATTTAAAACAAGAAGGCTAGGAAGGCCCTGACAATAAAAGCTTAAAATCTAAAAGGCATTATTTGACATTATATAAAGTACCTTGAAAAAGTATTCACACCCCTTGAAATTTTCCACATTTTATCATGCTACAACAAAAAAGTATATGTATTTTATTGGGATTTTATGTAATAGGCCAACACAAAGTAGCACATATTTGTAAAATGCAAGAAAAATAATAAATGGTTTTGCAAATTTTTTACAAATAAATATGTGAAAAGTGTGCCATGCATTTATATTCAGCCCCTCTGAGTCAATACTTTGTAGAACAACCTTTTGCTGCAATTACAGCTGCAAGTCTTTTTTAGATATGTCTCTACCAGCTTTGCGCATCTAGAGAGTGACATTCTTGCCTATTTTTCTTAGAAAAATAGCTCAAGCTCTGTCAGATTGGATGGAGAGTGTCTGTGAACAGCAATTTTCAAGTCTTGCCACAGATTCTCAATTGTATTTAGGTCTGGACTTTGACTGGACCAGTCTAACACATGAATATGCTTTGATCTAAACCATTGCATTGTAGCTCTGGCTCTATGTTTAGGATTGTTGTCCTGCTGGAAGGTGAACCTCCACCCCAGACTCAAGTCTTTTGCAGACTAACAGGTTTTCTTCTAAGATTGCCCTTTATTTGACTCCATCCATCTTCCCATCAACTCTGACCAGCTTCCCTGTCTCTGCTGAAGAAAAGCATCCCTACAACATGATACTGCCACCACCATGTTTCTCGGTGGGGATGACCTGTTCAGGGTGATTTGCAGTGTTAGTTTTCCACCACACATAACGTTTTGCTTTTAGGCTAAAATGTTCAATTTTGTTCTCATCTGACAAGACCACCTTCTTCCCCATATTTGCTGTGCCCCCAACATAACTTCTCACAAACTGCAAAAGGGACTTGTTATGGCTTTCTTTCAACAATGGTTTTCTTCTTGCCACTCTTCCATAAAGGCCAGATTTGTGGAGTGCACGACTAATGCTGTGTACACACGATCGGAATTACCGATAGAAAGTTTTTCCGTTGGGAAAATTGAGAACATGCTATCAATTTTTGGCTGGCGGTAATTCAGACAACTAAATTCCGATGGAGCATACACACGGTATTCATTTTCCGATGAAAAGCTCTCATTGGTCTTTTTCTGGCCGGAATTTCCGATCGTGTGTACATTATAGTTGTCCTGTGGACAGATTCTCCCACCTGAGCTGTGGATCTCTGCAGCTCCTCTAGAGTTACCATGGGCCTCTTGGCTGCTTCTCTGATTAATGCTCTCCTTGCAAGGCTTGTCAGTTTAGGTGGACAGACGTGTCTTGGTAGGTTTTCAGTTGTGCATTACTCTTTTCATTTGCAGATGATGGATGTTCGGAGCTTGGGATATTTTCTTGTAATCTAACCCAGCTTTAAACTTCTCCACAACTTTATCCCTGACCTGTCTGGTGTGTTCCTTAGCCTTCACGATGCTATTTGTTCACTAAGGTTCACCACACTTTTCACATATTTATTTGTAAAAAAAATGTGAAAACCATTTATAATTTTCCTTCCACTTTACAATTATGTGCCACTTTGTGTTGGTCTATCACATAAAATCCCAATAAAATACATTTAAGTTTTTGGTTGTAACAGGACAAAATGTGGAAAATGTCAAGGGGTATGAATACTTTTTCAAGGCACTGTAGATTGAGTATACATTTATGTTTCTGAACATTATGTTAATTATTCAAACAACTTCTTGCTAATGATGATGATAAGGACAGTATTTATGGTCTAACCTCACTTACTGCATTCAACTTACAGCAGTAAAGGTAAATACTACTCTAAAGCACCTTTATGATTTATGTCAGGATAACCTAAAATACCCTTTCCTTTAATAGAAATTTGAGGAGCATTTCAATTTAATTTACTGTGTGGAATTTTGCTAGCATTTTCTATTGGGTGCTTGAATTGGAAGTATGTTAGTGGTTATAGGCAGAAAACTGTTTGTGGAGAGGGTACTTCACTACATGAAGTGAAATACTATAAGCAGCTTGGAGGCTTTTTAACTCTCATTCCTTTGTGTCAAACAAGCAGCTGTGAAGATTGAGCTATCTCCTGCTCTATTCTACCACTGGATGTTACAAAATAATTGACTAAGAGGGTAATCAGGATTATGTTTTAAATAGGAGTCACGTCTTCAAACTGAAATAATGTCCTTTTGTAAAGGCTGTTCTCTAGCTTCTGTTCACATGGTTTGTCTGAAAGACGTAATTGGGTGGGTCTGGAACAAGAAGCAATGTTTCTGTGCTGTAGATGTTATAGAATGACAATAAAGAGAGAATAACTTTTGATCTCAGAACCATATTTTCTGTGGGAGTCTTTTCACCTAACTAAATACATGAATTTCTAGCCACCCACCCTGACCTCAGCAAACTGAACAGATCAAATTATGACTATAATCCCATTGCTTTTTTTAAAGAATTTTATTTTTACACTGTATGATCATTGGAAAACATGATATGATGTTTTATAATTATATTTTACTTTATAATTTCCTTATTTAAGCAAATTTTCAAATTTACATCCTTTATACAGTTCTATAGAAATCTGGTTTACAAAGAAGACTTTCAACAACAAACCCAAAATAAGAAACATAGACCAAATATAGATTGTCAGCTCAAACGAGCAGGGACCTCTGTTTCCTCCTGTTTTGAATTATATTGTAACTGTATTGTCTGCCCTCATGTTGTAAAGTGCTGTGCAAACTGTTGACGCTATATAAATCCTATATTATAATAATAATAGTTGACCAAATACAGTATTAATGCACAGTGGGAATTGCTGAGAGCAAGGACATGGATGCTCAAGCAGTATATGCATGTATATAGCCTAATCTGCTAAACCAACATTAAGTTGCAGGTTGGTATGACTGGCATACAATAATTGAAGACATTTTAAATGAGACTATTATCCAAGTACATCATGCCTTGGCTGAATTTACAATTCATAGCCCAACTAAGTACAGAAATGGTAACAGTAAAGGTTTTTCTAAAGCTTTCTGATATGAAGATTTTGTTTTTGTTTCTGTAATGGGCATTGGATTATATACAAAGTTTAAATATTTTAAGCAAGTCATGAACCTATAGTTATATGTAACCGCTAGCATAGTGTCATATAGGCAAGGACGTCATTACTACCATAATACTGTAATGATGATGGTCCAAACAAATGGTTCCTATTTCAATAAAGCATCTCCTGGATGAATTGTGTGGCATAACCTTTTTTAATTTCATTGCACAGTTTATTGATTTGTAATAAAAAAACTATTAAAGGTTGTCCATATACAAAAATGAGTTGCTGTGGTAAATGCATATCTGATTTTCTTGTGTTAATTCATTAACAGCATTAGAAAACCAAAAGAAGAAAATACATCTTTTTAGGCGTTTCATATGTCTTAAATTTTTTTTATGGTCATCAAACATCATGTTATTTTTGCACTGCCATTGTGATCCATAGACCCTATAATGCACATCAATGCAACAGAAAATGGACACTGCATAATAATGCATCAGAAAATGGACAATGCACATCAATGCATTGCAAGGATTTGAACAAGCACTATTTATAACAATGGGTAATCTGTCTACAGTAATTGATGTGCCATAAATGAGCCCTTAAAATTTCCTTTTATGGAAAGGTACAAACCATGCTGTGTTATTGTTTCAGATATTTTAGACAGAAGTAAGAAGCTTTATATATGTGTTTCCATTTTAATTGTTTGCAATTATGACATTGAAGCATACCACCCAATCTATGCAAAATATATTTTCACTTGGACCCTTCAGATTGAGAGGTTTACATGATTCCAGGACCTCACTCTGTTACCTTTTAAAATGGTCATGCGAAGGTATCACTTTTCTTTATAGATTAAGGTATAGTACTCGTACCAGCAGACTATAAGGGTATGCACACTGGTTTTTATAAATTTTCTTCCCTCAGGACTAAAATATTACATCAAAAATATATATTTTTTGTAATGCAAATAAGAAATATTGCATACTAATATGTTAGATTATATTTTTGAGGTTTCAGTAAGAGGCTGCCTGAGTAAAGGGAGATGGATACCGATGTACTCTCATTTTAGATATCTCACAGTGTTCTTCAAATCTGTTGTCATGTATGGAACGTTAAAAAAAAAAGGAAATGAGCACAGTTCAGATCCAGCCATGCAAAAATCTAAAATCTAGATGCTCCCAGATGTATTCTATATTGTTGAGTACAAGTTTAGATTATGGAAATATTGACAGTTAATTGTCCACAACTGGCATTCCACCTCTTCTTGAGATGTTTATGTCATTTTCTGTATGACACATTACAGTTTACTTATGTTCTAAACTGAAATAAGATATTAAAAACATGTAGAATGGCTAAATAGTTCAAAAGTTTCTGACGTGAGCTAATCAAGCCTATTCTCTGCACCCAGGTAGAGGCAGATCCCACAAAGCAACTCAAAACTCCAATTCTAATTATTAGGTCCCTCTGTGTGCCTCACAGCTTCACCATTGCACCAACACTGGTGGCAATAGCAACATTGGTAATACTCCCTGCAGCTTAAATTACATTAAGGGTTTTCTTCTCTTGTTCCTGCCTGGTCCCAGATAAGGCAAGCCAAAAACCATGGAGTAGTGGTACAAACTGGAAAAGGGACCAAGTATTTTTTATGTTCCTTCTGGGTGAGCATTGACATTCAGCACACCAGCTGGGTAACATAACCATACAAGTCTATAATATAGGTGACATAATTAATACATTTTCTGTGATAATTGCCTATCAAAAATATGTTAAAGTTTTAGGAAAAGTGTAAAAAAATGTTAGCTGGATTTGCTATAAAGGGGTTATTCAACAAGTACACATTGAGCTTCCCTGCACCGCTCAGAAAAGGTGAAACATAGATTTATCAGTCATTAAGTAGGCAGGACCACAAGTGGACTGAAAGTGGTTATTTTAATTGCTTATATATGGATGGGTACACCATTTTCAGTTTGCCCACAGGTGATCATATAATATAGGCAGTTTTTGTCCCTCGGTGAAGGACCTCAGCCCCAAAAAGAAATCTGCTTCAACAGTAAGTAATGGCGGCATAGGATCATAATGTCATTGCTATGTTCCTAAGCTGATCATACCTGTGCATGTATTTATAGAAAGTAAACATTATTAGTAACGTATTGCTTTACTTCACTGGAACAAACTGAATGGGAAACTGATCATAAGTAATATAAAGCTTTATCAATAAGAGAACACTTGTGAAGTTCAATGACCTGAAATACTCAATAAGTGTGGCGTGAGTTAAAGTGATGTAAACCCGTGTTCATTTTAAAAATCCAGGCAGGTAAAGCTTAAATTTTCCTGCACACAATTGAATATGTCTAATGCACTTCAGTTTAACTTACTTATTTTGACCTCATTTCACATTTTAGGAAATATTCCTCCAAGTTCCTAAAGGAAATAAAGAAAGCATTTAAATGATAGCCCAGATCACATAAATGCTGTTTATCATGTTACACTGTAAGTTACTGTAAGTTATCTTGCCACAACTGGATCAGTTATAGAGAGATCATACTTGCAGTGCTTAGATTGAAGAGGTAGAACATTGTTGATGGGATATGAGATATGAGCTATCACGTTGTTGATGGAATATGCAATGAACCAATGGTGTAAGTATAGCTGCTATGGAGCTAGAGGACGAGAGGGGGTCCAACTAGGGAGGTTATCTGATGTCTTTACTCCAGAAGAGCTGAGGTCAGATGCACAGAATCATGCTCCAGGGTTAAGCTGTTGCCAGTTATAGATCTTCTTTGCATTTCCCCTACCTGTGTGTAGATTTATTGTATTTCCAGCTTCATGTCATCCTGGCCTGCTCTTTGATATAATCTCTGTATGCCAACACAGTATTCTTGAGGCTAAGAAATCCCTGTGTAAAACAAGTAATAAGACATTATTATTATTATTATTATACAGGATTTATATGATTTATAATGATTTGGTGAAGCCCTTATAGTGCATGGTATGTTTAACTAGTTTCCAGATTTTCTCTTGAATATTTAGGTGCCATATCACGATAGGTTTGCAAATGCCCCCCATCAAGGTGTACTACAATTATTTCTCTCAGGAGTATTGAGGCATACAGCCTCTGCAGTAGGTCAGTAAGATTTAGGTATCCTCACCCTGCCGTTTGCTGAGATGCCATATAATAAAATTTAGTCCATGGGACCATTAGACCCCATGAGTTTTTCAGAAAATATTGGGGACTCTAGTTAGATTTTTTAATGTTTTTTTTTCCCCAAAGTAGGTCTGTAAAGAGAATTCATGGGCATTGTAAAGAATGTATACAAATTGTGAGACCCAAATAATTTTGATTAAATGTGTTCTGCCCACGGCTGTAAGTGGCCATTTACACCATCTTTTGCATTTTTGTTTGAATTTAGGTAGTAGGGGATCCAATTATGTGTCTGGCATTTTAGACAGTTCCTTAGAGATTTCAATGCCTAGATATTTGAAGATTTCTACTGGTTTTATATGAGAAGCAGCACAACTAGATAATGCTTGAGATAGTGGATCAACCAGAAGTTGCATGCACTTATCTCAATTCATGGTAAAGTCCAAATACGAGCCACATTTGGATATGAGATGCATAAAGTGAGAAGGAGACATTACCTAGGAATAGTGGAGTGCTGTCTGTGTATAAGGAATTTTTACTCCATCCCCCCACAACAAGAACCTACAACATTTGGGTCAGCAGGGATGACAAAAGCCAATGGATCGATGATGAGTGCAAATAAAAGGGATGACATTGATTAATGTATGCCAATAAGATTTATGTCAAGGTGATTTCTGCGATGTTTATCTAAAAGAAAAGACTGTGCATTCCTATAAAGGCAGCATTCTATATTGCATCACTAGCATATTCCCAAAGTGCCCATAACAATAACTTAAATTCCATATCTGCTAGCTCATACAGGGGAATTTGACAACACCTAACACCCTTAAAATAAAACTGTAAACAAAACTTTTCCATTTTGTATAGAGTAACAGAGAGTTATCACCCCTGTCAGTTTTTGTTTTTTTTGCCATCTGTGTGTGAGCCAGGTGCAGCATGTTGTGGCGGGTAGTAAACATACAGTGTCCAAGTTAGGCAATAAAGTTATATTTTAGAAAGGTTCAACAAAACTTATTTGGGCCCAGCAGGTAAGCACACCTGTCCGGAGCCACTTACAAACTGTGACAGTGGTCTGAAAACCCAAAGAGGAGGCTTACTGAGGAGAGATTGACATCTAACTGCCCTGTCCCCACTCTTCTGGAACCTTTCCCTAACTCCTAGACCCAGGAGCCGAAATCTTAAAAGACTCCGCTTGAACCAAGATGGCTGCTGGAGTCACATTGGGTGCCAGCGTCCAATCGGACAGCTGTCTCCCTGTGATCAAAACAAATCAACAACAAAAACAATAATAGGTCTCTACTCTTTCTAAAACAAGTTTTGCCTTTCCTTATACTTTAAGCTGGCCATAGACTGTTCAACTTTTATCTGGCTGAACAAAAAAAAAAAATACAGATTGCTCCATCCACAGAAGTGAGGTTGATTGAGCAATCCCCCCATTGGCTGCCGCTGCTGTCAGGATACACTGATCAGTAGCTGCAGCTGCTGATCAAGAGAAGTTTTCCAACTCGTCCGTTTGACAAAAGTCAATTCAATGGTCGACTTCTGTCGAGAAAAGGAGGGTCACACACTGATCGAAATGTGTTCGGTCCCTGGTGAACCTCACTAATTAGATCCATCTATGACCAGCTTTGGAGTACCTACTTGCAGGGCCCTAAATAGTCTGTGGTCCAGATTAGGGCTCTGAGGTTAGTCTGTATGCCTGGGTCCCATGCGACAAGGGGGCCCAAGCCATCTGGTACATGTCACATGTTCACAGTTAACACTTAAGTAAGCTTTACCTTGGTATTGGCTGTGCATAACAAATTAGTTCTTCAATTCTGCACATTACTCGCCATTACCGTTGCTGTTCATCCCACCTTCTAAAGTCACATTACGTTTCTTGTCTTACATTCACAGTTCATAAAGAGGCTTGTAGTGGCTCTTATGAACTTTACTGCACAAGACTAAAAAAACTTGCAGACATTGGTTACATAATGTCCATTACATGTCAACATAATTGGCAATAAGATGGTATAACATCCAGCTACTGGTCCTTTTTAGGGTGGCAATATCCAACAAGTACTACTCAGAATGGGCTGCTTTTGTGTTCTCCAGTGCTAAAAAAAACTTTTGCATGTCTTCAGGCCTAGGCCTTCTGATAGGTCCTCCAGTGGGCATAGCTCCCCTTCAATATCTGCTACATGGCTGATCTTATTTGAACAGGTCCTCCCTCATGTATATAGACAAGAGGCAGGATATTAAAGTAATACATGCCACAGGAGACATGAAATCTGTTTTAAGAGGGAAACCCACTACAAATTAAAAGGGATCCCCTTTCATTCCCCTGATTTTGTTGGACAGTCCCATTTACATTAGTCGATGGGGCGGAGCACCAACAAAATGCACAGATTGTTTAAGTTTGTTCTGACTTTTTGGCACATTGTTGGATGATCTGGAGAATGATCTGTTTTGTCAGATATTTATTAACGTGTGCTGGTGGTTTTGATAATGTAAATAGTAAACTATACAGTAAATGCAAAAGAATGGAAATGTAATAACAGTGCAAACACACACAAAAATCCATACAAGTAAATATTAGTCATACTGCTGATTTTAATGGGCTAATTTAACACACTGTAACAATGTCAAACTAATGAAGATGCTGTGAAAATTGTGAAGAACTAATAGTATTCAGTCCCTTTGTTGCTCCATTAGTTGTCTAAACTTTTAGTTTTTGACCTGGCCTTTTTCATGGTCTTAAAGCTGTGTTGTTTGACCTGACCTTTGGCGTTTTTTCTGGACTGCAAGGTACATTGCTGCCATTATCTGTTTTTTTTAATGCTGATGATCTTAATCCTTTAGTACTTCTCTTTGGTGGGAGCTGCTCCCATCAGGAAAAGCATCATAACCCATCAAGCAGATCAAAACACTTTGATGGAGCCTCTGGTTGACAGAAGATATGACTTAGAGCAAGTCAGCCTGAGGAACCCTGGCACCTACTGCTTTTTGCCACAGAGGACTCCTGGTTATTCCACAGTATATTAATATTATATTATATTAGAAACAGTTAGAATAAAAGGTGTCAGTAAGCTCACATAATTCCAAGATATATGCACTGGCAAGGGTTTAGGTAAAGGGTTGAGTGTTAGAAGAAATCACATTGTTTGTAGTGACTGGTTTGCTGCCCAAAACCAACAGAAGGAGAGCCTTGCCTAAAAGAGCATGTCCAAAATGTTAATGCTTTAAAAAAAGCAAACAGCAAAGTAAATATTCAATTTTACTAATACAGAATTTTCTGGAATAGTTAATCTCACCACTGGGGTCCCAGTTTCTGCATTTGCCAGCACAGATGACTAGCCTTCAGTACTGAGGATTATGTTGCAACGGAGTTAAAGTTATTGTAAAGGTAATATTTTATTTTTTTAAATAACAAACATATCATACTTGCCTCCACTGCGCGGTTCCTCCCCACATCTGATAACCCCCTCAGAGAAGCGCTTCCCAGAGGGGGTTACCTTGCAGGCGCACTCCCGAGTCCAGAATTCGGCATCCATAGAGGCCAAAGTCAGGACTAGGGCCCCGCCCCCAGCGCTCGTGTCATTGGATTCACTGCTGACCCCGCCGGGTCAAGTTCGAGGGTTCAGGTAAGTAAAACGGTGGAAGGGGGGGAGGCGGTCACTGATGCATTAAGGTGAAAAAACATGAAGGTTTACAATGCTTTTAAGGATACAAACAAAGGTTAAAGAATAACTAAAGACACAACTTATTTTCTTAGTTCTGGACAGAGTAGAGAGAGACTAGAACACCTGTCAGTTGTTTTCATTGCTGTCTGCTGATCCCCCCCCCCCCATTAGAGAGAATCACACTTTCTATTTATCATGTTTACTTTTATCATCAAAAGTGAAAGTAAAAAAATAAAAATCACAATTTATGGGTTATCTTCAAAACAGTAATAGAGAGGACATTTTCCAATGGGGATGCTAGTTCTGCTGACCTGGGGGGGGTCCCAAATGAATCACATAAGGGCTAGAGTAGATTAACGAGTGGGTTGAAATCATTGAAATCATAGAGTGGGTTAGTGTAAGAGTTAGGGTTATAGGGTAAGTGTAAGAGGTAAGTGTTAGGGTAACAGGGTAGAAATGTTGGGGTTGCAAGGCTGGTTAGCATAAAGGGTTAGTATCAGGGATAGATTTATTTAGTGGATCACTATGAGCTAGGGGTTATAGGGTGTGATAGTGTGAGGGTTAGTATCAGGGAGGGTGTTGCAACGCAGATTAGTGTAAGCCCTTGTACACACGGTCGGACATTCTGACAACCAAATCCGTTGGATTTTGTCAGATGGATTTTGGCTGACGGATTTTGTCCGAAACTGTATTGTACATAACGTGATGACTTTATTTGGTTACAACGGGACTACGTTCAGGCTAGTAGCCAAAAGCTTTGGTCTAGGAATTTGTTCTGAGCATGCGTGGCACTTTGTCCATCGGAGTAGGCTACACATGATCGGAGTATGTCCGATCGGAGCATGTTGTCGAAAATTTTTATAGACAAGTTGGAAAACTTGGTCCGTCGGATATTCAGACAGAAACAGTCCGATGGCGACCACACACAGTCGGATTATGCGATAATATGGTCCGATCGGATGCATTCCGTTGGAATCTCCGACCGTGTGTACAAGGGCTAAGGGTTGAGGTTACAGGATTGGTTAGTGCTGGTTTGAGGGTTGGGGTTATAGGGTAGATTAGTGCAAGGAGTTGGTATTACAGGGAGGGTTTGTATGAGGGGAGGTAATAGTATTAGGGGTGAATTAATGTGAGGGCTGAGGTTAAAAGGTCAGTTAAAGTAAAGATAAGTATCAGGGATACGGTTACAAGGTGAATTTTTTGTAGGGGGCTGGATTTACAGGATGGATTAGTACAAAGTGCTGAGATTATAGGGTGGGTTAAAATGAAGGCTGGGGTTACAGGATGAGTTAGTAGTAGGGTTAGGAACAGGGTGGGTTAGTTTTGGGTTTCATGGAAGATGTGTGTAAAGGATCATAGGGTAAGCATGACCCTCGCTCCACCAAAAACTACCAGAGCTGAGCTTTTAAACAAGTTTATCACAAGTTTTCTGACTGAAGTTTTCCATTAACACCAGAAGTAATTTGAGCTTTGATATTCTTTCATACCAAGTTATTTACCATAAAAAGCTTTTAATGCAAATTTATTTTACCTATACATGGTAATTGTTGTTGTTTTATTGTACTGTACAGGTATTTAACAAGACCTTGTCTTTTAACAAATGCCTCAGAGAATGTTGTTCTCACGCATACATTTCATATGGACTGTTAGATGTGAAACTTCCCTTCCCAAATTTATCACAAAATATTTTGATATTTATGTACAGTATATTGGCTTTATTGTGAAGAGAAGTTTCAAGACTGCAAAATTCCTGACATGGATAACATTTAAAATCGGTAGAATAATGTATCACTATAGCCTTTCTCAACTCCATGGACCTCTAGGGTTCCTCCAGGAGGTTGCTAGGGTTTCCTTTTAGCAAGTAGCAATGTCTGCCTATTAGATAGATAATCACTGACACCAATGATATTTTTACCAATCTGTCAAGGCAAAATTCTTCCCAATGATCAAAAATATAAGGATCATTGTTCATGGGGCCCATTAAGCTAATGTACCATGAACTGTAGTATTTATTGGGAGGGGTTGCCAGAGAACAGAAAGTTATTTGAAGGGTTCATCCACGTTAAAAAGGTTGATAAAGGCTTCTATAGACATTGGCTGCTCTAGACAAACTTTACAATATAATGTGGCAGCTCCTTCATTTCAGTTAAAATCATTTCACTGAAAACCCTCATTGACAATACCTAGATCTTTCTTTTGCAATGTGTTTATTGAGTGTATTTAAAAAGAGATACAAAAGAATCATATACAAGTTCAGATAGCTCAGTACATAACTTGTCAATAACAAAAGTGTTATGAATAAGACATAGCATTCATAACATTCCCAAAATTCAGTGATGATACAGTTTTATGCCTTGGCCTCCAGGGTATTTTGAAGTTTGCAGTGACCCATTGTATCATCAAACTGAAGTCTGCTGAAGTATAAGGGGTCCCACCCCTCTGCCATGAAATTGGAAACAAGTATACAACTTGTAGGCATACTAAGTGCAGGACGATATATTTTTCTAAGAGACCTGTATGGTGAGGTAATTCATCCCAATGATCTTAGACAGTCACCCCCCTTGTGTTCCATTGGGTAGTTTAACAAAACAAGGAGGGATAACCATGAAGAAAGAAAGAGAGAGTAAAGGAAGAGAGCACAGAGAGATCGTATGACCTGCCCGATCCAGGAGTGTACCAATTGTTCTCTATTATATATCTCCTGTAAGGTATTTGATCCAGGGATCATAAGTTTTCTCAAATAATGTACGCTTGTCATTTAGCATTATGAAAAGACATTCATTAGTCATGAATCACAGCAGTTTGGCCTTCACCAGCTCAAACGGTATGTTGGATTATCTCCATAATTTGGTGATGGAGATCTTCACTGCCACAAATAAAAAGTCAATCAATCTCCCAAAATTTACCTCTTTCACTGGGCCACACACAAGTGCTTGTTGGGAGGATTTTCTGAGATTTATTTGAGTGAGAGAATAGATAAAATTATAGAGACATATCCAAAAACACCTCACATTCAGACACTGCCACGAGATATGAAAGGCTATTCCCACCTGTCCACATCCTCCAAAGCAAAGTGAAGAGGCCCCCAGGGCACATGGTGCTACCCTGGTCGAGACCATGTACCATCCCAGTAATACCTTATAGTTAGCTTCTATTATAAAAGTGTTAGCAAGTGACATGCCTAGCTCTTTCACATAAAATGCTTGCTGCCTTCTGTAACTCTTTATGGAATGGCCACACTCTTTTAAATAAATATACATATCTATACCTGCCCAAGATGCACTTAAGCCTAGTACACACCGGCCAAATGTCAGGCGGCATCGGCCAGTTCAATAGAAGTCAGTCAACATTTGGCCAGTGTGTACAGCCGGCCATTTGCCTGTGATCAGTCAAAGGGTCAGTAGAGAAGTGTATATGAGGCTTTATTTTGTGGAGATGTCTTAAACGATAAAGACAAACCTTGCAAAAACATTGTATGTAGAGCACAGCCTAAAGCCCCGTACACATGGGCAGAATGTTGGGAGACATTTTCTGGTACAAAAAATACCTGGCGACGTTCTGCCTTTGTGTATGTTGGTCTGTCCAACAAAAGCCGGCCCCCTGTCATAACACAACAGCTCATTGGCGGAGATCACTGAACTAATCTTGAATGGTTAGTACAGTGGCTCCTGACCGGTGCTGTCAGTATTTCATTCCTTTTGGTGCAACCCGGGGGGTTGCACGGAAAAAACGATTGTGTACTAGGCTTAACATATGTATATTTATAAGCTTAACTGCATTGTTTTAATGTTTGTACATGTACTGTAGGTGTCCAAACCATTATATTAAAAAAGAACAAAAAAACATGTGAAGCCTTTTAATGGTTACATGTACTAACTTAAAAAATAATGTTTTTGTACAAAACATACCTTCATATCTATTTTCACACCATTATCAACAACCTCACTGTTGCCTAAACCTGTGTACCCCTCTATTATAATTTTCACAAAGATTACAGGTTTGAGGCCCCATTTAACTACAGTCATTCTATTTTTTCCATATGCCAGCTTGTCCAGATGAGTGTCACTGTGAAGACCAAGCCAGCAATACACTTCAATCTCAAGCTCCATTAAGTGCTTTTCGCATCCTACACTTTGGGAAACATTAAACTTCTCATTTTGAACATATACTCCATACAGCTGTATGTAGGGACAAATAAACCATCATGAACCTATTCTCATATCTGTTTTACCTTCCTTCTATGCTTTGCCAGTCATAAATTATGAAGGACCCCCCCAAGTCATGTGGTACAGTTCCCTTCATTTGCACTTCAGTGCATAGAAACCCCACATGTAACTACAGGTTATAGACTAGGAGAAATCTCATATGAGACATAGGGTGACCACCCTCAATAATATTTTGAGTCCTAAAATATGAGCAATTATAGCTTCTTGCACCACCTGCAATACCTCAGACAAGAGTGTGTAGAGTTAGCTGGAGTAGATCACACCTGGTTCCAGACATTGACCAGAGGAGTGCATTTGTATCTTTAATAGTCAGGCACCATTACTAAAAATAAATAACAGAAAATGCTATAGGAAGAATATGTTGGAGAATTAAACAATTTATTTTGGGCATGCATTGCCTCCTATTGTCTATCCATGATGAACCTCAGCAGTAGAATGATAAATGTTGCACATGTCACATATGTCACTATAGGTAATGCGGAACCATGTTTGTGTGGTTATGTTTGTCTATCTATAATATTTGGTCATATCAAGAACTTATGTACACAGCACTTTGTTCTATATCTTGGCAGTGTTTAGTCTCAAAACAGACACTGTACAGGTGGTTTGAATATGCAGACGGGTAATTTAGGATTAAAGGAGAGTTTATTTTAGAGTTAGAGTTAATTTTAGGCTGGCCATGCATGAAGCGAATTTCTTTCAAATTCGCTCCAAAAGAAATTCGCTAGTTTCGCCTATCAACACAGACAGTTTTGATGCGGGTTCCCTCCTGCTGGGCCATTGTCTTCTCCTGGTGGGAGAGAATCCAAGAGAATCCAGCAGGCTGGTTATACCCAAGTTTATCAATCAACTTGGTACATTCAGCCTGCCCATTAATGGTTCGAATCTCAGCCATTTCCTGTTGAACCGGCCAAGATTTGAACCACGTATGGCTGGCCTTAGGATTGGGATGAGGTTAGGAGTACGCAAAGGTCACTGTAATGCCGTGTACACACGGTAGGACTTTCCGGCAGAAAAAGTCAGACGGAATCATTTCATCGGATATTGTGATTGTGTGTGGGCTTCAGCGGACCTAGAAATAGAACATGTTTTAAATCTTTCCAATGGAATCAATTACTATTAGGAGAACCGTTCGTTGTATGCTGTTCCGACAGAACAAAAACGACGCAAGGGCAGCTATTGGCTACTGGCTATTGAACTTCTTTTCTAGTCCCGTTGTATGTTTTGTACGTCACCACATTCTAAATCAATCGGACTTTGGTGTGATCGTGTTTAGGCAAGTCCGTTTCAGCGGAACTCAGTCGGAACTCCGTCGGAAAAAAACGCCAGAGTTTATTCTGAGGGAAAAAACGGTCGTGTGTACGCTGCATTAGTGTGGCCACGGAATAGGGAATCATTCTTTACACCCCACAGAACAAGGAATCTCACGCCGAGAACATGCAGCTCCAAGGTTCCATCACCAGATAGATATATATCACATACCAGCTTATATGTATTTATAAAAATGACACGACTAACCTAAATTTATTCCCTCAAAGGACAAGCAACACTTCTAAAATAAACTAAAATATAACAAAATATCTTAATATTAGGGACTAATGTAAAAAGTATTACATTTGGACACTCTGGGAACTGTCACTAAATAAAATTCACATAATGAATGTTCTTTTTGCAACTGCAAATTAGCAACAAATAACTTATATCATGATTAGTATATGAAATAGTTCTGCAAGAATTACATTTTCTGCATTTCTGTCAATATATTTATAATAGCAGAATGTATATTTTGTGGTACGGCCATTTTATATATCTGTGTATGCAGACAGTCAAAAAAAAAAAAAGCTCAGCTCCCAATCTAGAGTAGGCTTGAGGGTTCACTTTTTTTACTTTCTTAGCCTGAGACTTGTGCTTTGCTGCTTTCAAAACAGAATTCCCGCATATGTGATGGTAGCATAACCTGTCTCCATACTCCTCCCACCTGTTCCTTGCTAGACAGCTAACTTTCCTTGGCTTTTGCTAAAGGTCGGTGCTGACAAATCTATCTATTTGGGGCAAATTGTCAGTGAGAAACTTCCGCTCGAACTATTTTGGACAAAACTGGCTGTTTGAAAGGGTAAATCCCATTGCATGAAGGTCTGAACAATGGCCAAATGTGTTGATGTGCTGCTGGTGGTTTGGACGGGACAAAGAGCGGATTAATTGGGGCCTTGGCTGGCTGATTCGAGATGGCTCCACTCAGCCTGCACTGCGGGGTGCCCCATTGACTGGAACCACAGCCCCACTTTTCACAAACTCTAAACAAAAGTCAATTTCTCTCTTTTTTTCTGGAGAGTGAGCGAGAGGGAGAAAAAGAGGGAGAGAGAGCCTGTGTTTGAGCTGTGCAAGGTGACTTGATGGATTATAAGACCCTATTGTTTGATCCTCTGTACTTGCTATAAAGTTAGTTACTTTCTCTAGATAAGAGCAAGACAGGGATGATAATATATGTACTATTCTTATGATTCTTATGAGGCAGCAAATTGACTTCAGAAAGCCATTTTTTTTTAATGTTTTTTGAACAACTTTTATGCCAAACCAACTATTATGAACATAATGACAGCACAGGTGTCATTGGCTGTGTGTTTTTTGTTTTTGTTGTAATCTATATATCCATATCTATATTTAAATGCAAACACTTAGAGGAGTTTAGCGAGAATGTTAATGTAAAAGTTGGTTACAGCAGAAGTGATCAAAATCCTGCACTTGTATAGAGCACCATGTCTTACAAAAGAATGCAAAAGTCACAGGGAATCGTGTTAAAAACGGGTCATTTGTACTTAATAATTAGGCAAGGATCCCCTGGGAAAGCAAACAAAGCAAAGTAGTATAATGTGTTTCTCCCTGGGATAATTAATATAATACAGGCACATTCAAATTACTTTGACAAGAGCAGAATTATAATATGGTAGGCCTTTATAGTTGTGTGTTTATTCATTTCTCTATATTCATTATAATCATGGCTTAAAGAATAATTTTATTCCCCAATTAAATTATATATTAATCATTGCCACTAGCCTTGTTATTTCACCTGTGTTAAGAAAATGTATTTGTAAAAAGTTAAACTGTGAAGTAACTTTTGGTTAGAAATTTTGCTTTGCAGCACTGGGGTCCTCGGTTCAAATCCTGGTCAGAACACTATCTGCATGGAGTTTGCTTTTTCTCCCTGTACTTGCATGAGTTTCCTCCCACACTCTAAAGACATGCTGGTAGTTAATTGGCCTGTGTATATATGTACATAAAGCTGGGAATACATAATTCAATTTTCAAACAAAAATTCTATATACATTCATTGGCTTGACCAATGTCATTTAAACTTTGTGTGCATTTAACAATCCATTTTGGAATGAAGGTAATTTCTCAAACAAAAACCTCATACACTGTTACAAAAACATCCATTCAAGAATTTTTTTTTTCCATCCTGCTCCTTCTAATTTTCTCATTACTATGTTTGAAAATCAATGTTGATTTCACACCACTAATGATTAGAAAATCAAATGAACATTGTTAAAATTGAAATTTTCATTAACCACTTGCAGACCGCCCACTTTAGATATACTGTGGCAAGGTGGCCGCTCTGTGCCAGATCATGTGCCTAGTACGTGATCTAACACTTGCGGGTCAGGGGCGTGCACGTGCGCAGCCGTTGATCTGCTCCCGCTGTGATCACACACAGCAGGAGCTCAGCGGCGGGTACCGCAGGCTCTATGTCCGCCCGCACCCACTAATTACGCAGGTCACAGGCAGAACAACAAGGCAGATTATCGTTCTGTCAGAAGGGAAGGCATGGATCCTGCTTCTCTGTTAAGCAGGAACATGGCTCTTTGCCTTCCCCTAGTCATCCCCCCACTCCCACAGTGAGTAAGCACAACCTAGGCACACAGTTAACCCTTTGATCGCCCCTGATGTTAACCCCTTCCCTGCCAGTGTCATTAGTACAGAGACAGTGCATACATTTCAGAACTGATCACTGTAGTAGTGTCACTGGTCCCCAAAAAGTGTCAGTTAGGTTTGCAACTTGCTTGCTTCAATATTGCAGTCCTGCTATAAATCACTAATCACCACCATTACTAGTGAAAAAAAAAAAAATGTAAAAAGATAAATAAAAATATCCCATAGTTTGAAGACGCTATAACTTTTGTGCAAACCAATCAATATACTCTTATTGGGATTTTTTTTACCAAAAATATGTAGCAGAATATATATTGGACTAAATTAATAAAGACATTACATTTTTTACATTTTTGTTATTGAGTATGTTTTATAGCAGAAAGTAAAAAATATATATATTATTTTTCAAAATAGTCTTTTTTTTTTGTTTATAGCGCAAATATTTTTGTTTTGGGTACAGTGTCGCATGACCACGCAATTGTTAGTTAAAGTAACGCAGTGCCGTATTGCAAAAAATGGCCTGGTCCTGAAGTGGGTAAATCTTCCAGAAGTCAAGTGGTTAAAAAATCTACTAGTATATACCCACCTTAAGATAGGGACCTTAGATTGGAATCTTCTTTGACAGCAGAGACCAATGTGTATGTATTTAAAGGCCAGCGAAATAGTTATTTAACAAAACTAAAGTATATATTTAAAGCTAAAACTTTTTTTCATCTTGGTTAAATATGTAGTTGATGCTTAAAACATCTGTCCCATTCAAGAGATTTCCCTTCACTACCTGTCACACGAGAAGTGAGGCACATGCCCTGTTAGACAGCTGCGATTGGGAAGT
Organism: Lithobates pipiens; assembly: GCF_037356315.1. Taxonomy (NCBI): domain Eukaryota; kingdom Metazoa; phylum Chordata; class Amphibia; order Anura; family Ranidae; genus Lithobates; species Lithobates pipiens. The sequence goes on from NW_027507758.1 coordinate 295,933,128, forward strand.
GTCCCCTCTAGAAGATTTCACTTCTATTCCTGTTCCTATGATAATTTTGAATTCTCCTTAATTTTCAGTGCCCATGACAATGGTCACCAGCAAACATATAGAGAATAAATCTAATTGAGGCACAGACAGATATGAGAACTTGGCAGAGGATCTAACCCCTCACTATTCTACCCAAAGCTAAAAAAAAAAAAAAAAAAAGTCATAGGTCTACTAAATTTTATGTGAGTTTCATGTAAACCTTTAAAGCCCAATTTGTTTTCTTTTTTTCAAGTAATCTGCACAACTTCAGAGTAAATCATTAAAGCAAACCTATTTGCCATTTTAGTAAAAACATTGCTGCACCCTATTTATCCCAGGTATAGTTATGTTAAAGTGTATGCAAAAGACTAACCATGAATGTCTTATTTGTTCCCTATTTCAATGGACTTCAAGATAAAAGATTTTAAGGCAACTGCAAAAATATTTTCAGTATCGCCCATTGAGGGACATAGCATTTTACAAGATTTCTACCCAGGTATGCAGTACAATTCTGTACAACCACCCTCTTATGTCGATGAGAGGCTGCAGTGAGCTCAGAGAGAAGGTGCTTGTGCAGTGGCAGTCTCAGGAGAAATGTGTGAGTGCAGTGGTAGTCAGTGAAAAGGTGCAGTGTTGGTATGCGGAGTAGTTTATTTATGCCAAAGCAGTCAATTGAGAAATGTATGGGTATTGACAATCAGTGGAGGAGTGTGTTGTTACAGTAGCAGTCAGTAGAGAATTGCAAGGGTGCACTGAGGGTAAATGGAGAAGGGTATCAGTACAATGACTGTCAGTGGAGAACCATTATGTTGCCTGCATTTAATATTAAATTGGTTCTAAAGCCTAAACATTTTTTACCCGAATGCATTCCTTGCATTAAGGTAAAAAAAATGTACCCCCTTATACTTACCTTACTCTATCCACCGCTGTGGCTGTCTGTAGTGGCTCTCTCCTTTCTCCCCACTCTCATAGGCTTGGCTGAGTGAAGCAGGAGCCATTGCTATCAGTCAAATCCTGTGACAAGGGAGTTGCGGTGTCCATAGACAAAGTCAGCACAGCTCAGGAGAGAGCCTACAGATGTGCCCCATAGCAAGCAGTTTGCTTTGGGGGAAAACCAAGAAGACAAGAAGCCAGCATTGTCAGTGGGGGACCCAAGATCAGGAGTTTCAGGGCCGCTCAGTGCAAACCCATTGCACAGAGCAGATAAGTATAAACCTGTTTGTTATTAAAAAAAAAAAATGAGTTTACAATCATTTTAAGGATCATCTGCTAACACTGATATTCCATCCTGGCAGAATAATACTGTTTTCCAGTTGATCAGCCCTTTAGTAAGGTTTTAATACATGATATAGACCAATTGTTGTGAAAGGGTGAAGGATCCTTGTTGGATCTGATGATTAGTTGTTGGTGGTACTAGTGAGCCGTAGGCTGGACATCGGTGGTGTAGGAAAAAAGGAACTCCATGTGGTCTAAAGTGTGGCCAAGTTTAGAAAAACAAGTAGAAAAACAAGCAAACATATGGCAATACTATTCAAAATAATATTTTTATTTTATCACCTAGCATTCCTGCATGCCTATTTATCCAGGGTTAAATAGCAATGTGTATAATGTTATAAACCATAACAACTAGCCTGAAATATTTTTTTTTTTTTTTTTTACTTTTCTTAATACAGTACACTAATATCTGCTTCATAGTTATGGATCACTACCCTTTACACATCTTCACATCTTCATGACTCTTCTTCTATCTTTGTATTAAGAGGAAATGTGGAACTAGAATGGTTTGGGAGGTTGGTTTCTTTCAATATTATTGTTCAGTTAGTCGATTATCCAAGAAGCTAGCTTTGAAGACAGCACAACGATGGGACCAGAGGAATACAAAATTGGGCCCAGGATCAAATTTAAAGCTACTCGCCCTTTTCTGCACTAGTGGTATACCAGAGCATGTTACCAGAAGCAGAAATATTTATGTTACCAAAGCCACAGCAAATTACTTAGCAATGGAGACATCCTACCAGCATAGTACCACTCTACCAGTATGATCCATGCAATAAAATGGAAATCAGGGGCAGCTGGCAACTATGACAGTACTCCATGATACACCAGGACCACATTAAATACAAATGATTCTATCCTGGTTCCCCAGGACGATGTCCTCTTGTGACGGAAAGCATTGGGAGGAGGAACGTGTTTAATCCCGGAAGGGTGGGTGGTTTATCTTAGCCGACCTTGCTCTTTTTATTGCTACCTGCTGTAAGTGCAGTACTTTTATATTATTAAATAGTCTAGTTGGTTTTACACTATTGTGAGCCTTTCTTTCTGGGTGTATGCTATACTGACCGCTGAGAGGTGAGACGACCTCCTTACTGTATGAGACCCCTTGGATGATGTTGGAATCTTCCTGTCAGAAGCGAGTTAGATCCAGGAGCTGTCATTAGACTTCCCCTCAGGTTAAAGGCCCTGGCTGGGTATAGCAAAAGGAGAAGAGAGAAGCGCCAAGCCAATTTTTTAAACAGCTTAGGAATTTTTTCAGTATATCAGTATAAAACAACACTAAAAACATGTGTGGGCGGCTCCCCAGTTTGACAGCTGACGTCTCCATGAGGCTTATCGAGGCTCCAATTGCGGCTAACACATGGCGCTCGTGTATCCCTCAATAGTGACTTTCCGGCGGTCATCCTGTGCTAATGTGACACTGGACATGGAAGCTCCCACCCACTACAGCACTCTGCAAGTGCTCCAACATTTTTCACACAAGTTTTGTGTTGTTTTATACTTATATATACTTATATACTGAATAAATTCCTAAGCTGTATAAGGGACTGGCTTGGCCCTTCTCTCTCCTCCTTTTGCTTTCCTTTTGTTCACGATGATCAGGTTTCACAGCCCGCACCTGAAGAAGCCTCGCTCCCTTTACAGCCTCCATTTAGAGACTTTTTTAGAGACACATTTTTAGGGGTTCATCCCCAGAACTTTCAATCCACTCACCATTCACATGGTTTCACCTTCATGTATCAGCATGCAGATGCATGTCTTTTCATTTAAATTTTAAATTCCAATCTTTTTCATCAGATGGTTTATCACTGAACATTACACCAATATTGTGTATGTGTTTCCTCCTGGCTGGGTATAAGCCTCAAACTCCAATTGCTTGCCATCTGGTAAGCGAGTCTTCTATGTGGTGGAGGTGTATTCACAGTTTGGTGTTTTTCCACTGAATTTTATGATGAACTTTCACCGGGACACCTACCCTATTAATTCACTGTTTAATATTGGATCTTTCATTTTTTATTTTTTTATTTTGTGTGTATCTCACTATTGAGTTGCTGCTCACGTTATCATTATATTTTGGTTTATTAGTGCGGTAAATTTTCCTAGTTTTTGTATACAAATGATTCTATAATAGCTTAGAAGCAAAGCAAATTGATAGAAATCATTTTAACTAATAGTGTTGATTAGTGTTGTTTTAAAGAAGAATTGTATTTACATTGGTTCAGATTGGAACAATGTAATGATGCATATACCATGAATCCATGTTGAGAAAGGAATGGTTATTCATCAATATGACAGAGAGAAAAATAATCTGACACCTGCCTTCATCACACCGTGGCCACCCTTAAGACCGTGATAAAATATGCAGTTTAGCTGACCAGAATTGACATTCTCTACCATCACCCACCATTGTCTTTGAAAATGGAACTGACGGTCTTACTAAAATTCCTGTACTTTTTCTGCACCCTACCAGTATGGGCCCCTCCACATTTTCTCTGCCTACTCCAGAGCAGGATCATGCACTTTATCTGGGCTAATAAACACCCTAGAATTTCTAAGGCTACTCATTTTATACATAGATTGCAAGGTGGTTTGGGAGTTCCCAAGTACTATCTGGCAGCTAAGATCTCCCAGTTATCACTACTCCATGCTTCCTCCAATGTCCCTCTATAGGTGCTTCTGGAGCTCCCTAATTGTGCCCATCTTTCTATGCAAGCGCTTCTTTGGCTCCCCCAGGAACTTTGGCCAACATCATTGAGCTCTCTCATGCTACATAGCTTAAAGGGGTTGTAAACCTTCAAGGTTTTTCACCTCAATGCATATTATGGAAGGAACCTGATTACCAACAATAAGGGTATTAGCCAGTGCATCCCAAGGGGAAATACATTTAAAAGAGCTAATAAAAGTCCCGGGTGGCTTAACTCCAACATAAAAATGCATATAAAGGCAAAGCAGAAGGCTTTCAAAAAATACAAGGCTGATGCATTCCAACGTTACAAAGAATGCAACACAAAATGTAAGGGTGCAATCAGGGCAGTATATAAATAGTAAGAAATGGAGGTCAGATCATATTGGTTCCATAAAGAATGATGAAGGGAATCTGGTTACTATAGATGGAGAGATGGCGAAAGTATTGAATTTAGTCTTCTCCCCAGTCTTCATGAGGGAAGCGAGGGGCTTCAGTAACCAAAACTGCAATGTTTACCCTCAGGACACATCACAGGAAGCACCCTTATAGAATTATAAATAGAGTTGAAAAACTTAACATTAATAAGTCACCTAGACCAGATGGCTTGCACCCGAGGGTCCTTAAGGAACTCAGTCAAGTAATTGCCAGACCATTGTTCCTAATTTTTTATGAACAGTCAACTGACTGGAATGATACTAGCAGATTGGAGAAAAGCCAATGTAGCACCAATATTTAAAAAAGGGAGAAAAGATACATCCCTGAGAATTACAGACCAGTTAACCTAACATCAACTCAAGGTCTTGGAGGGGATGATAAGGGACTATATACATGATTTCAGTAATGACAACGGTATAATTAGCAGTAATCAGCATGGATTCATGAAGAATCGTTCTTGCCAAACTATTAACCTTCTATTTGGAGGTGAGCTGCCATCTAGATAAAGGAAGGCCCATAGAAGTGGTTTATCTAGATTTTGCAAAGGCATTTGATACAGATCCCCACAAATGTTTACTGTACAAATTAAGGTCTGTCAGCATGGACCATAGGACCATAGGGTGAGTACATGCAGGCCCGGACTGGCCATAGGGCTGCCCGTATGTTTGCCCTATGGCAGAGCTGGCCATGGGTGGATATGCACGTATATGCCTGGTGATGGTGGGAGGATCGGAAAGTCTGTCCATCCCCCCGCCCTTCAAGGCAACTGAAAGTCGCAGTTCGCACATGCGCCCTGCAGCCGCCGTCACCTGGCAACCAAGACACCAGGAGAAGAGAAGCAGAAGCCAAGGCCACTACCTTCCATATATGCGGCCACAGCACCTTGCTGGCTTGCAAGTGCGGGAGGCGGGTCTCATACCTGCCTCCTGCACATGAAAGCCGGCCAGGTGCTGCAGCCGCATATAGGTAAAGCTATTGTATGCCCACTCCTCTTCCCGTCGGTGAAGGGGTTAGATCTGATACTCCAGGGCAAGAGAGTGCTCTTTTCCTTAATGGTAACGATGATCTATTTTTATAACTGGCTCTGTCAGTAATAATTTATGCCTGCCTCTGTGAGTAATAATTTATTGCCTGCCTCTGTGAGCAATAATTTACACTATAACTGGCTCTGTGAGCAATAATTGGCTTTGTGAGTAATAATTTAAAATTGGCTGTGTGAGTAATAATTTATACTGTAACCGGCTCTGTGAGTAATAATATATACTATAACTGGCTCTGTGAGTAATAATTTATGCCTGGCGCTGTGAGTAATAATTTATACTACAACTGGCTCTGTGAGTAATCATTTATAACTGGCTCTGTGAGTAATTCTTTATACTATAACTGGCTTTTCAGTAGTCACAAAGCTCGTTATTAAGCAGTATTCACAAAGCCAGTTACAAAGCATTACTCAGAGGCCAGTTATAAAGCTTAAAGCGGAGTTCCATGCAAAAATTCAACTTCCGCTGTCAGGATCCCTTCCCCCCTCTAGTGTCACATTTGGCACCTTTCCGGTGGGAGCAGATACCTGTTTAATACAAGTATTTTCTCCCACTTCCGGCGAAAGATCGCCACAGTATCTGAGATGATCTATGCCATGTCCAGCCCCTCCTCTGTCCTCCCCCCCCCCACTGTCTTCTGGGAGACACACAGGTTACGGAAGACAGCAGGGACCACTAAGAACAAACTGCGTGACTTGCACATGCACAGTAGGGAACCAGGCTGTGAAGTCACAAGTCTTCACTCCCTGATTCCCTCACTTAATATGCTGGCACCTCCACCCGCAGCCGAGGTGACGGATCGGCTTTGGGTGAGGACATCACAGGCGTCCTGGACAGGTAAGTGTGCTTACTTTAAAAGTCAGCAGCTGCAGTATTTGTAGCTGCTGACTTGAATTCGTTTTTTTTGGGCGGAACTCCACTTTAATAACTGACTTTGTGAATACTCCATGATATCTGGCTTTGTGAGTCATGCTTTATAACTGGCTTCGCAACCACTACTACTGAAGTTTTAGAAGGGAACTGCACTTTATAACAGGGTTTGGTAACTTATTTTCCAAAGTAATATGTCCCAAACCCTGTTCTAAGGCATTCGCACACATGTTTAAGCACAATGCAAATGGCAAGAGCAGGAATCTGCTGATTCCTACTGCTGTTTTTGACACGTGTGAGTGGCTAGCTGCATTGCCTTTTGTGTGTTCTGAAGGTGCAAGGTGCAGAAATTGGGGCTGATCTGAGGTGTGAAGGTGCAGGAATTACGATAATCTGAGTTGTAATGGTGAAGGAATTACAGTAATATGCGTTGTGAAGGTGAGGAAATTGGGGTGATCTGAGGTGTGAAGGTGAGGGAATTACAGTAATCTGAGGTGTGAAGGTGAGTGAATTTAGGTAATCTGAGGTGTGAAGGTGAGGGAATTACAGTAATCTGAGGTGTGAAGGGGAGTGAATTAAGGTAATCTGAGGTGTGAAGGGGAGGGAATTACAGTAATCTTAGGTGTGAAGGTGAGGGAATTATGGTAATCTGAGGTCTGAAGGTGAAGGAATTATGGTAATCTAAAGTGTGATGGTGAAGGAATTACGGAAATCTGAGGTGTGAAGGTGAGGGAAGTATTGTAATCTAAGGTCTGAAGGTGAAGGAATTACGGTAATATAAAGTGTGATGGTGAAGGAATTACAGTAATCTGAGGTGTGAAGGCGAGGGAATTGGGGTGAAGGTGCAAAACTCAGTTGATTTCTTACTATTATTCATTATTCTTTGAAAACATGTTTTACACACTATGCTCAAAAGGTTGCCTACACCTGGATTAGAGCAACTCTTGTGCTGCTTTATACTAGCACTCCACCATCAAAGCCTGAGTTAAAGTAAGACAAAAAAACAGCATCATATGGCAGCTCTGATCTAGATTGGCCCCAATCTTACACATTAAACTAAAACAGGTACCTAATCAAATCAACACATTCTGAAACCCCAAATCTCGTCCTCATCAACCGCCCCGTGAATGCCTCCAACTGCCCCACCCCCCACCCTTGGGCTACTCAGTCTAAAATGCCCGGGCCTATTTTTGAGTACATGGATTGCAAAACTGGCTACAGGGGCAAGTACAGGGGGTAGTGATAAATGGGGAGTACTCGGAATGGTCCGGTGTGGAAAGCGGGGTCCCCCAGGGTTCTGACCCAATCCTATTCAATTTATTCATAAACGACCTGGAGGATGGGATAAACAGTTTAAACATGGGGAAACCTTGCAAGAAGATCTTAACAAATTAATGAGGGAGTGATGGGCAACTACATGGCAAATGAGGTTTAATGTAGAAAATTGGAAAATAATGCATTTGGGTGGCAAAAATATGAATGAAATCTGCTCACTAGGAGGAGAACTTCTGGGGGAATCAAGGATGGAAAAGGACTCGGGGGTCCTAGTGGATGATAGGCTCAACAGTGGCATGCAATGCCAAGCTGCTGTAAGCAATGTAAATAGAATATTGGCATGCATTAAAAAGGGAATTAACTCCAGAGACAAAACAATAATTATCCCACTCTACAAGCCTCTGGTCCAGCCGCACCTGGAGTATGCCGTTCAGTTCTGGGCACCAGTCCTCAGGAAGAATGCGCTGGAACTGGAGAGAGTCCAGAGAAGGGTAAAAAGCTAATAAGGGAACTGGAGGATCTCAGTTATAAGGAAAGGTTATGAGCACTGAACTTAATCTCTCTGGAGAAGAGACGCTTGAGAGGGGATATGATTTTAATGTACAAATACCGTACTGGTGACACCACAATAGCGATAAAACTTTTCCCGCAAAGGGGAATTTAAAAAGACACGCGACCATTCGCTAAAATTAGAAGAGAATCAGCTTAACCTTAAACTGCGTAGAGATTTCTTTACTGTAAGAGCGGTAAGGATGTAGAATTCTCTTCCACAGGCAGTGGTTTCAGCAGGGAGCTTTGAAAAACTATTAGATAAGCACCTGAACAACCACGACATACAGGGATGTACAATGTAATGCTGACATAAAAGCACACACATAGGTTGGTCTTGATGGACTTGTGTCTTTTTTCAACCCCACCTACTATGTAACAAATCTTGTGAAAATACTCAGTGCTAGTGGTATCAATGTGCTAGTGTCTTTAAGTAAACTTGTCACAAACCTTGACAAATCATACTGAACATGCTGCATGGTGAAAAAATACATAAATAAGGTAAACGTTTGTAAAAATGGCATGTCAGAAATTCTGTAGTCTGTATAATATCACATTATAGTACCAATAGGTAAGATTGGAAGTTACAGGGAGTAGGGCCTTACAGAAAAAGCCTACATTTACATATAAAAGCTGCTGTCATCTTTGATCTCTAACCATTTTGACAACTGCTTTCAAGTTCAGTCAAGAGACCCACCCATACCGTATACAGTGAGGAAAATAATTATTTGATCCCCTTCAGATTTTGTAAGTTTGCCCACTTAGAAAGAGATGAAAAATCTATAACTTTTTATCATAGGTGCATTTTAAATGACAGAGACAGAATAACAACCAAAAATCAAGAAAAAACACATAAAACAAATGCTATAAATTAAGTTGCAGTTCAGTGAGTAAAATAATTATTTGATCCCCAAGCAAAACATGGCTTAGTACTTGGTGGAGAAACCCTTGTTGGCAAGCACAGAGGTAAGACGTTTCTTGTAGTCGGTGACTAAAATATTTTCAAAAATGTGAGGGGTGTACTCACTTTTGTAAGATACTGTTTATATATATATATATATATATATATATATATATATATATATATATATATATATATATATATATATATATATATAATATACATATATCTATATATATCTATATATGCATACATACATACAGGTGCATCTCATAAAATTAAAATATCATCAAAAAGTTAAATTATTTCAGTAATTCAATTCAAAAAGTGAAACTCATATATTTGATATAAATGTATTACACACAGAGTGATATATTTCAAGCATTTCTTTCTTTTAATTTTAATGATTATGGCTTACAGCTTGTGAAAACCCCAAATTCTATATCTCAGAAAATGAAAATATGACATAAGACCAATAAAAAAAGTATTTTTAATATAGAAATGTTGGGTTACTGAAAAGTATGTCCATGTACAGTACAGTATGTACTTAATACTTGGTCAGTGCTCCTTTTGCATGAATTACTGCATAAATGTGGTGTGGTATGGAAGCGATCAGCCTGTGGCACTGCTGAGGTGTTATGGAAACCTTTGTTAGCGGCTTTCAGCTCATTGCATTGTTGGTTCTGGTGTCTCTCATCTTTCTCTTGACAATACCCCACAGATTCTCTATGGGGGTTTAGGTCAGGCAAGTTTGCTGGCCAATCAAGCACAATGATACACTGATCATTAAACCAGGTATTGGTACTTTTGGCAGTATGGGCAGGTGTCAAGTAATGCTGGAAAATGAAACCAGCATCTCCATAAAGCTAGTTAGCAGAGGGAAGCATTAGGTGCTCTAGAATTTCCTGGTAGAGAGCTTTGACTTTGGACTTTATAAAACACAGTGGGCCAACACCAGCAGATGGCATGGCTCCCTAAATCATCACGGACTGTGGACATTTTTGCATTTCATTTGGAAAACAAGGTCCCAGAGTCTGGAGGAATAGTGGAGAGGCACAGAATCCAAGATGCATGAGGTCTAGTGTGAAGTTTCCACAGTCAGTGAAGATTTGGGAACTACGTCATCTGCTGTTGTTGGTTTCAGAATGGGGTTTCAAGATGTGCTGTTCAAGCTCTTCTGAAGAAGCACAAAGAAAATGGGCAATGCTGAAGTCCATAGGCCAAGGAACCTTAATACTGCAGATGAAAGACACATCATGCTTACTTCCCTTCAACATTGGAAAATGTCCACCAGTGCCATCAGCACAGAACTGGCAGAAACCAATTTGACCCAGGTACACCCATCTACTGTCTGGAGAAGTCTGGGCAGAAGTGGTCTTCATGGAAGAATTTCAGCCAAAAAGCCATACCTCTGATGCGGAAACAAGGCTAAGTGACACAACTATGGACGAAAACATAGGAACTGAGATTTAATTTGGGGGTTTAGCCATTTACCATTAAGGTCCTGGAAGGCATTTTGCCTTTAACTGAAACAAATGGGTTGCCATTGCTATGTTCACAAGATGTTAGTTGCCTGGCTGTCATGCTGACCCTCTCACTTCAAGATGTTAGTTGCCTGGCTGTCATGCTGACCCTCTCACTTTAGTACTTTGAATCAGTGACTGCGAACAAGTGTGCAGGGCTTTTCTGATCTTCATACATACTGGTTCTGGTTCACTGACTCAAATTAGCAAGGTAACTTCTAAGTTTCTGTTGTGAGGTAAGATTTACTTAAAAGCAAATTGGGGCATACAGCATTTTCTATTGGCTTTTTTTTAGCCCTCTATGGGGATAAGCTAGTGGATTTCTAAGTAAAATGTTGGTTTGTTTCTGGAGCTCTGTAATGTTGCCCATTTTATCAATTAAAAAACTTTTTAGGTATAAAAAAATATAGTTTTCCACTGTTCTACACCATTACTGCAATATTTTATTATGATTATATGGGTACTTCTGCAGTAAATTGAATTGTAATCAGCGGGAAAAAAAAACTCTATATGTTTGGTGTACTATTCAAAATTGCTATTGTATTAAATTGCAGGCACTTCACAGATATTCTGAAACATGTTTGGGCTGATTTACTAATCTCACAAGGCTCCATTTGCACGGGCGATTATACGTGCTGCATTTTCCAGTGGCAAGCATCTGCAAATTCCTGCAGCTGAAATTGAGAGATGTGTGTGAATAGCTGCAGAAACTGAACCTGTACAATGCAATGGCAGCTAGCCTTAAGCCTCATACACACTAGTAATTTAGTAGTACTGAACGAAAAAAAACCTGACAGCTCAGGAGGAGTCCCTCTACTAACTATCCGATGTTAGTACAGCTCTCTCTACTGCTGTTCTATTGTATTCTGACAGGGGGACGGCCCTCACACCAGAACACTTCGGTCAGTGATCTCCGCCTTTGGTGGAGAGCTCTGATCAGGAGCCAATCGACAGACCTTTTTCGGTCATGCCCCTTCAACAGAAGCCATCCAACTCCAAGACACACCGATGCCTGCCTGACATTCATCCTGTGTATACTAGGCTTTAGTGTGAGTAGGTGTCACAGTTTCTAGATTGGTTGACTGGGACAGGTGTTATCATTTACCGTTTGACATGGATTCATCAGTTACCTTTGCCCATCAAAATTTGAATGCTTGTAAAACTGTGAATAAAAAAAATCAAGGCTCTTTCTATATCATGTAACTACTCTCTTTGTTGCAGATACCCGCAATGCCTACTTTTTTTTAATAAGGCAGTGGACAAAGAGTGGAGCTAGGCAGAAAAGCTGGTTTGGGTGTTTGCGAAGTGCAGTGACGCTCCCTATGTGTTCCCTGAGTTTGAGTAATGTGGCGTCAGAACTACAGTTGTGCTAATAAGTTTACATACCCTGGAAAATTTTGTGATTTCTTGGCCATTTTTCAGAGAATATGGATGATAACACAAAAACTTTTCTTTCACTCATGGTTAGTGTTTTGCTGACACCATTTATTATTAATCAACTGTGTTTACTCTTTTTAAATCATAATGGCAACAGAAACTACCCAAATGACCCTGATCAAAAGTTTACATACCCCAGCTCTTAATACCGTGTATTGCCCCCTTTAACATCAATGACCGCTTGAAGTCCTTTGTGGTATTTGTGGATGAGGATCTTTATCTTCTCAGATGGTAAAGCTGCCCATTCCTCTTGGCAAAAAGCCTCCAGTTCCTGTAAATTCTTGGGCTGTCTTGCATGAACTGCACGTTTGAGATCTCCCCAGAGTGGCTCAATGAAATTGAGGTCAGGAGACTGAGATGGCTACTCCAGAAACTTCCCTTTATTCTGCTTTAGCCAATGACAGGTCGACTTGGCCTTGTGTTTTGGATCATTGTCATGTTGGAATGTCCAAGTACGTCCCATGCGCAGCTTCCTGGCTGATGAATGCAAATGTTCCTTCGGTATTTCTTGATAACATACTGCATTCTTCTTGCTATCAATTTTGACCAAATGTCTTGTGCCTTTGTAGCTCACACATTCCTAAAACATCAGCGATCCAGTAGGAATGGTGTACCTTTCATCGTAGGCCTTGTTGACTCCCCTCCAAATGTAGTGTTTATGGTTGTGGCCAAAAAGCTAAATTTTGGTCTCATCACTCCAAATTACTTTGTGCCAGAAGGTTTTAGGCTTATCTCTGTTTGGTGTATTGTAAGTGGGATACTTTGTGGCATTTGCATAGTAATGGCTTTCTTCTGGCGACTCGACCATGCAGCCCATCTTTCTTCAAGTGCCTCCTTATTGTATATCTTGAAACAGCTACACCACATGTTTTCAGAGAGTCCTGTATTTCGGCTGAAGTTATTTGTGGGTTTTTCTTTGCATCCCAAACTATGTTCCTGGCAGTTGTGGCTGAGATTTTAGTTGGTCTACCTGACCATGGTTTGATTTCAACAGAACCCCTCATTTTCCACATCTTGATTAGAGTTTGAACACTGCTGATTGGCAATCTCAATTATCTGCTTACATGCCTTTCCTGTTTTATACAGTTCAACTACCTTTTACCATAGCTCCTTTGACAATTCTTTTGCTTTCCCCATGACTCGGAGTCCAGAAATGTCAATACAGCACTGGATGAAAGATGCAAGGGTCTGTCAGGAGTCCAGAAACTCACTGACCTTTTACACACACACATGCTAATTACAAGCAAACAGATCACAGGTGAGGATGGTAACCTTTAATAGCCATTCAAACCCCTTTGTGTCAACTTGTGTGCATGTTATCAGGCCAAAATCACAAGGGTATGTAAACTTTTGATCAGGGTAATTTGGGTAGTTTCTGTTGCCATTATTTAAAGAGTAAACACAGTTGATTGATAATAAGTGGCTTCAGCCAAACACTAACCATGAGTGAAAGAAATGTTTTTGTGTTATCATTCATGTTTTCTAAAAAATGGCCAAGTAATCATAAATTCTGCCAGGGTATGTAAACTTATGAGCACAACTGTATATGATCATTCATAGACTTGTGTAATACAGGTTTGGGCACCATTAGATAAAGGTATTTCTTGTTAGACTGTAAATACTGTAAAAGCATTTTCTTGAGATTAACTGTATAGAATGTAGAGAAAACAGAATTCATTTTTCAAAATGGAAAGAGATTTGATTCATTTGTAAACATTGATTTCAAAACCACTTCAGCTAAAAATTACCTTTTCATAAAATAAATACAAGGACTGCTATAGTTATCTTTCTGAAATGGTAGTTACCTGGCTGTTATGCTCACCCACTGGCTTCAGTGCTTTCTTTATCACTCTATTGTAGAGTGTCTCCATGTTTTTTAGTCATGACACATTTCCTTTGAATCAACCCTGTCAGGTTCTAAAAAACAAGCAACAGAATGTTTCCTGCAAAAGAAGAGGCAGTATGCTCACCTTTCCAGCAGTCTATGACTCCTGCCTCTCAGTTTAAGGCTAAAATAAAAAAGGGCAAACGGAGGAATTTGAATGCAGAAGAGACACGCAACCTGCCTGTTCACACTTGTACATTGAGCCATGCACACACACATCTCATTGTACAAATTTGGCAATGCTGAATCTGCCTAAACTCTCGCTCATGTATGGGAATGATATAATCCCTGCCTGGCCAATGAACGCAGTCAGCAATCGAGACCTGGAAGATGACCGCCCGAAGAGGTCAGCGGCTTCGTGAGGAGCTCCGGGATGCCACATCACTGGAGCCGAGGTCAGTATAGTTCCGCTTTAAGTGCTGCAGCCTCTATCTGTCTCTTTGAAGGAGGCTTCAGATGCATGTGTCATCCTGTGTGCTCCTCTGTGGTGAGATAGTGGTTTGAGGAAGGAGTCAGGGTGCAACAGCACAGGAATCCAATACTCCCAGAAGTGTTCAGTGCTGAAGTGACTGATGGAGTGGCTGCAGTGTTGGAATGAAGGGGAGATAGAAGACACAGGCTGCTGTTTAGCTGAGTATACTCTACCTCTAATCTTGAAGGGAAATTTCCACTTTCCTTTTTTTTAGAACCTGATTGAGTCACTTTTTAGAGTGAGAGAGAGAGTTAGAAGTGTACCTTAGCTTGCAAATGTCTCACATGGGGCTTATACCACGTACACACGAGCTGAATGTCCGACAGAAAAAGTCAGACTGAATCTTTTCATCGTATATTCCGATTGTGTGTATGCCTCATTGGGCTTTTTTTTCCCAAAATTCTGACGGACCTAGAAATAGAACATGTTTTAAATGTTTCCAACGGAACCAATTCCTATCGGAAAAACCACTCGTCTACGTGCTGTCATGTGACTCATTAGTGTTACAAGGTCTCAGGTGTGAATGGGGAGCAGGTGTGTTAAATTTGGTGTTATCGCTCTCACTCTGTCATACTGGTTACTGGAAGTTCAACATGGAACCTCATGGAAAAGAACTCTCTGAGGATCTGAAAAAAAGAATTGTTGCTCTACATAAAGATGGCCTAGGCTATAAGAAGATTGTATAAAATAAAATAAAACAATATCGCGCTAGGAGAAAAAAGAAAAAAAGCTGCAACTAAAACACCATCAAATATCAATATGGAATCAAAATTAAAAATATATAATTTTGCGCTAAATATATGTGAATGGTGTGATGCAATCAAAATTAAAAATGATTCTAAAAAGATGAATGTGCGTAAATCCTATGAAAAAATTGTGAACTATCCCGTGCTGAAATCACACTAAAAATTTAAAAGTAGACTCATATTATATAAATTATTCAGAAAGGTAAATAAAGTGATACAAAAAATACAAATGTGCAAAAAGTCCCAAAAAATTTTCAATCTTTCTCTCTGGTTTAAATAGTGTTTCCAAATCCTGAACCGTTATGGCTTCCCGAAGCTGATGGACTCCCAACATACGGAGTCAGTAATGCTGCAGGGAAATAACCCTCTACAGGGATCAGCATGTCTCTCCCAGGTGTGCGCTCCGCCATGGTCCTCGTGTGCAAACAGCCCGGAAATTCCCGAACGTGGACGATACCTTCCGTAAAAAGCCGATCCTCCTCACTTCATCTCTGAATGTACTGAGAGGATGGGCAGGTTATCCCGGTTTCCAACTTTCTGACAGCTTCCTGTCACAGTTTGAAGCGCTCTCCTATATGGGGCTGCGCACGGAGGCTCCTCAATGGGCGAACCTGTGATAAGACACAAACACTCGGGCCGCCAGGCTACGAGTGAAGGGGAAGAGGGGGAAAAAAACGGGCTCCAATCATGAACGTACCGTTTGAAAAATGGGCTAATTTATTTATTAAAATAAGGTGAGACCAGGAGTATAAGCAACCATTGCCGTAATACAAAAGACTATTATAGCAAAAACAATATATAATAAAAACAAACCCGTAGATTAATCAATCTCATAACAGCAGTACAATCAGACTGGGACTGTAAGGGCCCTAGAAGAGGTATGTTGCTTTCGTTGGATATCCAAAAAGCGTTTGATTCCCTCTCTTGGGAGTACCTGTTCGACGTGTTACACAGATATGGCTTCGGGAGCACTTTTTAACTCTTCTCAGAGCACTCTATGACACCCCGTCAGCATCATTGATGCTTCGGGGATACTCCTCTCAGCCTTTTTCGATTAGAAGAGGCATGAGGCAGGGATGCCCACTGTCCCCGCTACTGTTCGTCCTTGCAATAGAACCCCTAGCTATCAGAATCCGGGAATGCCAGGATGTTAAGGGGATCACTTGCAGGGATGGGGAGCATAAATGCCTACTCTTCACTGATGACCTACTGCTAACGCTGACAGGGCCGCTGATAGAAATCATGGGGCCCCGTACAGCCTACCTGACGGGGCCCCCTTCAGCTCCACCCCTGGCCCCGCCCATGGTCCCTCCTGCAGCCCCGCCCTGTCCCAGCCCCTCCCCAGACCCCGCCTTGAAACAAAGTGCAGGTTTGTCTACAAGTGATAGGCATGGCTGGCACTGTCTGCAGCACATTACGGCATTGGCAGCATGGGTGGCACTGTCTGCAGCACATTACGGCATTGGCGGCACTGTCTGTAGCACATTACGGCATTGGCGGCATGGGTGACACTGTCTGTAGCACATTACGGCATTGGCGGCACAGGTGGCACTGTCTCTGCAGGCAGCACATGCGTTATGGGCCATAAAGCATGTGCTAATGGCAGACAGTGCCGCCAATGCTGTAACATGCTGCAAACAGTGCCAACCGTGACACTAATGGCATAACGCATGTGCTACTTGCTGACAGTGCAACCATGCCGCCAATGACATATTGTGCTGCAGACAGTGCCACGCATGCCGCCAATGGCATAATGCCATTGGCAGCATGGATGGCACAGTCTCTGCAGGCATCACATGCGTTATGACATTAGCGTCATGGGTGGCACTGTCTGCAGCACAATATGGCATTGGCAGCATGGGTGGCACTGTCTGCAGGCAGCACATGTCTTATGGGCCATAACGCATGTGCTACCTGCAGACAGTGCCACCCATGCCACCAATGCCATATTCTGCTGCAAACAGTGCCACCCATGTTGCTAATACCATAATGTATATACGCTGCTGCATCAGTAGTAGATCTTGAACTCCCCCCCAAGCAAGCACACACCTGTGTCATTTTTAGCTGGGCTCCATGAGGCACTTCTTCCTGGATCCTGCTGCGCTGCTGCCTGGACTGGAGTGTCCAACTGTCCACAAATGATTCCATTCAGATGCGATCATGTCAGCTACTTGTTTTTTGTGTTCTGCCAGTCTGCCACCACCGCTCGCCTCACTGGCACTTCTCGCAAGAGGAGGCGGAGGAATCACTCCACGGCGCCAAGGGGGGCGGCACGATAGAGGACGCACTGGCTGGGACTTGAGCCACAGCCAGCATGAAGAGCGGGTGCAGAAGAGGTATTCTTCCGCACCCAAAATAGAGGAAATAGTCCCTCCCCTGCCGCCACCTAGTCTGCAGATAGCTATCTGCAGAAAAAAAAAACGTAAAAATAACCGGGGGGTGGTGGGGGCTATTTGGTTGGTAGTTGAGTCGGATCCGCCATGGCTGGAGGATTTTTTTTTTAATATTATTTATCTGCTCAGCTTGCCCGGGCCCCCCTGCTGGCCAGGCCCGGTACAACAGGGCCAGTCGTACTGGCCTATCAGCGGCCCTGAACGCTGACATCGCCAGTTACTTCCCTCCCTAACTTACATGCGATAGTGCAACCCTTTTCTGAAATCTCAGGGCTAAAAATTAATCAGACTAAATACAGAGCACTCAATCTTTCGTTGTCAAGCACCACACAGAAAGCTCTAGAGCGATCATATAAATTTAAATGGGAGACTGAGGCATTGCCATACCTTGGTATCTATTTAACCCCGACAATTCAGATGCTGTATAGGAAAAATTATCCCCCACTTTTTAATAATAACTAAGAATAACTGAGGACCTAGCGAAATGGCAGATCCACCCCCCATCGTGGTTCGGCAGACTACACTCCTTAAAAATGAATGTGTTGCCCAGAATATTATATTTGTTTCGCACCCTACCGGTGGCATTGATACGAAGGGATCTTCAGTTGCTTCAAAATGGAATTCTCCGGTTCATTTGGAAAATAAGAGGCCCAGGGTGAACAGAAGTATGATGTACACTCTAAAAAGGAATGGAGGGCTGGGCCTGCCTGACATACAGAAATATTTTCATGCTGGTCAGCTGGCCCACCTCTCCAGATACCACTCTCACCAACCACATGCTATATGTATGGCCATGGAATCTTATTCCTGTCGTCCAGCGCAGATTTCACAGATCATGTGGCTTCCAATGAAGGACAGGCCACTTATATTGTGTCCCACCCTCTCCCTAGCATTGGCAATATGGGACAGGTTGTCGAGACTACACAAATTCAAATCGCCTCACAATCCACTAGCACCATTATTAAACAATAGGGAGTTTCCCCCCGGGCCTCTCTCCTCAACAATTTGGTTGGTGGACAAATAAAGGTTTATTACACATTGCTGACCTGTGTGACCATGGAGGTATGCTTTTTGAACGTGCTTTAATAGAAAAATTTGATATGCCGCCTACAGAGAAGTATAGGTACGCCCAACTGCACCATTATGTGCAGACCGAGGCTCGCAGGGGGGACTTGGTGACCCTGACTCCCATGGAGCAGTTATGTAGACAACACGATAAAATTAGGGGCCACTTATCTGCTATATATATAATACTAAGGGGTACCAAGAGGAAACTGAACTATATGATCCAATGGGAACAGGTCCTTCAGGAAACTTTTGAACTAGATGACTGGCATGCAATCTCTGAGACGGCATATCGATCACTTATTAACACCTCTGTGATAGAGGCGAACTATAAGGTTCTGTTGAGGTGGTACATGGTCCCGACCAGATTGGCCACCTTTGTACCAGGGGCTACGTCCCAATGTTTTAGGGCTTGTGGACAGGTGGGGTCCACCTATCATATTTGGTGGACATGCCCTAAAGTTTGAAGGTTCTGGATTAGAGTGTATAACTTTGTTTACACAATCACTGGCTTGAACCTGACTAAATCAGCTAAACAAGCCCTCTTGGGCGGCAGGGTGGTGGAGGCCTCTAAGTTCCAGAGGAGACTCCTTACCTATATATTTATATCTGCTAAAATCACCATAGCAAGAAACTGGAGATCTGCCGCCCTGCCGATTGCACAGCTCAAATATAAAATGTCATGGTTGATGATAACCACTTCCCACCCGGCCAATGCACATATACGGCCGGGTGGGAGCCGTCTACTCCTGATAGGACGTTCAGGAACGTCCATCAGGAGGAGCGGGATCGCGCGCGCGCGCGTGCCCGCGCAGCGGCGCGATCCCGATGCGCCCGTGTCACCGGGTCACGGCGCATCTCAGATCGGCAGGAGGGCTCTGTGATTGGCCCTCCTGATCACATGACGGCCGTGTCCAATCACGGCCGTCATGTGATGTAAACAAACAGCCGGTTGCTAGGCAATCGGCTCCTCCTCTCCTCACACAGAAGTCATCGCTGAGGAGAGGAGAGCAGATTGCTGCAGCCGGCTGATGATCAGTGAGTATGAGCTGTTTTTTACAGCTTTTTACTCACTGATCTTCAGTCTAGTGTCACCACACAACACACCACACAGTACAAACACAGTCCCCACATATGTCCCCATAACACACATGTCCCCAAAACATACATGTCCCCAAAAAATAAAAACACATGTCCCTAATAATAAAAACATGTCCCCCACATATGTCCCACTAAAATCACTTGTCCCAATGATTATGTGCACACATATATACGTGATCACCTGCACACATATGTACATGATCATTTGCGTACATATGTCCGTGATCACACAAACCAATTATTATACACTTAACGGAATTTTTTTTACCAAAAACATGTAGCAGAATACATTTTGGCTTAAATTTATGACAAAATTTGATTTTATTGGATTTCTTTTAAAATAGAAAAAAGAAAATATTCTTTTTTTTCCAAATTTCCGCTTTTTTGCGCTTATATCGCAAAAAATAAAAAACGGAGTCGTGAATAAATACCACCAAAATAAAGCTCTATTTGTGCGAACAAAATGATAAAAATTTCATTTGGGTACAGTGTAGCATGACCGCGCAATTGTCACTGAAAGCGCGAGAGCGATGAAAGCTGAAAATTGGGCTGGGAAGGAAGGGGGCGAAAGTGCCCTGTATTGTAGTGGTTAATGAGCGGTTGTCAGCATTGTCGCAGGACAAGATGGGGTTGTTCCATAGAATATGGGACCCATGGATTGCTTACCTAACTAACGACCCCAGGACACATATTGAGTAACTGTATTTTAGCGGTATGGGCTTTACACAACGGGGCCACAGCTCCTCCAACCCTTTTCCTCCCCCACCCTTCCCCATTCCTCTCCCTTCTCTGCTCCCTCTTTTTACTTTCCTTTCCCTTTTTGTTTGCTCACAACTCATCTCTTATTGAGCTAAATTGTAGCACGATCAGTTACAATGTTGGTTATTGCTTATTAGCAGGTTAAGTCCTGCGCGGAAGATGGCAATCGATTACCGCCAGGGGAGGAGCCCAGGGCCATCCTTGATGTGAGGGGGGTGGGATCTTACCGGTGGGCGGAGGCGTTAAAAGTGTAGATTATCGATGTTTTACTCCATGTTGGAATTGTGATTCATAGTCGGACATAGACTGGTATTCATCACTAACCCCGCAGGGTAACTGTAATAGGCGCTGGATAGAATTGTAGAACTTGAAATGTTACCGAAAGGGTGTCTTAGGAAATGACCAGCGGATAACTGATTTGTGTACTGAACTCAGGGCCGCTGATAGAAATCATGGGGCCCTGTACAGCCTACCTGACGGGGCCCCCTTCAGCTCCACCCCTGGCCCCACCCATGGTCCCTCCTGCAGCCCCGCCCTGTCCCAGCCCCTCCCCAGACCCCGCCTTGAAACAAAGTGCAGGTTTGTCTACAAGTGATAGGCATGGCTGGCACTGTCTGCAGCACATTACGGCATTGGCAGCATGGGTGGCACTGTCTGCAGCACATTACGGCATTGGCGGCACTGTCTGTAGCACATTACGGCATTGGCGGCATGGGTGACACTGTCTGTAGCACATTACGGCATTGGCGGCACAGGTGGCACTGTCTCTGCAGGCAGCACATGCGTTATGGGCCATAAAGCATGTGCTAATGGCAGACAGTGCCGCCAATGCTGTAACATGCTGCAAACAGTGCCAACCGTGACACTAATGGCATAACGCATGTGCTACTTGCTGACAGTGCACCCATGCCGCCAATGACATATTGTGCTGCAGACAGTGCCACGCATGCCGCCAATGGCATAATGCCATTGGCAGCATGGATGGCACTGTCTCTGCAGGCATCACATGCGTTATGACATTAGCGTCATGGGTGGCACTGTCTGCAGCACAATATGGCATTGGCAGCATGGGTGGCACTGTCTGCAGGCAGCACATGTCTTATGGGCCATAGCGCATGTGCTACCTGCAGACAGTGCCACCTATGCCACCAATGCCATATTCTGCTGCAAACAGTGCCACCCATGCTGCTAATACCATAATGTATATACGCTGCTGCATCAGTAGTAGATCTTGAACTCCCCCCCAAGCAAGCAAACACCTGTGTCATTTTTAGCTGGGCTCCATGAGGCACTTCTTCCTTGATCCTGCTGCGCTGCTGCCTGGACTGGAGTGTCCAACTGTCCACAAATGATTCCATTCAGATGCGATCATGTCAGCTACTTGTTTTTTGTGTTCTGCCAGTCTGCCATCACCGCTCGCCTCACTGGCACTTCTCGCAAGAGGAGGCGGAGGAATCACTCCACGGCGCCAAGGGGGGCGGCACGATAGAGGACGCACTGGCTGGGACTTGAGCCACAGCCAGGATGAAGAGCGGGTGCAGAAGAGGTATTCTTCCGCACCCGAAATAGAGGAAATAGTCCCTCCCCTGCCGCCACCTAGTCTGCAGATAGCTATCTGCAGAAAAAAAAAACGTAAAAATAACCGGGGGGTGGTGGGGGCTATTTGGTTGGTAGTTGAGTCGGATCGGCCATGGCTGGAGGATTTTTTTTTTAATATTATTTATCTGCTCAGCTTGCCCGGGCCCCCCTGCTGGCCAGGCCCGGTACAACAGGGCCAGTCGTACTGGCCTATCAGCGGCCCTGACTGAACTAGTTGTACTAATGTACCGAACAGATGAAAACTTTGTTTGTTTTGTATTGTAAACCCACAATAAAAACTATTGAAATATAAAATAAAAACAAATATACACCCGTGCTAGGGGATAATATAAACGTGGTGGTATCAGCATAAACAGCCCGACATGTTTCGTAATACCTTACGTCCTCCTGGGGCACAGGTGATATGTTGATCCATCACTTAAATAGCATTGGGACTGAACCAAGCCTCGACTTCATCTGGACGCCATTTTTTTGGAGACCAAGAATAGACCCAAACCAAGCCTCGACTTCGTTCAGACGCCAAGAACCTGAAACTGAGCTGCAGCACGGTGGCCATACAGCAGTTTAACTAGACAAGTTCCACTCAGAACTGGCCTCACCATAGTCGACCAAAGAAGTTGAGTGCACGTGCTCAGCGTCATATCCAGAGGTTATCTTTGGGAAAAAACACATATGAGTGCTGCCAGTATTGCTGCAGAAGTTGAAGAGGTGGGGGGCCAGCCTGTCAGTGCTCAGACCATATGCCACACATGGCATCAAATTGGTCTGCATGGCTGTCATCCCAGAAAGAAGCCTCTTCTAAAGATGATGCACAAGAAAGCCTGCGAACAGTTTGCTGAGGACAGGCAGACTAAGGACATGGATTAATGGAACCATGTCCAGTGGTCTGATTAGACCAAGATAAACTTATGTGGTTCAGATGGTATCAAGCATGTGTGGTGGGAACCAGGTGAGGAGTACAAAGGCAAGTGTATCTTGCCTACAGTCAAGCATGGTGGTGGTGGGGGCGTGTCCAAGATGGCCGACTGAGCGGACGCACATGCAGTGAGCTCTAGCCGACCATCCGCTAAAAACGATCTTTGCCCTGCAGATACCGCACACAGCGACGCCTAACCCCGCAAGCACGGACCCGGGAGGGGATGACCAAAGGCAGGGGCAGTTCCGGTAGCCGCAGAACCCCCGCATCGGCCAAATCGAAGCCGCGGCCTAGCTCCGGCCTGTCTCCAGACCCGAAGCCTGCGGCCCGCATGGCGTCTCCGCCGGAAGATCCGGACCCGGCGCTGTCGGAGCAATCCAATTTCACGGCGCTGATGCAGGCTATCACCACCTGCCAGTCTACCCTGACGGGTAAGATTGAGTCGGTGCAACTTGATATCAGCCTTATCCGAAGAGTAATGGACTCGTTCCGCGCTCGGCTGACTGAGGCGGAGCGGCGGGTGGGCGAATCTGAAGACGTGCTGCGGGATCACTCTGGGACACTCAGAACGCTGCAGACCAGGGTGAAGATACTGGAAAGCAGGGCGGAAGATTCCGAAAACAGAAATCGAAGGAATAATCTTCGCATTGTGGGACTGCCTGAGGGGGCGGAAGGAGTGGACCCCCAAACCTTCACGGAAGATCTGCTTCGCGCACTCCTGCCCCAGGCGTCATTTTCACATTTTTTTACTGTGGAGAGGGCACAAAGAATGCCTGCCGTCCGGACCATCCCGGGGGCTCCTCCGCGCACATTTATTCTCCGCCTTCTCCACTTTCGAGACCGCGACTTGGTGCTGCGGGAGGCACGCAAGGTGGAGGCCCTTACCTATGAGGGAGCGCGCTTGATGATATTCCCGGACTATTCCATCGATACCCAGAAGCTACGCCGGTCCTTTGACCAAGTTAAGCTGAACCTCCGCAACAGGCGCATTAAGTACAGCATGTTGTTCCCGGCCCGACTCCGTGTGCAGGATGGTGAAACGGTTCGCTTTTTTACATCACCGGAAGATGCTGCGACCTGGCTGGACACTTTACCAAGGAACCGGGAGGATCGGTGAGCCACCCCTGAGGTGATGTTTGATTGCTTTGCACCCATATCCTAATTTCACTTTGCGCTGAGCCCCCTCCGGACTCGTTGGCAAGGGCTGGCTTACACCCCGCTTCACTGTTGAGGGGGTGTTATTTTATTTCCTGCTTGGTTGCCTACTGTTCCTGATGTGCCTAAGCATACCCTAACTCTGACTTCCACTTGTTGATGGAGCTCTGTCCCCATTGGTTTGTAACAGTTCTCCCTTCAAGATTGTGCCCCCGGTCCTTGCCGGGTGAACTTGGATAAACATGCCTCTGCAGGGCCCTTTTATCCGACAGATGGACTGGGCCGGACTTGCAGTGCTCAGACGGTTGCACTCATGGTGCTCATCTTTCCATGCACCCCCATGGTAGATGCCAGGGAAGTTTGGTTTGGGGTTAGGACACGCCGAAGTTTGGGGGGTGATGTCGGGGTGGGGGGTGGGATGGGGGAATTACTGTTAATGTGTTCAGTTACTCCTTCTGTATGCATTGTTCTCAGTTTATATGTGTATTGCTGGGGTCAGGTTCTTGGTACATGCTTTCAGTGTCAACGGAGGAATATTGGGAATGTCTATTTACTGATGTGGGGGGTGGTGGTTTCCGGGGGGGGGGAGGGGGAGGGGGGGTTGGGATATGTAGACTATCGGGCGGGTCCCTGGGTGGCGGGTTGTGGTTCCAGGGAGGCCGTGTGCTTTTATGCGAGATGAGTTCATGGCCCCATTGACCATCTTGTCCTGGAACGTGCGGGGCCTAAATTCGAAGCTCAAGCGTTCCCTGGTGTTCACGTATCTCAAGCAGTACTCTCCACAGATTTGCATACTGCAGGAGACTCATCTGACAGGTGGGAAAACGCTAGCCCTTAAGAAGCCCTGGGTTGGGGCATATTACCACTCTACCTACTCGGTGTATGCCAGGGGGGTCAGTGTCCTGGTACATAGATCTCTCCAGTTCAGCCTGCTGGATCTCCATTTAGACCCGGGTGGCAGATATGTAGTACTCCATGCCATGTGTAATGGACTAGAGATGCTATTGATCGGTATTTATGTGCCCCCGCCAGCTACCATGGAGCTCTTGAACAAGTTGACCCCTATAATGGCACTCTACCCTGGTGCTGGAATATTGCTGGCAGGTGACTTCAATATGACCCCGTACCCCTCTCTGGACAGGTTCCGGATGGGTGTGGGCCAGAGCTCCTCACTCATGGCCTGGATGGAACTCTATGGGCTCACTGATATCTGGCGGCGGAAACATCCTACTGATAGACAATACACGTGCCACTCCGCCACTTATGCTTCCTTTTCGAGGATTGACCTGCTGTTGGCAGATGCCTTGCTACTGCCCCGCACAATCGGTGTGGAGATCCTGCCCAGGGGCATATCCGATCACGCTCCTATGCTGCTGCGGCTCGAGGTGGGCCCCAACCTGGGGCCCGCCTTGTGGCGGCTTTCTGGATACTGGGTGGCGGATGAGCGGGTTGCCCCGGGGGTGGAGGTGGAGTTGGGGGCTTACTTGGGGTTGAATGGAGGCACCGCGACGTCCACGGTGCTCTGGGATGCCTTCAAGGCTTACGCCAGAGGTCAATACTAGATTTCCATTTCCAGGGCCAGGAAGCATTCTAGGCTGGCACTGGAGGATGCGGAGAGGAAGGTGCAGGAGCTGGAGAGAGCTTACACGCTGGGGGGTGACGGAGAAACCTATGCTGCCTTACAATCGGTGCACAGGGAGATCGCCTTGCTCAGGACAGAGGGTAGTAGGAAGATATTGTTGGCCCAATCACAGCGCATTTTCGAACAGGGGGAGAAAACGGGCAGACTCCTGGCCTGGTTGGCCAAAGAGAGGGCTTCAGTGGCGCATATAGCCAGGATTAGAGGGGAACGAGGTGAGGTGATATCGGACCCCTTTCAAATTAACGCTCGCTTTGTACAATATTACAAGGCCCTATATGCCCCCAGGGAGGTTTTTACTCCGGAAGCACTTGGCCACTTTCTGGACCGAGTAGACTTCCCGCTGCTCTCTGATGCTGACCGTAGCCGCCTGGAGGCTCCGATCTCTCTTGAGGAGGTCCAGGCGGCTATTGCATCCCTCAAGGTGTCAAAAACTCCGGGCCCGGATGGCCTACCTGCAGAGTTTTATAAAACACACGCTGAAATACTTGCACCGCGGTTCCACGGCCTACTTCGCACTATGTTAGTAGAAGGGAATCTACCGCCCACTATGTCCGAGGCGGTGATTGTCGTTATCCCCAAACCGAATAAGGACCCTGAATGTTGCTCCTCCTACCGCCCGATTTCGCTGCTTAATGTTGACGCAAAAATCGTGACAAAGATTTTGGCAAATCGGCTTAATTCCGTAATCTTGACCCTAGTCCACGGTGATCAAACGGGCTTTATGCCGGGCAAAGGCACTGACATTAACATAAGACGCCTATATACCCACATCTCCAGGGCTAGGACTGGGCAGGGGCAGGGAGTCGTGACTTTACTGTTATAAATATGTGTAAAATTCAAAACTCCGGTGGGTGTAACAAGATGTCCGCTTTACCCCTTCTTAGTGTATCCTTACTGTGGAGGAGTGTGGGGTGCAGCAAGATGGCGGCGACAGAACGTCACTTCCGTAGCAAACTGCGATGGGTCACTGAATATGTCGTTACACCGCCGAGAGGACCCAAGAGCCACCGAGATACACAGGATTCTGTATCTTGGTGGCACCATTTTTAAACTTCAAGACTGCAATGACAAGGCTGCAGATGGATGGACAAGGCTGCAGATGGATGGGCAAGGCTGCAAATGGATGGACAAGGCAGCAGATGGATGGGCAAGGCTGCAGATGGATGGGCAAGGCTGCAGATGGATGGGCAAGGCTGCAGATGGATGGGCAAGGCTGCAGATGGATGGACAAGGCTGCAGATGGATGGACAAGGCTGCAGATGGATGGACAAGGCTGCAAATGACACTGGACAAGGCTGCAGATGGATGGGCAAGGCTGCAGATGGATGGGCAAGGCTGCAGATGGATGGACAAGGCTGCAGATGGGTGGGCAAGGCAGCAGATGGATGGACAAGGCTGCAGATGGATGAACAAGGCTGCAGATGGATGGGCAAGGCTGCAGATGGATGGGCAAGGCTGCAGATGGACACTGACAAGGCTGCAATGCAAGGCTGCAGATGGACACTGATAAGGCTGCAGTGATGGGCATTTAAATGTACGTTTTTTTCCTTAAACTTCTTTCCTAAAAGTTTTTTTCCTTAAAATTCCCTCCTAAACTTGAGGTGCGTGTTATACGGCATCACGTGTTATACGTCGATAAATACGATAATGTATAAAAGGTAGGGCCCGAAAGTGACTCAAGCCAAGGGGCCCCCACCACCCTAAGTCCTGCCCTGACTACAAGAATGCTGATCAGCACCCTTGTAGTCAGTCCATTGACACTTCTTACAGCTCAGAATATGACAGCCTGTACAGAGGTAAAGGAAGGGTGCAGGAGCTTGACATTGCAAACAAGAACTTCAGGATCCTGTGAAAAAAAAAATAATAAATGCACATTTTCTTCCAAAATAAGCGCATTTATTATTTTTTCATAAAGGTGCCTCTAAAAGTCAGCAATGGCAATATGGTGGAACATATTTCCACCCCCACATGAAAATATAGTTTCTTTATATAAAAAATTTACTTTGAGACAATGGTTACTTGACACAACAAGGGAAACATTTTTAGGACCTAAATAAATATCTAGCTTCAGATGTACAAGCTTCAGTTGCTTAGTGAATAGATATATTATCCCTCTAACTATCATTTGTCCCACTACAGAGCTGCACAACAGGTGTATGAAAAGCATCTTCTAGTCCTATTGCAATTTGTTTCCCACACAAAGCTAACTCTTTTGACATGTTATACAGATGGAGCTGCCTTGTGTGTGTACTAAGCAGACTTTCTAATTCATACAAAGCGTTATAACTGTGGCAAAATGCAATGCCTCCTAAATTCCTTGTTTCCTCGATGTACACATTCCAAAAGAGCCAGATCTGAATTTAGATGCATTTGTTAACCTGTATTATTATGTGTAGAAATATTGGTATAAAAGTTGTTTCAATCGTCTTCTAAGGCAGGGACCTATGCATTCTGTGCAGTCACAAAGACTAAATAGAGTTATTTTTCCCTGTCTCTATAATCATTCCTCCTTTTACCCAGGCAGAAAAAGTAAGTTTACTGCTGCACACAATAGCCCTCTCCAGTCTGAGGTTTGGGAGACCTGAGTGACCTAGGAAAGTTAATTAGTGGACTAACAAAGAATAAGGCAGAGTAGAATACATTGCCTCTCCTCCAGCCAAAGATGTCATCCATTAATTAGGGAAATCGTTAAGGTGGCCTTTATTGAGGCCATAGAAAATCTGCAGTTGGCGGTCGACAGTTTTGATCAGATTTGCCCCGGCTAAATAATGCTACCCTTAATGGTAAGGAGGATTTCAGGGATTGGGTTGGGGAGGGATGTGTTTCAGCAACATTACAGTTAAATAGCCGCCAATTGTGACGGCTTTGATTCTCATGGCATACTTTGTCCATGATGTAATCTTTATTGAACCTGAGGGAGTAGGGGAGGGAGAATAGAAAAAGAGTGGGAGATAGAGAAGGAGGGAGAGTTGGAATGGTAGAAAGATGGCTGAGAGACATGGGGATAAGCAAAGGAATAAAGTACTTAAGAGAAAGAAGAGACATTAGCTCTCAATAAGCTTGACCGGATGGATGGATAAGTGGACACACCGAGATAATGACTTACAAAATGGTTGCTTACAATAAATGTTGAAAAAAAAGCTAAGCAGAAATAATGGTAAAAGGGCTTGGGGCTACCATACCATGAGACAATTAGATATATTAATAAAAATGGGAACTATGCATATTCAAGGCAACAGGTAATGCTATATCAAATAGTTGCACTGCAAAATAAATCTGACCTGAGTTTCTGAGCATATGGCTCCATGGTTGCGATGAATGGTAGCTTATGACTTTGGTTAAGAATTATTACTAAGGGTTCAATCTCTGCTACATAAAGGCAATGAAATAATGGCATGAGCTTTAATTACACTAAATGTGAATGGCATCTAACACTACTGGGGGACGAAAGCAGATCCAGTTGTATTATAAACTATGTTAAAAATGTCTTCTTAAATGCTTTAGCTATATATACACTTTCATGAAGAACTCTAGATCCATTTGTTGCATCTCTTAAAAGAGAAGTATGGATTTGTTATTGTTTTTTTCCCTTTAATGCCCTGTACACACGGTCAGACATTCCGACGTCAAAATCCGTCTGATTTTTTCCAACGGATTTTGGCCCAAACTTGTCTTGCATGCACACGGTCGCACAAAGTTGTCAGAAAATCCGATCGTTTAGAACGCGGTGATGTACAACACGTACAACGGGACTATAAAGAGGCCAGTAGCCAATAGCTTTTGTCTCGTAATTTATTCTGAGCATGCGCGCCACTTTCCGTCGGAATTGTCTACACACGATCCGAATTTAAACAATTGGATTTTGTTGTCGGAAAATTTTAGATCCTGCTCTCAAACTTTGTGTGTCAGAAATTCCGATGAAAAAAGTCAGATGGAGCCCACACACGATCGGATTTTCCAGACAGCAAGATCCGTTCGCACATTTTCCGTTGGAAAGTCCAACCATGTGTACAGTGCATTATACTTACCTAGGTGGATGCAGCATGGGACCGATACTGCATTTGTCTCCTGCCGCCTCTGCACTGAGAACCGAGTCATTGAAACAACTCTGATGGCTCGGTTCTCACAGATCCCCGAAAGGAGAGCTGCTGACTGACAATCAGCATCTCTCCTCTCTGCTCGTCCATGCTCATTGGAGCGCTGAGTGTGGAGGGGCGGGGAGCGCCATCTCAGTCTCTTAACGGCTCCCTGAGAGGCTGAGACAGGCATCAGTCCAGGCACCTGGCATATCCAGACTTTACTGTCGTGATAACGTGATGCCTGGACTGATTCCAGTGACTTCAGCAGAAAGCAGACTTCAGACCGCTCCCCACTGAAAACGGTTCACAGGAGTGCAAAATGGATGGCACTCCTGGGACCCTTAAGAGAAGCCCAGCCAAACTAGCTCAGGCTGGACTTCTCCTTTAACTAAACCCCCTTACACATGATCAGAAAATCGTACAAAAAATACCACTTTCGAAGCGAGGATACAATAATCTGATCATTAGTATACAGCTTTCGTCTTGCTGAAGGGACAAACGCAAAAAATATTTATTTTTCTTTAATCGGTACAGTTTTTGTCTGAAAATACAATACAAATACACTAAAACATGTGACATCACTTCCAAATTTTTATTCTGTCATATGAGAATTGTAATACTTTAGTAACCTCTTCATTTTCAATCTAGAGACTAACATGCAAAAAAAGCCCCCCAAAAAATTGACGATCATTCGTCCGATAATCTCATCATGTGTACTAGGCTTTAGTCACATTTGCCCTCACTTTTTTGTCCATTAGAAAAGGGCAAACCAAAGAACACCCTGTATTGCCACCCAACTTCACCACAACTAAAGATCTAGGCTGCACAGAAAATGTTCCCCCAAGGCAAAACTATGGTTTTGGCAGAAGGTGTGACTTATAATTGTTAGACTCTGGAACATGTACATTAATGGTATCTCTGTCTGTCTTCAGATAAGATTTTGCATTGCTGGCAAGACACTGTATACTGCAATGGCTAGTGTAGTGTAGACAGCTATGG
The DNA here is from genome assembly GCF_037356315.1 of Lithobates pipiens. Lineage (NCBI taxonomy): Eukaryota > Metazoa > Chordata > Amphibia > Anura > Ranidae > Lithobates > Lithobates pipiens. The sequence continues at coordinate 295,963,948 of NW_027507758.1, forward strand.
CTAGTGTAGTGTAGACAGCTGTTGCTAGTGTAGTGTAGACAGTTGTTTAATATTTTAACCTCAATCATTTCCCAATCATGCCACTACCAGCCTGGAGCTTGCACGATCTCCCTGTGCCTGCGTGGGTTTCCTCCAGGTACTCCGGTTTCCTCCAACACTCCAAAGACATGCAGGTAGGTTAATTGGCTTCTGTTCAAAATTGGCCCTAGTATATGAATGGGGACCTTGGATTGTCAGCTCCTTGAGGGTAGGGACCAATGTGAGTGTGCAATGTACAGGGATAGGGGTAGACACTCACTGAGGTTGAACTGGATGGACTACTAACTATGTAACTATGAAACCATTTAAATCTTTCATTGATGATCTAACAATAGCCTGGGTGAAGACTTATCATCAACAAATATAGTTTTAATTGTTAGGAAGAACATATACTTTTAAATGCAATGTAATGATGGTGCTAACCCAAGCTTACATTTTCTAATTTGCTATTTTGTTACCCAATTTGAAGAAACTTTTTATTCTCTGGTTTCAGCAATGACCACTAGGAATTATTATCATTAGATGCCGTATCAAGTTCATATCTTATGTTAATGAGTATTGTTCTATTTAAACCTTTTTTTTTTATATTATATACACATTTATGTTTAAATAATCGCAGTGCTGCTGAAACTACAAAGGCAAGTTCTAATTTATGGCAAAACCACAGTCAAAAAGTCCAACAGTCAACAATGTTAGGTATTACTTGAATACATTTTTTTACAAATACGTGCCGAAGCCGCACAACACGGCTAATACAGTATATTGAGGGACTAGAGAATCTTCAAACAATACATTGTGTGATATAATTATCCAGTCGTGTGAAAAGAACATTCCCGTTTACTTATTTCATCTTGACATGATGGGATTATTAAAGCGAATAACCACATACTTTATAGTGTGACGATATTAATTTCTTGTGATAAATCAGCCTCAACATGTTAATAAATGCATCTGTGTAATTTGATCCTACTCTAATATAATGGAGAATGTTGGGCATCAGGATGAAAAGTTGAGACAAATCTTACCTGCAGGTTACCCCATCCTCCAAAAATAAAAATAAAATAAAACAACAACAGATTAGAGATCCAAACTTACAAAAAGGGGAAGACCTCTAAAGCTAACCACACACTATACAATCTGAAATGTATGATCCCCTTTGGACCTACCATCAACCAAAAGCCTACCTGATTTAATATGAATAAATTGTTTAGGTTTGTCCTCAAATTGCATAGGTTTGGTAAATCGAAAGAATATTGTATAGTGTATGGCCAGCTTAATGTGTTAAATCATGTCACCTTATACTGGTGTATGACAAAAATTTTGTTTTAGCTTTGGATAGAATGAAGAAAGATAAGAACCCCTGTCTGGTTTTTATTGCTTTTTGGCGCACAATCACACAATCGGCCCGCCCAAAGATCTGTCCTGTCTGTTTTTCAGGCGGATCTGCGCAGGCCACCCATTGACTTGTATGGGCAGGCGGATGTCAGCAGGGATGTGTCCGCTGACACCTGCCTGCCATCCGATCCAACAAGATTTGCTGAAAACAGATGGATGGCGATACATGTGCCATCAATTCAGAGGATCGGATGGGATCGGGCAAAAACAGACATGCTGTCCATGTTCATCCAATCTTCCCATAGAGAACAGTGGGGCTGCACAGTGAGTGGAGACGGACCTGTCATCCGCCTGGTTAGCAGGGATCAACGGAGCGATCCCCTGCTGAGCTAGCGGAGTCCGCTGAGTCGACCCCCCCCATGTGAAAGGGGCCTTAGAGGAATTTTTCCTCGCAATCTGTCCAGGTGATCAACAGATAGGAAGTGAAGAAAACTAGGCCACAAAAATAAAATATCTCACAGTTGATCTAGACTTATCCGATTTGTCTAAAGAAAATTATTTTTCCTGACAACACCATGGCAGCATACAATGATAGGCTCTGCAGGACCAGCGAATAGCATAAATTAAAGGCCTAGTTAGGCCCCATCCCATTCTTCTTTTTTCCTCCATGCACCAGTGAAGAGTAAGCAGTACTATGCTGCCACCTCTACCTCTGTGCAGCCTCCGGCTGGGTTGAGTCTCTCCCAGTGCGAAGTCCCAGTGCTAAACTGCCTGGGAACCTCTTCTGTGGGTCTTGATGGTGTCCTGCAGTGTTTCCTCTTGAGGAACAAAATCTGCCAGTAAGTGTCTGCAGGCTGAGGCTTGAGGGGGGCAGCTAGTTCATTCATTTCACTCCTTTAGTCCCTTGTATCTCACAGGGCTGCCTATCCCTTTGTGTCTCCCTATATGTTTCCCGATTTTTACCTTGATCTTTTCCTTTTCTGTGCCTTCTTTGGCTCCATTTTTTGATTATGTTTGCCCTTTTTCTTGTTTTATTCTGTGCTGGACTGTTTTCTTTGTGCTGGAAGCACTGTTGATGACATCATCGGGCTACGCCGTTCTGCACATGCACACTGGCTGGCGGGAGTACCGACCGCCATTTTTCTTTTGGGAAAAGATGCCCTCTTGTTAATAATGAGGGTCAGAGTCACAGGGTAGATCTATAGATCTCCAGGGATAATTAGAGGGGCTCAAATGGCCCTAAAGGTTTGATCAGGCAGAGCCTCCTTTTCCTGGCTCTGGATCGTTCTTCCCTCTGCTTCCTGGGACAGGTGAGCTTTCCTTGAATGCCCCATGCTGTTTTTTCAGGTATGGCACAAGAAAAAAAAAAAAAAAAAAAACCAAAAAAAAAAACCCTGTGTTTGTATATATCTGTGTATGCACATATTCGTATGTGTATGTATGGGCAATAATTTATTTATCTCCCTCAGAATTTTGTTTAAAAGAAAAAAAAAGGAATTTTTAACATTTTTTTTGTTACCAATGTATATTTTTCTCTTTCATCTCTAAAACGTTTGCTCTCTGATGCTATTTTCCTTTTCAGCTATCCTTGTTTTTTTCAACTGGCCATCCTATTTGTCCTTAAACCATGAGTTAGTCACCATTTGTACAAAAGACCCTCAAATTCGAGGATATCCATAGCCAAATCGTGGAGGTCACCCACAATACCTTTTTACCTACTTAAAACAAAATTGTCCTGGATAATGGTGAATGAACGCCTATCGACAATATTAAGTGATAGGATGGCTTGGTTCAACAGAGTGTGGGACCCATGGATTAGGGACCTCGTAATTGGGTGATAGGTTAATCTGGTGCTGGAGGGCGTTCCCCCGGAGCTGGAGTGCATCCCTTTCTCCCCCTTTACCTTCTATTTTCTATTTCTCCATCTCATTCTACTATTGCTCTACAATTCTACTATTACTCTACAATACATGTGCCCGTGTTTATTTTATCATCTTTATTTCTGTACTAATCAAAGCTCTGAAGCCGGAGTCGAGGGATAGTTATTAGGGGTCTAGTTGCTTGTAATTCTGACCCCCGTATGGAGTAAGACAAAATACAGTCACTTGTATGCTGTGATCCAATTACTCTTCAAATGACCTTCAAAGTAACGCACATGTACATTCAGTTTTTCTTCCTTTTTTTTTTTCTTCTTCTCTTCTCTATCAACGATGTCAGATACTGAATTTGTATTTCTCTTTGTGAAAAATGTAAATAAAAAATATTTGAAACTAAATGACCCTCAAATTCAAAGGTGGGAGACCATCATGTGGTAAGTTTCAGGAAAAGACTGCCTCCCTTTGCGGATTGCTTTGAAATTTTTCAGCCCTGCATGCTCATGCTCTCTAAGTTCAAGAGTCATGGAAGGGAGAATCTGATGAAGTCACCCATTAGAACCATTAGACTGGATCACAATTACTATTCATCTCGGCAAAGATAGCCTGGAAGGCACACTAAGAGAAACCGTCGGTTCAGTACAAAGGGAGATTCCCAGCCAAGCGGGGTAGACTTAAATACCCTAGAAATCCAAGCAGCTTCCTTAGCACCTTTCGCCTTACTACACAGAATCAAGGGAAGATCAGTCTCTCTGCAGTTGGACAACATGGCAGCAGTTGCCTATACTCTTCACCAAGGAGGAACTTGTGGCAATATGCTATTAAGAGAGGTGAACCCCATACTGTTGGGGTCAGGAACTGACTTGCTAATCCTGAAAGCAGTTTATCTCCTAGGGGACTTGAACACACAGACAGACTGACCATCAGGGATATGAGGAGTATGTCTTAATCAGTTCCGCACCCCAATGCAGAGGGGGCAAATGCAATCTAGCCTATATATTTTCCAACAACATTTCTTGTAATGAGATTCCTCTTGAGCCTGTTGAGAGTGAACATGGTATTCATATCCATTTCTCCATTTTGACAATGAGGGCCTTGAGTTTTCGTGGCCATTCATCTCATGCGACAGAAGCCAATTCCCTTTCTGCAAATACGCAAGTCGTGGCTGCAAACAGAGCGACTGATATGGGAAGCTTGAGAACCTAGCCTGCTTCAGAATGATTTCTACCTTGAGGAGTGTGAGAAGGCATTTTACAACCAATATCTATGCCAAAATCTAGAACAAGTTTGCGTAATTTCTCAGCAGGGCGAGTTATTGATACTACAGCACCTCCGGTAACAGTTGTTCTGGACTTCTTGTAGACCAGATTAGACGTGAGCCTTATGCCCTGTACACACGGGCGAACTTTCTGATGGAATATGTGCGATCGGTACGTGTTGTCAGAATTTCCGACCGTGTGTGGGCTCCATCAGACTTTTTCCATCGGATTTTCAGACACACAAAGTTTGAGATCTGGATATAAAATTTTCCAACAACAAAATCTGATTGCGTAAATTCCGATCGTGTGTAGACAATTCCAACGCACAAAGTGCCACGCATGCTCAGAATAAATTACGAGATGGAAGCTATTGGCTACTGGCTATTGAACTTCCTCTTTATAGTCCCGTCATACGTGTTGGAAGTCACTGCGTTCTTGACGATCGGAATTTCCAACAACTTGGAAACCGTGTGTATGCAAGACAAGTTTGAGCCAACATCCGTTGGAAAAAATCTGATGAATTTTGTTGTTGGAATGTCCGATTGTGTGTACAGGGCATTAGCCTATGTTCCTTGGGATTGCAAATGTCGACTAGGTTGGCAATAACAAGGCTTAAATGTGCTGGAAATCCTTTTGACAGTCAGCAAGTTTTGACCACCATGAAAGGGGATCTTTCCCAGTAGAGTGTTGCTGGATTTAAAATCAGTTTGACAATTTTCTCCAACAGAACAGTGTTCAGTGTGTGACATTACTTACTAGGCAGTATCTATCGCAAGATCTTCAAGCAGAAGGATGTGGAGGATTCAAGCTTGGAGAGCTTCAGAAAAAGATTTTGTTTTCTTTCCAGAAGGAGTAGGCTTCTGTCCAGTAGATCATCTTGTATCAAGGGTAGTGATAGCCCTCCATCTCCATAGAAAAGAAGGTTGCGGACACAACACCACCTTATTCTTGTGGATAACAAGATAGGGTGACTTGCAAGACAAGGCCGCCAGTTCCGAAATCCTCCTGGCCGATGTAATGGCCACTAAGAAGACCACTTTCTGAGAAAGAGACAACAAGGGAATTTCCCTGATGTTCTCAAACGGCAGTTTCTGAACCGCCGATAACACCAGGTTCAGATCCCACGGGGGCAAGGATGGACGCATCGGAGGGACTACATGCCGGACCCCTTGTACAGAGGCACTCACTAGAGAGTTAGACACCAGGGGTCATTGGAAAAAGATATCCAAGGCTGATATCTGTCCCTTAATGTTGCTTTAAGCCAGCTTCTGGTCTACTTCTCGCTGTAGGAACCGGAGGATACTGGAAACGGAATAGGCGCACGAACGCCACCCCATCTCCTCGCACATGGAGATATAGGCCTTCCATGTATGATGGTATATCTTCCGAGAAGAAGATTTCCATGCCCTCAACATAGTTGAAATCACTGAGTCAGACAGGCCTCGGTTCTTTAGTAAGGAGGATGGAGTATCGGACCTAGTGACAGCCCTCCATCTAACAGTCATCTGGGCATTGCCTAACTTCCCAGAGGATCACTCAGGAGGGTCAAACAAATTGGACGTGTACAGAACTTGAAGTGCCTATCCACAATTGACCTTTTCAGATCATGTAATAAGCCTTTCATCTTTCTAGCTGGAATTTGTCAGGGAAAAGAGGCTACATCCTGGACTTAGTAGGTTTGGTCGTGCATATAGGACGAGGGGTCGTGAACCTCCTTCAGCAGTGGATACATACTCTCTCAGAGCGGTTTCAGTCTCATGGGCTGCTCGTTCAAAGGCATCCATGGAATCCATCTGCAAGGAAGTATCATGGCCACCCCAGGATACATTTTCAAGCGGTACGGAGTAGATCTTGGGGTCTTGCCATAAATGGACTGCGGAGGAAGGACTGTTCTGTCTTCTGTCCCATTCTAATTAAAAACTGATTCGACAGGTAGAACCCACCCTGTTAGCTAGTTATTTATCACTAGTATGCTGTCATGGTGGCATCAGGAAAACAGAAAATTGTATCAAATACTTACCGTAATTTTCCTTTCTTGATGCCAAACCATGGCAGCATACGGACCCACCCTTCTACGTTTCGGTATGTAGCTAATTACAAAGAATTGGGTGGGGCCTAACTAGGCCTTTAATTTATGCTATTCACAGGTCCTGAGGTAGTGGAAGAGAGGTGGAGCCTATAACTAGTATGCTGCCATGGTTTGGCATCAGGAAAGGAAAATGATGGTATTTGATACAATTTTCTGTTTTATTTCTATCTGTAGTTCTGTCTGGTAAAACTTTGTCAGCAGGACTGAATGTGAGGTTAAATCTCTCCAATGGAGAAACATACTTATTTCCAATACAATGCCCCAGGTAAATTTGATCTAATTTGGTCACACTGGCTAGGTGTTGCAATATTTAACCACTATTTAAAATGTAAGAACAATTGCCCTATGACCTCAACTTTCTGGGTGTCTGTTTTCACTATATGGTTTGCATAGTGTTGTAATACAGATTATATGATCATGCAGCCTTTTCCTGTTGAAATTTGATGTGTGTTTTTGTACTTATACCAAAAACTTTGATAACCATAAGGTTTTGGCTGGATACACACTTTAAATTACTTTTAGTTTTATTTCTTTTGAAGCAAATCTGTAATGACAGATTGGTTTCACACATTAAAATAAATTCAACGGTATTTATTGTGGAAAATAGTTTTCCTCTTTTTAACTTTAGTTTAGAATTTATTTGAAATGGCTACACTTCTGCTTGCATACAGGGCCAGATTAAGAGTATCATGGGCCTGGTGCTGAGGATTTTGATGGGCCTTTTTATGGAAATAAATAAAATGAAAAATTCACAATGTATGTGCAAGAGAACACATGTGAATGAGCCCTTAATTTTTTTAATTATTTTCTTCATTTATTATTATTTGTTGGAGTTTTTTTTATATTTTTTACATTTTTTTCACAATGCTTTTTTGGGAGAATGGAGCAGTTGAAGGTGTCAGTACTGCATACACTGGGGGGGGGGGGCCCAGAGCAGGGGGAATCTAATGGACAGTCTTGGGTGATCAGTACGGGGGGGGCGCAATTACAAGCACTGATCTCCATCTAGAGGAGGTGGAGTGGCTTTCAGCTGCTTCATGGAGAGTCATAGAGGGAGTGTTGATGGTGTCGTGGAGACGGTGCTTGTGATTGCCCGGCACACCGATCATCCCAGACTTTCAGATTCCCCTTGCTGCAGGAGATACAAGGAGCGTCTCATGCAGTGCAGTATCCAAATGGTCAGTCCATCCCTGCTGGGCCTATATTAAGGTAGGGGCCTGTACCTGCAGCTCCAATAGCCCCTACATTAATCTGGCCCTGCTTGCATAGCAAAAAAAGACAGACACATGGACAAAAAACACATGAAATATTAGCATTTAATAAATGCTTGCACAGAGATAATCATGTGAAAATAAAGTAGCTAGGAATATATAGTTATTTGTGTTTCATTTTATTTTGAGCTTGATTCAGTGTCAGTGGTCAGCTGCTGTCCTGTTCAAATTTTAAATTTTTTAAAGCTAAATTCCCTTTAATATGGGCTTTTGTTTCCAAAAGGGACAGTATTTTGAGATTCAATGTTTTTTCTTTGGGGGGGGATACATGATTTTTTTTTTTGTTCCTGTTCTTGTTTTTATTATTATATGTCAATAGGACCTTTCTTAGGGTTAACAGTTTTTCTTTTGCTGCAAGGTTGGTCTTTAAAAAAAAGTGGACTTTTGATCAGGGGTAGTATTTTATGGTTTCCATTTCCTGTGGGGGGTTCCTGATTTTTGTTTTATGCTTGGGGTGCTCAAAGCAACATTTTTGTTTCTAATCTGTTCTGATTGGAAAAAAAAAGGAAAAAATCCCACAAAACTAAGCCCAAAATAGACCGATTAGGCCTATTCTCCCTTAATATAGCCTCTGCAGCATCTTAATTCTTGTAGTAAAGCCCCCGTGCTTTCTTTAAAATGTTGCTATTTAAAATTGTCCTGCTGCTGTGTCAGCTGCAGTCTCTTAATTCTTATAGTAAGACTCCTGCCTATACTCTTTTTCACTAGTACATTTTGGCCAATTTTTCCTGATTAAAACTATCCTGCTGCTGGCCAGTTTTACACTGTGGCATCCTCTGCAGCATTTTAATTCTTGTAGTAAAACCTCCCTTACATATATGTTCTATGTCTCTAGTAAATTTGCAGGTAAAATCCTATTTAACCACTTCAGTCCCGGAAGGATTTACCCCCTTAATGACCAGGTCATTTTTTGCGAAACGTCACTGCGTAGTTTATAACTGACAATTGCGCGATCGTGCAAAGTTGTACTCAAACAAAATTGATGTCCTTTTTCCCCACAAACAGAGCTTTCTTTTGGTGCTATAAACAAAAAAAATCAACAATTTTGTAAAAAAAAAACAATATTTTTTACTTTTTGCTATAATTGACATTTATACAGCGATCAGTGCTATAAATATGCACTGATTACTGTATGAATAACACTGTCAGGGAAGGGGTTAACACTAGGTGGGATCAAAGAGTTAAGTGTGTCCTAGGGAGGTGCTTTCTAACTGTGGAGGGAGTGGACTGACTGGGATTACAGAGAGATCGCTGTTCCTAATTACTAGGAACAGATGATCACACTGTACTCTCTGAACAGAACAGGGATCTGCTTTGTTTACATTGGCAGATCCCCTGTTCTGCCTCTCTGTGGAGCAATCGCGGGCGGCTGGCTGGACCACGCGCATCAGAACCGGCGCCGTGGTGCACAAGCATGCCCGCTGTATCTATTACATGAAGTGCCATACCAGTACAGAGCTTCTTGCAATAGAGCCTCCCTACCGCACTAGAACTGCTGTGGCTGATCGGCAAGTGGTTAAAATCTATGGTTTCTTAATTCTTGAGATGAATCCTCTACCTGTGCTCTTTGTCTCTAGGAAATTTGGGCCTCAGATCAGTGGCGGCTAGTGGTGTTTTGTTTGGGGGGTAAACAACTGAATCCCCCCAACCCCCGTGGCAAAACTCAAACCCCCCCCGTCCACCGGCACTTACCCTATCTAGGCGACAGGCATCCAAGGAGCAGCTGTGGGGATCAGTCATCCAGGCATCAGCAGGCTCTTCTCCTCCTCGCTTACGCTGTGCATCTCCTCCCTTCCTCCTAGGCATCCAATAGGATCGCCTATCCTTTCAGCCAATTGGGTGATGGGTATCAGACTCGCTTCCCGATTGGCTGGGAGGAGGATCAGTGTTGAAACAGTGAATATTCATTCGCTGTTACAACACACCTGGGTGGGCTCCGGACGCATCCTCTGTGACCCGAGCCCACCCTATTTTGAAGCCTATTAGAGCCCTTGGATTTAAACAGGTACTTAAAAAAAAAACCTGGTCGCTGTCATTCATGCACCTGGTACCCGGAAAGGGACCGGACACATGAATAGGGGGTGCATGAATAGGCTATGCATGCTTCTATCTATTGCATATAGGGGGTGGCCTGGAGAGAGGGGGCGGCGCGCAGGTGCCGCTAATGGACAATGGCAAATTTTATACTGCTGTGCTCTTTTTTCTTTAGAAATGTTTTGTCTAAAAATGTTATTTAAACTTGTTCTGCTGCTGGCCAATTGGCCTATTTTTACTTCGGTGTCATTTACAGGCTCTTAATTCTTGCTGTAAAACACTTGTACTCCTTGCCTCTTATTACATTTTGACCGATTGGAATTGTCCCTCATAAAAAAAATGTCCTGCTGCAGGGCCAATTTACATACATATACAGTATAAATATACATATATATATATTTTCCATTTCATTTTCCCTCCCCGATGTCATGTGACTCATTAGTGTTACAAGGTCTCAGGTGTGAATAGGGAGCAGGTGTGTTAAATTTGGTGTTATCGCTCTCACTCTCTCATACTGGTCCCTGGAAGTTCAACATAGCACCTCATGGCAAAGAACACTCTGAGGACCTGAAAAAAAGAATTGTTGCTCTATATAAAGATGGACTGGGCTATAAGAAGATTGCCAAGACCCTGAAACTGAGTTGCAGCAGCAAGGATGGTGGTGGGAGTGTCATGGTCTGGGGGCTGCATGATTGCTGCCAGCAATGGGAGCTACAGTTCATTGAGGGAACCATGAATGCCAACATGTACTGTGACATACTGAAATTGAGCATGATCCCCTCCCTTCGGAGACTGTGCCGCAGGCCAGTATTACAACATGATAATGACCCAAAACACACATCCAAGACGATCGCTGCCTTGATAAAGAAGCTGAGGGTAAAGGTGATGGACTGGCCAAGGATGTCTCCAGACCTAAACCCTATTGAGCATCTATGGGGCATCCTCAAAGGAAAGGTTGAGGGGCACAAGGTCTCTAACATCCACCAGCTCCATGATGTCTTCATGGAGGAGTGGAAGAGGACTCCAATGGCAACCTTTTAAGCTCTGGGGAACTCCATGCTCAAGAGGGTTAAGGCAGTGCTGGAAAATAATGGTGGCCACACAAAATATTGACACTTTGGGCCCAATTTAGACATTTTCACTTAGGGGTGTACTTATTTTTGTTGCCAGCGGTTTAGAAATGAATGGCTGTGTGTTGAGTTATTTTGAGAGGACAGCAAATTGACACTGTTATAGAAGCTGTACACACACTACTTTACATTGTAGCAAAGTGTAATTTCTTCAGTGTTGTCACATGAAAAGATAGAATAATATATTTACAAAATATATATATATATATATATATATATATATATATATATATATATAAAATCAAGGTTTTCTATGGGACACTATACTACAAAATACTACAACAAAAGTAGGCCACTGATTGCAACTAAGATGTGTTAATTTACACACACAATAAAAAAAAATTCTTAACAAATTCATTTAAGACCATATTGCAAAAATGAATACATTTTAGGCAACAAAATCCTAATTAACAATTCAACTACAGGGGAGTAGTGATGGCCGAACGGTTCGCCCGGCGGTCGTTTCGCGGCGAATTTCCGACTTTCGCCGTCCGCGGGTTCGAACGCCTTTTTCCGTCGTTCGCCCCGGCGGACTTACGTGTTTAATGTATACAAGAACTTTAACCTTTCGTGACACGTTTATCATGTGTTACAGGACAACCAATTGAGACATGACAGCTCATGGACACTTGGACATTCCCCCTAACCTATAAATACACCCGATCCGGTGGCCATTTTACATTCTTTCTTCTGTCACTGTAGGGAAAGGATCCTGTGTGGAGTAGGGACAGAGAAAACGCTAGCTATTTGGTACACAAAAGTTCTTTTCAGGACTGGTATAGGTGTTAGGTCAGCAGCCTGAGTTTCTTTTGTCAGTTTAGATAAAGGGACAGAGCGCTGTATGCTGCTATTTTAGGGACAGCTCAGCCAGATTAGTCTTTCTTCATCATCATCATCATCATCATCATTAGCTGTTACTATCAGGTCCACAAAAGAGCTGTTCCAGCTAATCGTTCCAGCCTACTCTTTTTTGCCAATTTGTATAGGGACAGGCAGGAAGCAGTGTTGTCAGGCAGTGAGGATAATTTTAAAGACTTGCTGTTACTATTAGTTCCACAAAGGTTCTTTTCAGGACTGGTATCAGTGGTACGGTAATAGGCTTGTACACGTATAATATTCTTTCTTCCAAATATAGAAAGAATATTATACTTGACTGCTGCCCTTCTGCTGCAGTCTGCTAATCATTCACAACTCACTTGTTCCACAAAAGTTCTTATAAGGACTGGTAACTTGGTCTGTCTAGGGTGCTACGGTACATAGGCTTGGGTGCGGTACAGTCTGCTGTTCTGTAAGGACCGCTATCGGTCCACAATAGATAGGGTTGCCGTGCACTACTGCTGACCGCTGCCCTATACTGCAGCAGTCCTTCAGCGGTATAGGGACTGACGCACAGTCTGCTAAACACTAATACACAACCTGCTTGGTCCACAAAAGTTCTTATAAGGACTGGTAACTTGGTATAGGGTGCTACGGTACATAGGCCTGAGTGCGTTACAGTCTGCTGTTCTGTAAGGACCGCTATCGGTCCACAATACATAGGGTTGCCGTGCACTACTGCTGACCGCTGCCCTATACTGCAGCAGTCCTTCATTGGTATAGGGACTGACGTACAGTCTGCTAATCACTAACACACAACCTGCTTGGTCCACAAAAGTTCTTATAAGGACTGGTAACTTGGTATAGGGTGCTACGGTACATAGGCCTGAGTGCGTTACAGTCTGCTGTTCTGTAAGGACCGCTATCGGTCCACAATACATAGGGTTGCCGTGCACTACTGCTGACCGCTGCCCTATACTGCAGCAGTCCTTCAGCGGTATAGGGACTGACGCACAGTCTGCTAAACACTAACACACAACCTGCTTGGTCCACAAAAGTTCTTATAAGGACTGGTAACTTGGTATAGGGTGCTACGGTACATAGGCCTGAGTGCGTTACAGTCTGCTGTTCTGTAAGGACCGCTATCGGTCCACAATACATAGGGTTGCCGTGCACTACTGCTGACCGCTGCCCTATACTGCAGCAGTCCTTCATTGGTATAGGGACTGACGTACAGTCTGCTAATCACTAACACACAACCTGCTTGGTCCACAAAAGTTCTTATAAGGACTGGTAACTTGGTATAGGGTGCTACGGTACATAGGCCTGAGTGCGTTACAGTCTGCTGTTCTGTAAGGACCGCTATCGGTCCACAATACATAGGGTTGCCGTGCACTACTGCTGACCGCTGCCCTATACTGCAGCAGTCCTTCATTGGTATAGGGACTGACGTACAGTCTGCTAATCACTAACACACAACCTGCTTGGTCCACAAAAGTTCTTATAAGGACTGGTAACTTGGTATAGGGTGCTACGGTACATAGGCCTGAGTGCGTTACAGTCTGCTGTTCTGTAAGGACCGCTATCGGTCCACAATACATAGGGTTGCCGTGCACTACTGCTGACCGCTGCCCTATACTGCAGCAGTCCTTCAGCGGTATAGGGACTGACGCACAGTCTGCTAAACACTAACACACAACCTGCTTGGTCCACAAAAGTTCTTATAAGGACTGGTAACTTGGTATAGGGTGCTACGGTACATAGGCCTGAGTGCAGTACAGTCTGCTGTTCTGTAAGGACCGCTATCGGTCCACAATACATAGGGTTGCCGTGCACTACTGCTGACCGCTGCCCTATACTGCAGCAGTCCTTCATTGGTATAGGGACTGACGTACAGTCTGCTAATCACTAACACACAACCTGCTTGGTCCACAAAAGTTCTTATAAGGACTGGTAACTTGGTATAGGGTGCTACGGTACATAGGCCTGAGTGCGTTACAGTCTGCTGTTCTGTAAGGACCGCTATCGGTCCACAATACATAGGGTTGCCGTGCACTACTGCTGACCGCTGCCCTATACTGCAGCAGTCCTTCAGCGGTATAGGGACTGACGCACAGTCTGCTAAACACTAATACACAACCTGCTTGGTCCACAAAAGTTCTTATAAGGACTGGTAACTTGGTATAGGGTGCTACGGTACATAGGCCTGAGTGCGTTACAGTCTGCTGTTCTGTAAGGACCGCTATCGGTCCACAATACATAGGGTTGCCGTGCACTACTGCTGACCGCTGCCCTATACTGCAGCAGTCCTTCATTGGTATAGGGACTGACGTACAGTCTGCTAATCACTAACACACAACCTGCTTGGTCCACAAAAGTTCTTATAAGGACTGGTAACTTGGTATAGGGTGCTACGGTACATAGGCCTGAGTGCGTTACAGTCTGCTGTTCTGTAAGGACCGCTATCGGTCCACAATACATAGGGTTGCCGTGCACTACTGCTGACCGCTGCCCTATACTGCAGCAGTCCTTCATTGGTATAGGGACTGACGTACAGTCTGCTAATCACTAACACACAACCTGCTTGGTCCACAAAAGTTCTTATAAGGACTGGTAACTTGGTATAGGGTGCTACGGTACATAGGCCTGAGTGCGTTACAGTCTGCTGTTCTGTAAGGACCGCTATCGGTCCACAATACATAGGGTTGCCGTGCACTACTGCTGACCGCTGCCCTATACTGCAGCAGTCCTTCAGCGGTATAGGGACTGACGCACAGTCTGCTAAACACTAACACACAACCTGCTTGGTCCACAAAAGTTCTTATAAGGACTGGTAACTTGGTATAGGGTGCTACGGTACATAGGCCTGAGTGCAGTACAGTCTGCTGTTCTGTAAGGACCGCTATCGGTCCACAATACATAGGGTTGCCGTGCACTACTGCTGACCGCTGCCCTATACTGCAGCAGTCCTTCATTGGTATAGGGACTGACGTACAGTCTGCTAATCACTAACACACAACCTGCTTGGTCCACAAAAGTTCTTATAAGGACTGGTAACTTGGTATAGGGTGCTACGGTACATAGGCCTGAGTGCGTTACAGTCTGCTGTTCTGTAAGGACCGCTATCGGTCCACAATACATAGGGTTGCCGTGCACTACTGCTGACCGCTGCCCTATACTGCAGCAGTCCTTCAGCGGTATAGGGACTGACGCACAGTCTGCTAAACACTAACACACAACCTGCTTGGTCCACAAAAGTTCTTATAAGGACTGGTAACTTGGTATAGGGTGCTACGGTACATAGGCCTGAGTGCAGTACAGTCTGCTGTTCTGTAAGGACCGCTATCGGTCCACAATACATAGGGTTGCCGTGCACTACTGCTGACCGCTGCCCTATACTGCAGCAGTCCTTCATTGGTATAGGGACTGACGTACAGTCTGCTAATCACTAACACACAACCTGCTTGGTCCACAAAAGTTCTTATAAGGACTGGTAACTTGGTATAGGGTGCTACGGTACATAGGCCTGAGTGCGTTACAGTCTGCTGTTCTGTAAGGACCGCTATCGGTCCACAATACATAGGGTTGCCGTGCACTACTGCTGACCGCTGCCCTATACTGCAGCAGTCCTTCATTGGTATAGGGACTGACGTACAGTCTGCTAATCACTAACACACAACCTGCTTGGTCCACAAAAGTTCTTATAAGGACTGGTAACTTGGTATAGGGTGCTACGGTACATAGGCCTGAGTGCAGTACAGTCTGCTGTTCTGTAAGGACCGCTATCGGTCCACAATACATAGGGTTGCCGTGCACTACTGCTGACCGCTGCCCTATACTGCAGCAGTCCTTCATTGGTATAGGGACTGACGTACAGTCTGCTAATCACTAACACACAACCTGCTTGGTCCACAAAAGTTTTTATAAGGACTGGTAACTTGGTATAGGGTGCTACGGTACATAGGCCTGAGTGCAGTACAGTCTGCTGTTCTGTAAGGACCGCTATCGGTCCACAATACATAGGGTTGACGTGCACTACTGCTGACCGCTGCCCTATACTGCAGCAGTCCTTCAGCGGTATAGGGACTAAGAGTTTTGTCACAGGGTGATTTAAAAAATGACAGGCAGAGGAAGAGGCAGGCCCTTCCGCAGGGGTGGTAGGGGTAGGGCAGGAGCAACAGCCTTGAGCCAAAGTGGGAAGTTGCAGAAGGTGCGTTCAATTACTTTAAAGGACGCACCAGACTTGGTTGAGTGGCTCACTCAGCCTTATTCTTCTGCACCCTCCTCATCCTCTCGATCTGCACCCTCTTCTTCACTCTCTGCTATGTGCACCCCCAAAGACACTACCACCAACAACACGACCACCACCACCACCACCACATACCTTCCGCTTGAGTCACTGGAATTATTTTCCGATCCATATCAAGAGGACATTTCTGATGCGCAGCCACTCTTGGTATTGGATCAGGAAGAGGAGGCAGCAACAAGCGCTACTCAGCAGTCTGACGCCAGTACCCAGATCAGCCCAAGGAGGAGGTTGGTCCCCGGTGTTGCTGCCTACTCTACTTATAGCGGTGGGGAAGGTGACGTTGATGATGACGTGTCTAGTGATGTCACGTGGGTGCCCACAAGAGAGGAAGAGGAGGGGAGTTCAGAGGGAGATATGGACCAGCAGATAGGGAGGAGAAGCAGCAATGACTTACATTGCACAGCAGGGACAAAGCAGACTGCAAATGTATCAGGAGCGAGTCATCGACCATGTACGGTCACATCTGGCGCTCCCAGGACACCGGCACATGGCTCCGCAGTGTGGGCTTTTTTTAACGTGTCCGCTGCTGACAATAGCGTTGCCATCTGCAATCTTTGCAGTCAACGCGTTAGTCGCGGTAAGCCCAATACTCACCTAGGGACGACCGCCTTAAGAAGGCACATGAGCAGCCATCACCGAGCCCAGTGGGAGCAACGGAACACACAAAGCCACACTGCAGGCTCTCACCGTCCAGCCTCGTCTTCTACTTCTCCTTCTCCTCTCTCCTCACAATTGTCCTCCACTCCACCTTCCATCACGCCAAGCTCACATTTTTCTGCAAAAAGGCAGGCTTCCGTGGGCCTAATGTTTGAGCGTAAAAAAATGATGACGCCGGATAACCCTCTTGCCCAACGGTTGGCGGCTGGCTTGTCAGAACTCATAGCCCGCCAACTACTGCCATATAAACTGGTGGACTCGGAGGCCTTTCGCAAATTTGTGGCCATTGGAACACCACAATGGAAGGTCCCAGGAAGGAAGTATTTCTCAGAGAAGGGCATCCCAGAGCTATATGGCCATGTTCAGCGGCAAGTGAATGTATCTCTGGCACACAGTGTCGGTGCCAAGATACATCTGACCACAGACACGTGGTCTAGCAAACACGGGCAGGGAAGGTATATCAGTTTTACTGCCCACTGGGTGAACCTTCTGACGGCCGTCAAGCATGTAACCCGTGGCACCCGTGTAGATTTGGTTTTACCGCCACGGATTGCATGCAGGCCTGACTCTTCTTCTCCTCCTCCTACTCCATCCTCCTCCCTCTCCTCCTCAGCTGCCTCCTCCTTTTCCGCTGCTAGCGTCTCTTCCACTGCACCGCCCAAGCTCCCCAGAACCTATTCCACATGCCAGGTGAGACGTTGCCATGCCGTGCTGCGTCTGTTGTGCCTGGAAGCAAAGAGCCACACTGGCCCGGCACTCCTTTCAGCTTTGCGTTCACAGGCAGATGAGTGGCTAACACCGCTCAATTTGACAGTTGGTAAAGTGGTGTGTGACAACGGTGCCAATCTGCTTAGCGCATTGAAACAGGGCAAAATCACGCACGTGCCGTGCATGGCACACGTCTTAAACTTGGTCGTGCAGCGATTCCTTGTCAAATACCCTGGGGTCCAGGACATCTTGCGGCAGGCAAGGAAAATCTCGGCCCATTTCAGAAGATCTTACACGGCCATGGCTCGCCTTGCTGACATTCAGCGGCGACACCATCTGCCGGTCAGACGTCTTATTTGCGATTGCCCGACGCGATGGAACTCAACCTTCTATATGCTTGATAGGCTGCTCCAGCAGAAACGTGCAGTTAACGTCTACCTGTATGAACTCTGCGAAAGAAACGGTTCTGGGGAGCTGGGTTTTTTTTCACCGCGCCAGTGGCTGCTCATGCGCGACACATGCAGACTTCTGCGGCCATTTGAGGAGATCACCAAACTGGTCAGTCGCAGCCATGGCGCCATCAGTGACATGGTACCTTATGCCTTCTTTCTGGAGCGTGCATTGCGTCGTGTCATTGATCAGGCTGTGGAGGAGCAGGAGCGGGAAGATGAGGAAGTCGCAATGCTGGATGAATTCCCAGGGGGGGCTACTCTATCTGAGACAAGTCAACAACAGGAGTCTGATGAGGAGTCAGAGGAGGATGGTGCCGGGGCGGATGAGCAGGAGCAAGAAGAGCATGCTTTAAACCTTTCTGGGATCCCTGTTGTGCGAGGATGGGGAGAGGAGAATGAAGAGGACGACATTATCCTGGATGATGAGCAGGAGCCAGGCCACCACACCGCTTCCACTTTAGTGCAAATGGGGGCCTTCATGCTCCAGTGTTTTAATAGGGACCCCCGTATAAAAAGCATGAGGGTCAAGGACCAGTACTGGGTGGCAACGTACTTAGACCCCCGGTACAAACACAAAATGGCGGAAATGTTACCGCCGTCGCAGAGGGCTGTCAGAATGCAGCACTTCCAGGCCTTGCTTCGAGAAATGCTGCATTCTGCTTTTGCGTGCGCTGGCAGAGGAGCAATTCCCACTCCCAGAGAAGGATTTGCGGGTACCAATCCAACAGCGCCTGCAAGAAGAGGCCGGTTTGAAGATGTGTTGGTGACTTCGGATATGAGGTCATTCTTTCAGCCGACCCATCGACAGGTGTCATCCGGATCCAGCATCAGGGAACGCCTAGACCGTCAGGTGTCCGACTACATTGGGTTAACGGCCGATGTGGACGCTCTGAGGAGTGATGAACCCCTAGACTACTGGGTGGGCAGGCTTGACCTCTGGCCAGAGCTTGCCCAATTTGCAATCGAACTGTTGGCTTGCCCCTCATCCAGTGTCCTGTCCGAAAGGACGTTCAGCGCAGCAGGGGGGATTGTGACCGATAAGCGTACTCGCCTAGCTCACCACAGTGTTAACTACCTCACATTTCTAAAAATGAATGAGGCATGGATCTCGGAGGAATTCAACACATGTGATCAGTAGACCATGTATATGTCTATAAACAATTTTTGGAATCAAGCACACAGACCTTCTTAATTCATTTGGCTCACTTCCCTGACCCAAAAAAGCACACCGTACTATATGCCCCTACCCTCCTCTTTGAAGAGGTTGAGCGGTGTCATATTTCTACTGGGGCTGCTTATTATGAGGGGTTCCCACCATCCCTGTGCTGTGCTGACTTCCTCCTGGGTGTTCTTATTATGAGGGGCTCCCACCATCCCTGTGCTGTGCTGACTTCCTCCTGGGGGTTCTTATTATGAGGGGATCACACCATCCCTGTGCTGTGCTGACTTCCTCCTGGGGGTTCTTATTATGAGGGGATCACACCATCCCTGTGCTGTGCTGACTTCCTCCTGGGGCTGCTTACGGTGCTGCTGTCAGCGCTGTATGTCACGGAGCTGCTGTCAGCGCTGTATGTCACGGAGCTGCTGTCAGCGCTGTATGTCACGGAGCTGCTGTCAGCGCTGTATGTCACGGAGCTGCTGTCAGCGCTGTATGTCACGGAGCTGCTGTCAGCGCTGTATGTCACGGAGCTGCTGTCAGCGCTGTATGTCACGGAGCTGCTGTCAGCGCTGTATGTCACGGAGCTGCTGTCAGCGCTGTATGTCACGGAGCTGCTGTCAGCGCTGTATGTCACGGTGCTGCTGTCAGCGCTGTATGTCACGGAGCTGCTGTCAGCGCTGTATGTCACGGAGCTGCTGTCAGTGCTGTATGTCACGGAGCTGCTGTCAGCGCTGTATGTCACGGAGCTGCTGTCAGCGCTGTATGTCACGGAGCTGCTGTCAGCGCTGTATGTCACGGTGCTGCTGTCAGCGCTGTATGTCACGGAGCTGCTGTCAGCGCTGTATGTCACGGAGCTGCTGTCAGTGCTGTATGTCACGGAGCTGCTGTCAGCGCTGTATGTCACGGAGCTGCTGTCAGCGCTGTATGTCACGGAGCTGCTGTCAGCGCTGTATGTCACGGTGCTGCTGTCAGCGCTGTATGTCACGGAGCTGCTGTCAGCGCTGTATGTCACGGAGCTGCTGTCAGCGCTGTATGTCACGGTGCTGCTGTCAGCGCTGTATGTCACGGAGCTGCTGTCAGCGCTGTATGTCACGGTGCTGATGTCAGTGCTCTGTATTACGGTGCTGCTGTCAGTGCTCTGTATCTCCTGCACCCTCTTGTTTGCCTACCCTGGTCCCTGACCTTCCCTCTCCTCCATTGCCTTCATTAGCTCCATAGTCCTGAATTGTCAGAACAATTTCCCAAATAAAAAAAAAATGCTTGTAGTTATCGATCCCAAATTCACCTCATACATGTATTATGCTATTGTCCAGGTGGTGGGACTACGTGCTACCCCCTAATAATTACCACGTGGCCGCAAATTCGACCTAAAGGTTTGCGAAATTCGCCTCCCATTGAAGTCAATGGAGCCCGCGGCGAACGGTCGTTTTCGCGAACGTTTGTGCCCGTTCGCGTTTCGCGTTCGCGAAACGTCCCGTCGGAAGTTCGTCCATCACTACAGGGGAGTCTAAGTATTCATTAAACAGGTGTCCAGCAGATAGTTGATTATAAAAGGACGTTACTTAACAAAGAGAACCCCTTCCCATTTCATGCTGTCAGCAATGGCACCAAATTGAAGAGAAATGTCACAAGGCCTGAGAAAGAAAATAATCTCTTTACACAGAAAGGTGAAGGCTACAAGAAGATCAGTAAGGAAAAACTTCCTCTGATGGTTTCTTCTCTCCTGCTGACCACCTAATGAGATAATCTAAAACCCACACCCGCTTGAGACCAGCCCAGCCTCCAGGCTGCACCTCTATCCCTCCACTGGACCAATAGTAAGCCCCCTTTGTAAAGCTAACTATCAATACCCCCCAGTCCAGACTGCCCAGCAACCTCCAGTCATGTGGGCTCTGCACCTAATCTGCCCTTCTGCTCTGGGCCTGCTCTTTTGCACTTTCATTATCAATCAGAATACTGTATCAAAAGTGATACAAAAATTTAACAAAGATGGAACTGCAACCATCTCACAGGGATGTCCAGGCCATCCACAGAATTTAACACCCCGATAGAAGTGTCTTCTGATGAGAAGGGTTGAACAAAATCACTATGCAAGTTTACTAGAAGTAAAAAAGCCAAACTAGGGTGATTGTTTCCTGTGACGCAATATGGCGTACACTGTAGAGCAATGGCATGCAGAGGCAGCTCTTTAATTAGGCAAATTAGGCGGTCGCCTAAGGCCTCACGCTCACAGGGGCCTCCTGGCCACTCAACACATGTAGTGGGTGCCGCGGATCCCCATACTGCTTGTTCTCTCCACCGGCAAGTGACAGGAGCAGGTCAAAGGAGGATAGACTGTGGCAGCGTTGTAAGCAACGAGAAGAGGGCTCTCTGTGTTTCCTGCCCATCCCCCCTCTTGTCAGGAGGCGAGTAGAACAGCAGTAGATCAGAGAGCGCCTGTGTTACTGAGTGGGGAGAGAGCAGCTGCGGGCTCTTCTTTCCCCCTTCCCTCTCCTCCTGTTCTCGGGAGCGGTGCTTGACATCACAGCCACTCTCTATGTTTCTTCCGCCTTTGTATTTCGGCCAGGGGAGAAATACAATAAAAAAGGAGCATAGAAGAGGATTGTGGGACATGTAGTCCCGAGGACTGGAGGCCCCATTGCAACCCTAAGGGAGGAAACTACAGCCCACAGCATGACCAGCTGAATAGGAGGGAGAGAGAGCCAGGAGCCCAGGAAAGCTTTCAGGAAAGTGCACCCAGGACTCCAGAGGGAGAGGACAGTGCTGAGGGAACACCATCAAAGAGAGAGAGAACACCACTGCCCTTTGCCACCAGAGGGAAAGCCACACAGACTAGTGCTATCCCTGTTGAAGAAAGGAATGGAGTTATTACCAGAATACAGATCTGGACGCTACCCAGCGGAGTCGCCACGGGCAACCCAGAGTGAGCTGACTCATGATCAGAGAGACCATTGTTGCTGTATCGCTGGGCCTGGCAAGAGGACTAGTCGGCCATTATCTACTGCCATCCATATGAACATCCATAGGAACATTCTCTGACCATCTCCTGTAGTATGCCCACAGTCTGAACAGCTCCTGTAGTATGTCTGCAGTCTCTGACCGTCCCCAGTAGTATGCCCACAGTCTTTGACCACCTCCTGTAGTATGCCCACAGTCTGACCAGCTCCTGTAGTATGTCTGCAGTCTCTGACCAACTCCTGTAGTATGCCCGCAGTTGCTGACCATCTCCTGTAGTATGCCCGCAGTTGCTGACCATCTCCTGTAGTATGCCTGCAGTCTGACCAGCTCCTGTAGTATGTCGGCAGTCCCTGACCAGCTGCTGTACTATGTCAGCAGTATCTGAACATCTCCTGTAGTATGTCTGCAGTCTCTGGACATCTCCTGTAGTATGCCTGCAGTCTCTGACCATCTCTTGTAGTATGCCCACAGTCTCTGACCATCTCCTGTAGTATGCCCGCAGTCTCTGATTAGCTCCTGTAGTATGCCCGTAGTCTCTGACCATCTTGTGTACTATGTCTGCAATCTCTGATCATCTCCTGTAGTATGTCTGCGGTCTCTGAACATCTCCTGTAGTATGCTGTAGTCTCTGACTATCTCCTGTAGTATGCTGCAGTCTCTGGCCATCTCCTGTAGTATGCCCGCAGTCTCTGCCAGCTCCTGTAGTATGCCCACAGTCTCTGACCATCTCCTGTAGTATGTCTGCAGTTTCTCACCCTCTCCTGTAGTATGTGTGCAGTTTCTGACTCTCTCCTGTATCATGTCTGCAGTTTGTGACCATCTCTTGTAGTATGTCTTCAGTCTCTGGCCCTCTCCTGTAGTATTTCTGCAGTTTCTGACAGTCTTCTGCAGTATGTTTGCATGTCTGCAATTTCTGACAATCTCCTGTAGTATGTGTATTAACCACTTCAGCCCCGGACCAATTGTCAGCCTAAGGACCAGAGGTCTTTTTACAATTTCGCACTGCACTGCTTTAACTGGTAATTGCGCAGTCATGCAATGTCGTACCCAAACGAAATTTACGTCCTTTTCTTCCCACAAATAGAGCTTTCTTTTGATGGTATTTGATTGCCTCTGCGATTTTTATTTTTTGCGATATAACTGGAAAAAGACCGAATATTTTGAGAAAAAAAAGATATTCTATATTTCTATAACTCAATTTTAGTCATACATTTATGGCAAAATGTATTCAGCCACATGTCTTTAGTAAAAAAAAATGTCAATAAGTGTATATTTATTGGTTTGCGCAAAAGTTATAGCAAAAGTTATAGCGTCTACAAACTAGAGTAAATTTTCTGGAATTTACACAGCTTTTCATTTATGACTGCCTATTTCATTTCTTGAGGTGCTAAAATTGCAGGGCAGTACAAACCCCCCCCCCCCCAAATGACCCCATTTTGGAAAGTAGACACCCCAAGGAAATTGCTGAGGGGCATGTTGAGCCCATTGAATTTTTTTTTTGTCCCAAGTGATTGAATAATGACAAAAAAAAAGCTTACAAAAAGTTGTCACTAATGCTACTTTCACACTGGGGCGGGAGCGGCGTCGGCGGTAAAGCGCTGCTATTTTTAGCGGCGCTTTAACGTCGTTTTAGCGGCGGTCTGCGGGCACTAGCGGGGTGGTTTTAACCCCTGCTAGCGGCCGAAAAAGGGTTAAACCCTCCCGCAAAGCGCCGCTGATTTCAATGGGTAGGAGCGGTATAGGAGCGGTGAATACACCGCTCCTTCACCGCTCCAAAGATGCGGCTAGCAGGACTTTTTTCACCGTCCTGCCAGCGCATCGCTCCAGTGTGAAAGCCCTCCGGCTTTCACACTGGAGGGAAAGGGGCCGGTTTTTTTCAGGCGCTATTTTTAGCGCTGTAACGCCTGAATACCGCCCCAGTGTGAAAGCAGCCTAAATGATATATTGCTCACACATGCCATAGTTATATGTAGAAATGCACCCCAAAATATATTCTGCTGCTTCTCCTGAGTACGGGGATACCACATATGTGGGACTTTTTGGGAGCCTAGCCACGTACGGGACACCGAAAACCAAGTACTGCCTTCAGGATTTAAATATAAAACGCTACCAAAAAAACTGTTAGCGATCGCAGGGATCAGGCCTGACTCTGCAAACACTGCAGTTATGTGTTTAGTGTTTTGTAAGTGACAGTGATCGATCGATACTGCACTTGGGTGGGCTGGGCGGGGGGGGGGCAAAACGCAGGTGCCAGCAGGTATCTAGGCTGATCCCGCTAACAATGCGTTTTTATGGAGCCCTAAACTGCTGGGGACGCTAGTATAGATCTGATCAGATCAGATATTGATCTGTTCAGATTCTATACCACTACGGGAGGTTTATGCTTTGCGCGTGGGTGTTAGCGGTACCGGCACTAACCTAGCGCTGCCTGGGGCGACGCAGACCCTGACCCTAAAACCTAATTGATATCACCCGCCGGGTGATCAGGGGGTTAAACCTTTATTGGGTAATAAATGGTGGGTGCCCTGATGCTATAAAAAGCAAACTAACTAACCAGAGTCACCCGTAACACTTATACGGGATCACTGGTAAAAGGGTTAAGTAGGGGCAATCAGGGGGTTAAAATCTTTATTAGGTAGTATATGGGGGTCCCTGGCGCTATATAAAAACCTGACGGGGAACCTAAATAACGAACTGGCTAACCAGCGTCACCAGTGGCACTTATACGGTGATCGCTGGTGAAAGGGTTAACTAGGGGCAATCAGGGGGTTAAAACCATTATTGGGTAGTATATGGGGGTACCTAGCGCTATAAAAACCTGGCGGTGAACCTAAAAAAAAAACTAGCTACCTAGCGGCACCAGTGACACTAATGCAGCGATCAGAAAAACGATTGCTTAGTGACACTGGCAAAAGGGGGTGAAAGGGTTAACTAGGGGCAATCAGGGGGTTAAAACCATTATTGGGTAGTATATGGGGGTACCTAGCGCTATAAAAACCTGGCGGTGAACCTAAAAAAATAACTAGCTACCTAGCGGCACCAGTGACACTAATGCAGCGATCAGAAAAACGATCGCTTAGTGATACTGGCAAAAGGGGGTGAAAGGGTTAACTAGGGGCAATCAGGGGGTTAAAGCCGTTATTGGGTAGTATATCGGGGTACCAAGCGCTATAAAAACCTGGCGGTGAACCTAAAAAAATAACTAGCTACCTAGGGGCACCAGTGACACTAATGCAGTGATCAGAAAAACGATCGCTTAGTGACACTGGCAAAAGGGGGTGAAAGGGTTAACTAGGGGCAATCAGGGGGTTAAAGCCGTTATTGGGTAGTATATCGGGGTACCGAGCGCTATAAAAACCTGGCGGTGAACCTAAAAAAATAACTAGCTACCTAGGGGCACCAGTGACACTAATGCAGTGATCAGAAAAACGATCGCTTAGTGACACTGGCAAAAGGGGGTGAAAGGGTTAACTCTAGGGGAAATCAGGGGGTTAAACCTTTATTGGGGGGTAGGGGGCTACCCTGGACTTAACACTAACTGCCCTGACAGTTTTTACTGTCACAACTGACACTAAATGCAGTGATCAGTAAATAAATGATCACTACAATCAGCGACACTGTGACTGGGGGGGGGGGGGGGGGGGGGGGGCGATCGGGGGGGGGGGGGCGATCGGGGGGGGGGGGGGATTTGTGTGCCTATGTGTACCTACAGGTCAGTGTAGTGTTGGTGCACACTTACTTTCTCTGTTCTCCTCGCAGTCCGGTCAAAAAGACCGCCCTGAGGAGAATGACATCACTTCCTCCCTGCCTGTGTTTACAATACACAGCAGGGGAAGCTTCTCATTCGCCAGGAGCGATCAAGAGGGGATGGCCAGAAACCAACGGCCATCCCCTCATCCCGGATCGCTCCTGAAGCGAAACGGACCGCCGCATCCAGCGGGAGGGGGTCCGATCGGACCTCTGTAACTGACTTCATTTCAAGTGCCTCACTTCGTTTCGAGTTGGTTATGTCAAATGTCGCGCCGTTTTGTAGTTTGTTGTATCTCTGCCTCTGTACCATGTTCCATTGCCAGTCGCAATACGCGGCACAACGATTCATGCCTTCACCACGGCTAGCTCATTTCAACCATTTCATTCATTTCTGTCACATACCGCGCTCCGATTCGAATCCAGTCGCATCCGTAATGCACCGATTCGTTCGGCGGGCCCCAGTTGCATTGGCCTCGTTTCAGTACATGCGCTAGAGCCCGTTTGTTGTTAGTCGCAGTTTGCGGCCTCTCTGATTCGTGTCTCTATCATGGGGAATCATTTCACTGTCATGTAGCACGTTCTGATTCGAATCCGATCGCATCCCTATGCGCCGATTCGTTCGGACGTACCCCAGGTATTTTTTCTTTCGTTTGGCCTCATTCAGTGCATGCTCCAGAGACCAGTTCGTCATCCAGTCGCAGGTTGCGGCCGGCCGATCTAGGCCTCTGTCACTGCCACGTACCGCGCTCCGGTTCGAATCCAGACGCATCTAACATGCACCGATTCCTTCCGGTGCGCTCCAGGTTTGTTTACCCACATTTCAGTACATGCTCCGGAGTCCGGTTCGTTGTCAGTCGCACTTGCGACACGACCATTTCATGCCTCTGTCATGGCAAGTTTCTGCTTCATTTCACTGTCACCTACCGCGCTCCGATTCAAATCCAGTAGCATCCATGATGCATCGATTCATCTCGGCATGCCCCAGATGGATTGGCCACATTTAATTTTTTCCACAGGTTGTCTCATTTGATGTTCACAGTTGCAGCACTAATTCGTGTCCCCACGTTAGCACGAAACATTTCACTCATTTCGTCTGTTGCGCAACTGACACGTCAAAATTGGGAAAAGGAAAATACAAAAAAAAAATATATCACTACTTCAAATCTGTCTAGTCACTGGTGCACTTCGGTTATATCAGTCAGTCATTTACGTCACCTTTTAGTTAGTTTGTCAGACTCCTCATCAGTTGTCATCTGTCGTTTCTCTCTCCAGGTCCATCAAGTTCAGTAGGTCCACCCTGCACCAGGTTGGACGATACTTCCCCAGGAAAAAAAAAAAAAGAGAAAGAGGTAACATGACAATGACCATGCAGGTATACATATATGTATATATGAGGGCATATGATGATATATACATGTGTATACATGTTCATACCCGCCTTTAGAGAATAGTAGCGGGTCTGTATGCTTTGGTAGGATAGAGAAACAGTCTCGACTTATGTCACCCTCTATAGGTTCCGGTCGACCATCATGCGACCCCAAGGACATCGCGCCTAGGGCACAGACTACCTAGAGCCATGTCTCAAACTGGCAGCGAAGACCTCACCACCCCTTTGTATCCTCACCCACCTTCAGTGAGTGGTAGCATACAGTCCCTCAGGGGATGGACCATCCACAACCTGACGGCAGAACTGAGGCACAGGGGTATACCTTTCCCCACCATGGCCAAGAAGGCAGAGCTTTTCAGGCTCCTCTCCCCCCCGCCAGCCACAGCTGGGCCCAGTACCCCATCCCAGGCCTCTCTCCAATCCATTTCAGCAGGCATATCGCAGCTCCACACCATGGTGTCATCTTTGGCTAACACTATCATGGACGTCCAGGCCAGAGTGGCGCTCTTGGAGGCTCACCCGGCCACGACCACCCCTGATCCAATCACAGACCTGACACCACTTTCGATAGGTACCTCAGGGACAAGTCCCGTTGTCTGCCCAGCACATCTAGTTCCGGCCGGCATAAGGAAGGACATACTGGACGGCAAGGACGTCAACCTTGCCTCCCTACTCATTTCTGTCCACGACCTCACAGAAAACAAGGCCTATACCCGGGGAGATGTCTCGGTAGTTCTCAAGGCCAAAGATCCTAGACTCAACCGCAAGCTGTCTGTCCCAGAGTTCGCCCTAGCCTTTGGTATGCTAAGGGATGTCATATGCTCAGCTTCCCCCGCAGAAGGGAAGAGCTGGACTTATATCTCCACACCGTGGTGGACTTAGGTTACAAATACGGAGGCTTCTCTTTCTACGACTTCCACTGTTCCTTCCCCGCCAAGGCAGCCGCCAGGCTGGCGCAATTTCAGACAGCCACAGACTGGAGCCTTATGGACACTGAGTTGTTCTGCCAGCACTTTGCCGGCTTACGCTCACCACTATGTGCCATCTGCCAATCCTCCACCCACACCACCTCCTGGTGCGCCAACACAGCAGTTAGTCGCACTTTTGAGTTCCCCTCCACCTCCGGTACAGCCCAAGGCCCGCTAGCCCCCCTTCAGAAAACCCAGGTAGACAAGTTCGGACGCTCGGTTCGAACCGTAGCAGGGGCGACTATTTGCAACAACTATAATTATGGCTCATGTAATTTTAGCCAATGCCGCCTGCTGCACATATGTGTCTTATGTCACAGGGCGCACCCCATGAATTTATGTGAGGTAAAACAAAAGGGCTCCTGACTAAGCCGCATAGATGTCCTGTGGTTGGGATTCTATCTCACCTTGCACCCCACTCCCTCACTAGCCACCTTCCTTATCCGTGGGTTCACAGCAGGCTTTCATACCGGCCTTATCTCTCTGCCCCACACAACCTATGAGTGTAGGAATTTTCGCTCAGCAGCCACCGACGAGCAGGCCATAGACCAGTTGCTGCAAACTGAGTTAGAGCGCTGCTTTGTCATAGGTCCCTTCACGCAGCCCCCTTTCAGCACTTGGAAAGTTAGCCCTATTGGGCTTGTCAAGGGCAAGTTCTCAAATAAAATCCGTTTGGTGTACGACCTGTCTGCGCCTACTTCTTCTCACATTCCCAGCCTGAATTCCCTGATCCCCGCCGAAGAATTCTCGTTAAAATACGCCTCCGTTGACATGGCAATCCAGGCCATCCTTAAAGCAGGCACAGGTGCCTGGCTGTCTAAGGCCGACATTTCCGATGCCTTTAAACTTTTGCCTATCCACCCGTCCCTCTGGTGCTGGCACGGTATTAAATGGAGAGACCTATATTATTTCGCTACTAAACTGACATTTGGCTCTAAGAGCAGCCCCTGGCTTTTCAACACGTTCGCACAATCTCTTACCTGGATCTTGTTACACAAAGCTTGTTGTCAGCAAGTTATCCATTACTTGGAAGACTTCCTGTTAATAGAGCAGCTGGGTGTACCTCCAGGGGACCTCGACAAACTAAGAATCGTCTTTGGAAACCTCAAAGTCCCCATTGCTGAACATATGGTCGACGGACCCACACACTCCATCACTTTTCTCTGAGTCTCTGAGCTCCATGCAGACCAGCCTTCCCCTCGACAAACTGACCCGCATTAGGTCAGTTCTCAGAGAATTCACCCGTACTAGAGGGTGTACAAAGAGACAGCTACAGTCGCTATTGGGCATGCTTAACTTTGCCATGCAAATCATTCCACAGGGTCGGTCCTTTGTCTCGCACCTGTTGGTCTATCTTTCACAGGCACAAGACCCAGATCAAGTCCTCAGCCTGGACACCGCAGCCCTAGCAGACCTATCGATGTGGGACGAGTTCCTGTTCACCTGGAATGGCATATCCTTGTTCATCCCGTCTATCTCACCTCTGTCACCACAGGTAGCGACAGATGCCGCAGCCTCCACAGGATTCGCTGCTATTTTTGGCCACCATTGGTTTGCTGGACCCTGGCCTTCACAGATACTTTTGGTCCTCGGCTTTAGCCAGTCTTCATCTCTCTTCGAACTCTACCCCATTGTATCAGCCGCTCAGCTCTGGGGTCATACCTGGACAGGACAAACGGTAGGTTTCACTACCGACAACCAGGCCATGGCCGAGATCATCAACAAAGGCAGGTCTAAGTCTCTCACTGTGATGTCCTTCCTACGCAGGCTGGTGCAGCTGTCTCTGCAGCATCAATTTAATATTCACTGTGTGTTTGTCCCAGGAAAATACAATCTTGCAGCTGATGCACTGTCACGCTTTAATTTCCTCTCCTTCTTTCGGCAGGTTCCCGAAGCCGACACGGTCTCAGCCCTTATCCCGCTTTGGTCTCAGCTGACCCTGGACTAGAGCGGCATCTACATGGAGCCACTCAGCTCATCAACCAGTCTCTCTCGAACAACACTCTGAAAGTCTACCGGGTAGCTTAGAATGTATTTAACAGGTTCCTGATTATCTGCACAGCGGGTACACCAACAGACGGCAGGCATATACTAGCCTTCATCTCATATTGCCATAATCAACTGGCCTTGTCCTACAACACTATCCAGCTATACTTAGCCGGAATACAGCACTTTCTCTCACTCCGAGATCCTACAAAACCGTCCATCTTCACATTCCATGCGATCCGAGCCGTCCTGCACGGCATCCAGAAGCAGCAGCCGGTAATTAAAGCCAAACGTCTCCCTATTACTAGTACCATCTTTAGGGATATGTCCACTATGCTTACCAGCTACCCATTTGGTGTTCTCCCTAGCCTGGTTATACAAGCGGCCATTTACCTGGCCTACTACGGGTTTCTACGGCCCAGCGAGTTTACCTGCAACAACTCAAACAGTCCAGTCCTACGCAGACATCACCTGGTTCGCCGTCAGGACCACTTCGTGCTTCACCTCTCAGTGACCAAGACTAAGCAGGCAGGTTCCGGGGTAGATATCCACCTCTGTAAAACCGACAATGCCTGGTGTCCGGTCCCCATGCTCAATCAGCTACTCTCACTTCTGCCCGAACAACCAGACTCTAGTTCCCTTCTGCCCTTTCCGGTCAAACCTTTAACTACCTGCCAGTTCATAAAACATCTGAGGATTCTCCTTCGCAACTTAGTCCCGGTGAGTACTCAGGCCATTCCTTTCGCATTGGAGCAGCCTCATCCGCATCCCGACACGGGGTCCCAGACCATGTCATTAAAAGATTAGGCAGGTGTAAGTCGGCCTGCTTTGCCCGATACATCCCTAACCCTCAGGCAGAGATGTCTCGAGCATTCACCCAACTTGCTCAATAGATAGGCTGGGAACTATAAAGATCTTTCATCCTTACCTAAGTGTTTTTCCCCCTTATTTTGGTATACCCTCCATTAGACCAGGGCACACTTCAGGCCCATTTCGCATGGTGTATCTTATGGTAAGTTTGTCTTGTTCGGATACGTATCGGTCATAGGGCTTCGACCAAAAGTAAGAAGGCCAGTATGGTGGCCTGATTTTATGGGAGGAGCCCGGGGGGTATTTAACCAGCCCACTCGCCTGTGGTCTTTGTCGGTTTCCTGTGCGCGATACCCACCCTCCCATCCCCTTTATAGGGCATTTCTCAATCATTTCTCTTCAAACATATTTATTTCTAATCATTGGGTATGCCCCCTTAATTTGGTATACCGTCCATTAGACCAGTGCACACTTCAGGTCCATTTCGCATGGTGTATCTTATGGTAAGGTTGTGTTGTTCGGATACGTATCGGTCATAGGGCTTCGACTATATATATATATATATATATATATATATATATATATATATATATATATATATATATTTAATCTCAGAGTCAGATAATGTTTAAACATTTAAGTGTCATTTATATAACAAAAACACAGTATGAGGGTTTCCCTTAATATAGGTCCCTTTCCCTACCAGACCAGTCTACATGCCTTTTAACATTGTGGGGGATACCTTGCAAGGGGGAGTGACAAAGCCTCCCTTCTGTAAAGCCAATTTATCCCAGTATTGAGAGACAAGGGCCTCAACTTTTGCACATCAAAGGTAAAGGGGGTATATGAGATGACTTATTGGCTACTCTGGAAGCCTCCTTTGCAATAAGAGGGCACGCAGAAATGTGTACATTATCAGGGAAATTAGTATAGGGGTACTTTAGTGTTAAAAGTAAATAAACACTCAGACCTTGAAAATAGTCTTTAAATTAAATAACAAAAACAAAACAAACAAAAAAACAGAAACACATTAAAAAATACATTTTATTAATGCCCCACAAAGTAAATCTAAGTCAATCATGTGTCCAACAATGTAATTCTCGTCATTCACAATGACCCATCGACAGCCAATGTTTATACAATGTCGCTAAATGAAAGATTCACTGAATCTGGCAATGTAATGTAATTCATGTCATTGCTGCAGTATGTAAGCCAAACTAATTACAAAAGAAAAACTAAATGCCAAAACAAAATATAAACCTGTAGAGTATGTTGTCACAGATACTCTCCATGAAAATCACACTGTTCTGTAACACACAAGTTTTAAAGATTTGTGTGTTTTCAATGTTGCCCTAAAAACTGCATGAATAGACCCTCTCCCCTCTGTATGTTGTTTTGTTTTTTCTTTCGCATTGGTACATGTCCTAGCCAAGTTCCCCATGGCTTTTTTTTTTTTTCGACAACAGTTAGCCTATTCGTTTTAAAAAACAAGAAATCACCTCCAATAGACTTCAGTGGGGATTGATTTTAAGCTAGAGTATCATAATATTCAAGCAGGATTCCGCAAACCCCCTTTAAATCTAACCTGGGCAGATTCGCTCAACACTAAAAGTAGCCAGATCAAAACGAATGGTTTTCATGTAAAGCTAGTTACACCATTCAAAAACATTTAGGTGGAAAAAAACAGGGGGCTTTACATGTATGAAATGGTCATTATTCCATTTCATAATTCAATCTCTCTAAACAGGTATTTTCAAGGGTTGTGATCAGTATTTACATTAATTTCTCGGACATTTTTTTTTTTTTATATGTTTATATTCCAGCATCAACTTTTCTAGCATACATAAATCAGTGGCATTTCTTAATTGGAAATTTGAAAAAAAGCTATCTGGAATAGCATAGTACTAGCATTTTTTTGTCAAATGACAAGGGATTTGTTTTTAATTGCTCCAGTTTTCTCTGTATATCTCTCTTGTATTTCCCAGCTTACGTTTATTTGGTAAAACATGCTGTTTTAGCTCAGTTAAAGGTTAAATTGAAACCATGCCCAACCCCTCACATACAACACCAACGTTTGAAACTTAATTAGGCAAAATTAGACTCACACTCAGAGCTTGGCAGACATTGACTTTAACATGGCTTGGCAGAACCAATGCCTTCAAAATGTACATCCTCCTACAACTATATTGCAAATAGACTCTTCTCAAATGCATTCCTCCAGCCTTCTTAGTCACACACACATGTTCTCTAATAAGGTCCCTCTTTATCTGGAACAATAAACGACCCAGAATAGGTAATTCTCTTCTCACATTGCCAAGCAATACAATGGTATCAGCTTACTGAATGTAGAAAAAATACTAAAAGATCCCGCATCTGTCACGTATTGTGTCTTGGTGCATAGCTAAACACTGGATACAAGCGAATCAGGACAGCTCTCCAACACCACTATCTATTCTGGTGTGGCTTCCATCAAGCAACTGGCAGAATCTCCGTCCCACCCATCTATTGGAGCGTTTCTGCACACTGAAAATTCCCATCACCAGGGATCCCAGGTTAAGGTCACCCTGATTTTACTTTGAGCTTTGAAAGCAAACACCTTAGACACCTCATGGAGGTAGGTACATTTAGAGTTATGCATTTAATGACACAAACATACTGGCTTGAACATGTAACTATACAAAACATGTTCTCACCTGCCCACAAAATCTCAAGTCCCATTTGCAGTTTGCGAGAAGCCAAGTGGGGGACACAGCAAACATGTGAAAGAAGGTGCTCTGGTCAAATGAGACCAAAAATGTCCTACAAGCAAAACACAATTTATGAAAACTAACACTGCACATCTCTCTGAACACACCATTACCACCGTGAAACATGGTGGTGGCAGCATCATGTTGTGGGAATGCTTTTCTTCAGCAGGTACAGGGAAGCTGGTGAGATTTGATGGGAAGATGGATGGAGCCAAACACAGGGCAATCTTATAAAATTTTTTATTAGAGTCTGTAAAAGACTTGAGATTGGGGCGGAGGTTCACCTTCCAGCAGGACAACGACCCGAAACATACAGCCAGAGCTGCAATGGAATGGTTTAGATCAAACATATTCATGTGTTATAATGGCCCAGTCAATGTCCAGACCTAAATTCAATTATGAATCTGTGGCAAGACTTGAAAATTGCTGTTCACAGGCGCTCTCCATCCAATTGCAAAGAACAGTGGGCAAAAATGTTACTCTCTAGATGTGCAAAGCTGGTAGAGACATCCCCAAAAAGACTTGCAGCTGTAATTGCAGCGAAAGGTGGTTCTACAAAGTAATGACTCGGTGGGGGGGCTGAATACAAATGCACGCCTCACTTTTCACATATTTATTTGTAAAAAAAAATTTAAAACCATTTATCATTTTCCTTCCACTTCACAATTATGTGACACTTTGTGTTGGTCTATCACATAAAATCCCAATAAACTACATTTACGTATTAATACATTTTCAAGGCACTGTATATATCAAAGATGTTAATTCCAAAACAAAAATGGGATCTATTTATCAATGTTTTCAACCAAGATTTACACAATTGTATGTGAAAAATGTGTAAATCTTTGGTGAAAGCGTTGTAAACCCCCAAAAAAGTAAAAATAAAAAGAGACAGGGCATAAATATTCTGCTATTTGAATGGCATTAACCATTTCAGCCCCGGAATCTGTGTTTACACACAGATCCCGGTTCTGGGTGTGTCACAAACAGTCACGGGAGCCCGACAGTCATCGTGATCGCCAGGCACTCGCATCGGCTCCGGTGGCAAGTAGCGAGTGCCCCTAGTGGCCACAGAGGGAAGCAACACAAAACTGTGGCCGCTGATCAGCAAGTGGTTAAACTCAAAACCAAAAATGTAATATATTGCAGCTTACCAATTAATAGATGCGGTGGCTACATTAGTTTCCTTTTTAAGGCTTTCCCCTTGGGATCTGGCCAGTAACACACTTCCTGCATTATATCCACCACTCTGAATGAATGAGCACAGTAGACGATCCCCCCCCGCCACTGTTAAATGGTCTGTCTCTTCCCTGTAACGGCAATAGAACTTACTGGCTGGATCACCAGATAAAAAAAAAGACAAAAAAGTCTTAAAAAAATTAATGCAGCCATCACATCTAAGAATTGGTAAACAAAACAACAAAAAACATATGAGACTCTCAATGTTAAGACAAAAAGACTGAATTACATAGTTACATAGTTGGTAAGATTTAATCAAGTAATCAGTCCATCCAGTTCAACCTGTGTGGGTGTGGATGTACACTATGTGTGTTTATGTCAATACCATTTCCCATATCCCCCCCCCCCCCCCCGAAGGAGCGGCTGGTTTTATTGGGCTTACCGTTACCTTCTTGACCTTGTGTATGTCTAGGGGTTTCCCAAGGCAGAAACTGACACTGGGTCCACTTTTGGGATATTTATTTGACAACAAGTAGACAGAACAGTCTCTCAATGAAGGGTAGAAGGTTGGGTAGGAAGTTCAGGTACTCTTGTAACTTCAAAAGATAGGAAGTCTCTCACTATAGAAATCCAGAGATTCACTGCTCACAACTGGATTCTCACAGCTATCGGATCGACCTCCTCTCACTAGGCCTAGCAGCCGAATGAGTGTTTAAGTAAAGCAAAGTCTCTGCCACAGACTTGGATGTAGAACACTTGTGAACAAAGTCTCTGCCACAGACTTGAATGTAGAACACTTGTGAACAAAGTCTCTGCCACAGACCTGAATGTAACTGAAGGATGTAGATAAATTTAGAGAGCTATCATACGGTACCAGTATCTCACAGCCGGTCCGGCGATACCGTATGAGTGTAGATTCACTTGGTGTCTTTCAACTGAGCCTCCAGGCTCTTTCTGAGAAACCAGCCTTCAGCGTGGCCTTCTCCCAAAGACTCATCCCCTGGTTGCTTCTCCAGTTGCCGGGCCTCTCCACAGATGAGATGGCACCGGACCACCTCTGAATCCTCCTCCCAGTTACTTTGCCTCGGGCTAGCCAGCCCCGAGACTCGTAATTGGATGGATCCGCACCCCAAGCCATGAGGGCCATGGGGGCTGGTCAGGAGGACCAGGACCAAACAGACAGAAAGATCTTCTGGACCGGAACCCAGAAGCACGTGATGTCAGTACCTTAAGCACCCTCTCCCAGAATGCACAGTAAGATGACACTCCCACTGGGCTGGTTGCGAGAAACAATGGCACTCAGTACGCCTAGCTAAACTGCGTTCTCACACTTGCCAATGGCGACAGTGACACCTGTGGCCAAGCAGAACACAGTGCCATCCAGCTAGACTGGTACTGAAACCATAATTTGGTATAATTGACCCTAAAACCCAACTGTGGCTTTAGGAATTTTAAATAATAAAAAAAAAACATAGCGCGTGCTCTTCAGGAGATGGCGCTACACCTGTATATTGTTTTCGCTAAGATGCTCATCTAAGAGTTTTTTTAAAACTATCGGTACTTCCCGCTGACACCATTTTGGAAGGGAGTTCAACTTCCTTACCACTCTGACAGTGAAGGATCCCCTGTGCAGTTTAAGGTCAACATGGGTGGTGATGTCATGTTCTCCACCTCGTCTAATCAGAGAATGTTTTGCATTCATTCTGAAAATGCAAACCATTCTCTGAGTGGTGCCCATGACCTGGAATCAAGTGGAGATCACTGGTGTAGTGGTGTATTCTTCAGGGTATGCCAGATTTCTAGGGCATTGACTAGGTAAGGCATATACATACAGTAATTGCACTGATCAAAAACCAGACCAATGTAACTATGTATAATACAGTCATACCTGGAAATCTCTGGAAGGTTTTACCCCTTTCATGACCAGGGCATTTTGCTACTCAGCACTGTGCTACATTTTCTGGCAATTTGCTCAGTCATGCAATCCTGTACCCAAATTAAATTAAAAAAAGAAATATTTTCTACTTTCTGTTATGAAACATCCAATAAAATCAAACTTCTTCGTACATTTAGGCTAAAATGTATTTCACTACATTGCTAAAAACCAAATGGTGTTTATGGGGACACTATACTATTGTGAATACTAGTATAATTCTGATAGTGATCAAGATACTGATTTCTACAGACAATATACTAGTAATGGTGGTGACCAGCGGCTTAAAGTGTGACTGTGATAGTGTGGCAGGCAATCTGCCACTAAGTGACACTGCCTGGAAGAAACACTAGCTGACGCTGATGTCGCTAGTGACACCACATCAGTTATCAGTGATAATACTGTACATTGTCACTGTACTAATGATACTGGCTGGGTGTCAAGGCAACCAAAGGGTTAACTGTGGTGGGCAAGCAAGGGGTTAAATGTGCCTAACAACTGTATGCAAGTGTACAGTATAAGTGCTTCTTGTACTCACACAGAATCTGGCTGGCTTCTTTCTCTAAACCAAAAGTGCTCAGGGAGGAAGAAAGCAGGCAGATCCCGCGTGTTCTGTTTACAGTTCTGTGCTGTGATTGGCAGGTATACAGCCAAAATCATTGGTTGTAACCAGAGCCGGCCCTAGCAATAGGCAAGTCAGGCAGCTGCCTAGGGTGCCAGGGTAAGGGGGGTGGGCTACAAAATCCGGATCCCCAGCCACTCGCTGGGTCTTCTGATTTTTAAAATACCTGTCTGTCCCTCCAGTAGGCAATCTAAAATTTCCACCTTGCGCCCCATAGAAGAGAGGGCACAGCACAGAAGCTTTAGTTTGCCTACGGGGAACAGGATGTGGAGCCAGGGAAGGGATCCTGATGGCCAGTGAGCAGAGGAAGGGTGGAGGCCTGGAGGCTCTGTCCTGTGGCAGGACACTGGGCTTCCCGCTCTGTGTGCTCTCCACTGTCTCGTCCTGTCATCATGTAAGGGGGGGGGCTGTGTGTGTGGGAGGAGGCCTGCTGATAAGGGGGTACCACTAGGCCTCCTGTTGGGGCCCTGTCACTTAACAGTACGACTGGAGGGCTGAGATTCTGTAGATCAAGGGTTTTTTGTTCTTTTTCAGGCACCTGCGGACTTACACTCTCCTGTGCCAGACTCTTTTTTTGAGTTAGGCCACGTACACACGGGCGGACTGTCCGCCCAACTAGGTTCGTCAAACAGTTTGACAAACAGTCCGTTCAAAATTAGCATGAACGGACTTGACCACACATGACGAACGAACAGTCCGCTGAAAACTTGCGCGATGACGTGAACGGCACGTACGACGGGACGAGAAATTCGAAGTCCAATACACTGCAATGCAACCTTCGCTGTG
Source organism: Lithobates pipiens (assembly GCF_037356315.1). Taxonomy (NCBI): domain Eukaryota; kingdom Metazoa; phylum Chordata; class Amphibia; order Anura; family Ranidae; genus Lithobates; species Lithobates pipiens. Next base: position 296,002,206 of record NW_027507758.1, read on the forward strand.
TAAATTCTTTCTGAGCATGCGCGAGACTTAGTTTGTCGAACAAGCCTACACACGAGCGGACTGTCCGCTCAAACCAAGTTTCAGCGGACAGTCTTACGGAAATTCCGAAAAACTTTGTTCGACAGACTGTCCGCTGAAACTGTCCGCTGAAGCCCACACACGAGCGGACTGTCCGCTGAAACACTGTTCAGCGGACAAAGTTGGGCGAACAGTCCGCCCGTGTGTACGCGGCCTTAGAAGTCCCGGCTCTCTTAGTCCCTGCTGCCAGCCTGGTGAAGTGATTCTGCTTGCCCTGCACACTGCCTGATTCCTGCAGCAAGTAAGTGCTGAGAAAATCAGGCAAAAGAAGAGGACTGGCAGGCTGGGGACAAGCTGGCTGGAACTGGAAGCGGTTAGTGCAGGCAGAGGCAGCAGAGTTGATGTGATGTCCATCTAGCAGCTCAGCAGCTCATGACAGCACACACATAGCTTTCCCCATGACCTGACCGTTGTCTGTGTTCTAATATACAGTAGGGAGCAGCCAAATGTGATCATCATTATCATCACGATGATGATAATCACACAGTACAGATGCTTTGAGCCACAGAACCTGTACTGTGTGATTATCATGATGATAATGATTTTGATCATTGAAGGAAGGACAGTGAAATGCATCCTTAAGCCAGCCATAGATGGTTCAAATCTTGAATGGTTCAGCAGGGCCTGCCTGAGATTCGAAACATCTATGGGCAGGCTGATTGTACCCTAGTCTGTCCATATACTACCCTAGCCTATCTATACACTACCCTATCCATATACTACCCTAGCCTGTCCATATACTACCCTAGCCTGTCTATATACTACCCTAGCCTGTCTATATACTACCCTAGCCTGTCCATATACTACCCTAGCCTGTCCATTTACTACCCTAGCCTGTCTATATACTACCCTAGCCTGTCTATATACTAGTCTATACATATACTACCCTAGCCTGTCTATATACTACCCTAGCCTGTCTATATACTGCTCTAGCCTGTCCATATACCTGCGGACCAGGTGAGCTGGTGCCGCCACTATTTGTCTTCAGGCCAGGTCCTGAGGTGCAGGTGCGGGCCTGCGGTCTACGGCTAAAGAAAAATCTCCACCCCGCCACCTCCACCATATACATGGGCAGGACAAAGGGGGTGGAGTCAGGAGTGGAGCCATTAAAATTAGGTTTCGCCTAGGATGTCAAAAACCCTTGCACCAGCCCTGGTTGTAACCTTCTGACAGACTCACGCTGTGGCCAATCATAGCACAGTCTATATACACAGTATATACACAGTCTATATACTACCCTAATCATATACTATCCTAGCTTGTCAATATACTACCCTAGCCTGTCCATATGCTACCCTAGCCTGTCTATATACTACCCTATCCATATACTACCCTAGCCTGTCTATATACTACCCTAGCCTATACATATACTACCCTAGCCTGTCTAAATACTACCCTAGCCTGTCCATATACTACCCTAGCATGTCTATATACTACCCCAGCCTGTCCATATACTACCCTAGCCTGTCCATATACTACCCTAACCTGTCCATATACTAACCTAGCCTGTCCATTTACTACCCTAGCCTGTCCATTTACTACCCTAGCCTGTCTATATACTAGCCTAGCCTGTACATATACTAGCCTAGCCTGTCCATTTACTACCCTAGCCTGTCCATTTACTACCCTAGCTTGTCCATATACTACCCTAGCCTGTCTATATACTACCCTAGCCTGTCTATATACTACCCTAGAACGTCTATATACTACCCTAGAACGTCTATATACTACCCTAACCTGTCCCTATACTGCTCTAGCCTGTCTATACACTACCCTAGCCAGTCCATATACCTGCGGACCATGGCTGGCATGAGGAAGCGAGCTGATGCCACCACCATTTGTCTTCAGGCTGGGTCCAGAGGCACAGGTGTGGGCCTGTGGACAACAGCTAAAGAAATAGGTGGAGAGGCATCACAAAAATCTCCACCACGCCACCGCCACCATATACATGGGCAGGACAAAGGGGGTGGGGTCAGGGGTGGAGCCAAGGGGCGGTAAAATTAGGTTTTTGTCTAGGATGTCAAAAATCTATTTTTTTCTGTTTTAAATGCAGAACTTCTTTATATAGCAAATCCTACTATAGAAACACAACAGAAGTGGATAGAAAACAACAGATTTATGCTGATATTTCTCGTAAAAAAGCAGAGCAGAAACATTTTTTCTTCAGCAACCTTATTTTGAGGATGGAGAAAATATTGGTTATCTTTTGGCAACAATAGCAAAAGCTCAGAAACCAATGACTCAGGTAGTATTACAAATCTCTCCAACTGAAACTGCACATACTACCTTGGAGATTTCATAAGTATTTGTTGATTTCTTCCAGAAATTGTATAGTAGTAAAGTATCCTATAAGGAAGATGAACTGCAACTTTTTCCTAATTTTATTACATTAACAGAATTATCAGTAGATGAAAAGGAGATGTTGGATCAACCTTTGACATTAGAGGAACTACAAATTGCTTCAGTTAGCTTGACTAATAATAAAGCCCCAGGTGTAGAGGGTTACCGGGCGAGGTCTACAAAGTTTATGGAGCTGATTTATTGCCAGAATTATTAGAAGTATTTAACTCAGCATAGGAATGTGGTTACCTCCCACCCACTATGAATGAAGCATTTATTATAGTTTTGTTAAAACCTGATAAAACTCCTAGTAATCCTGAATCCTATCGCTCAATATCATTACTTACATCGGATGTGAAGCTGTTGGCAAAAGTATTAGCCATCAGACTGACTAAAGTAATATCTAAGATCGTGCATATAGATTAATCTGGTTTTATCCCAAATAGATCTACTGTAGAGAATATAAGATGCTTATTCCTTAATATTGTCGCTAGATGTGGCAAAAGCTTTAGACAGCATAGAGTGGATTTTTTTGTGGTACTGTTTAGAAAAATTTGGTTTTGGACACAAGTTGAATACAACTCCTTTACGCTGCCCTGATAGCACAGGTGCAGGTAAATGGACCTGTATCGGAGCCTTTTTCGCTGCAATGTGGAACAAGACTGGGATGTCCACTATCACCTTTACTTTTCGCTTTGGCCCTTGAACCTTTGGCTGCTTCTGTCCGTCAATCATCAAATATTATTGGACTTCGTAGATCTCTGGGAGAGGACAAAATTGCTTTATATGCTGATGATCCACTTTTATTTTTGGGAGACACTTCATCATCTTTAAAAGCAATAATGTCTTTAATTAGTACATATGGTTCTTTCTCAGGTTTTACAATAAACTGGGATAAATTAATTATTTTACCAGTGGACCCCCTGATGACGATCTGCCAATCTCTGCCTCTCAAATAGCGGTAGTTTCTACATTTAAATATCTTGGCGTACAAGTTACATCACAAGTAAGTACATATTTGAAGAGGAATTTAGATCAATTGCTTAAAGTGGTTATAAACCCTTACAAACCACTTTGACCTACAGGTAAGCCTAGATTAAGGCTTACCTGTAGGTCCAAGAAATATCTCCTAAACCTATATGGTTTAGGAGATATTTGCCCGAAAACAGGCACTGCTGTCTACGGCGCATGCGCCGTAGACAGCGGCACGCAGGCGCACTGAGCGCGGCATTCTCAACGACGGTGCTGCCGCGAGTGTCGGCTCCCGTGCACATGCGCGTGAGTGATGTCATCGCGGCTTCGCCGAATGACAGCGGCGGAGCTGCGAGACCCCACCAAGAAGATGGATGCAGCGGACTACAGGGGACAGCAGCGACTTCACTGGCTCCTGTGTCAGGTAAGTGACACATAATGGACTACTATGCGATGCATAGTAGTCCATTATGCTTTGCCTTTGCAGGGAATGAAAGAGGAAGTAAACTCATGAGGGTTTACTTCCTCTTTAAGCAGTTTAAACAAAAGGGGGAAATTTGTAGTAAGTTGCCTTTAACGATAATAGGTAGATAATAGGTAGAGCTAATTTGATGAAGATGATATGGATACCACTATTGTTATATTTGTTACATAATTGTCCTGGGTGGATTCCTTGGAAATTATTTAGACAAATGGATATCTTGTTTAGAGATCTTATTTGGAAGAATAAACATCCTCTGATTAGATTGGAATATAATTCATTATATGCCCATATGGAATAATCTGAGATTGTCTTAGGTAGCAAAACTATGGAAAAAAGCTGGTATTCTGGTTCTTTGTCAACTTTTTGATAATGAGCTTTTGCAACCATTTGACAAACTGGCAGAGAAATGTCATTTGCCTAATAAGACATTTTTTCAATATTTATATCTGCGACATGCTCTGCAGCGTCAAGCAAAGAATTTTGTTACTAAAATATAACCCTTCATCGATTTTAGCTATGATAGTAACTGTAATGCCCCGTACACACAGTCGGACTTTCCGACGGAAAATGTGTGATCGGATTGTGTTGGCGGAAATTCCGATTGTGTGTGGGCTCCATCTGACTTTTTCCGTCAGAATTTCAGACACCCAAAGTTTGAGAGCAGGATCTAAAATTTTCCAACAACAAAATCAGATCATTTAAATTCCGATCGTGTGTAGACAAATCCGACGCACAAAGTGCCACACATGCTCAGAGTAAATTACAAGACGAAAGCTATTGGCTACTGGCCCATTTATAGTCCCGTTGTATGTGATATACGTCACCTCGTTCTGAACGATCAGATTTTCTGACAACTTTGTGCGACTGTGTGTATGCAACACAAGTTTGGGCCAAAATCCATCTGAAAAAATCTGACAGATTTTGTCGTCGGAATGTCCGACCATGTGTACAGGGCATAAGATGATCTAAACAAGGCCTCATATGGAAGCGATATGCTTTTCTACAAGAGAAAACTAGAACAAATCTACTCAATGGTAGCACTAGACAGTGGCATAGAGATTTGGAGACACTTAGTGATGAGGAGTGAGAGCTAGCTCTGAAGAACTTACAGTGGTGTGAAAAAGTGTTTGCCCCCTTCCTCATTTCCTGTTCATTTGCATGTTTGTCACACTTAAGTGTTTCGGAACATCAAACCAATTTAAACAATAGTCAAGGACAACACAAGTAAACACAAAATGCAATTTGTAAATGAAGGTGTTTATTATTAAAGGTGAAAAAAAATCCAAACCATCATGGCCCTGTGTGAAAAAGTGATTGCCCCCTAAACCTAATAACTGGTTGGGCCACCCTTAGCAGCAACAACTGCAACCAAGCGTTTGCGATAACGTGCAATGAGGCTTTTACAGCGTCCTGGAGGAATTTTGGCCCACTCATCTTTGCAGAATTGTCCTAATTCAGTTACATTAGAGGGTTTTCGAGCATGAACGGCCTTTTTACGGTCATACCACAACATCTCAATAGGATTCAGGTCAGGACTTTGGCTAGGCCACTCCAAAGTCTTCATTTTGTTTTTCTTCAGCCATTCGGTGGTGGACTTGTTGGTGTGTTTAGGATCATTGTCCTGCTGCAGAACCCAAGTTCATTTCAGCTTGAGTACACGAACAGATGGTCGGACATTCTCCTTCAGGATCTCTTGGTAGACAGCAGAATTCATAGTTCCTTTTATCACGGCAAGTCTTCCAGGTCCTGAAGCAGCAAAACAGCCCCAGACCATCACACTACCACCACCATATTTTACTGTTGGTATAATGTTCTTTTTATGAAATGCAGTGTTCCTTCTATGCCAGATATACTTGGACACACACCTTCCAAAGAGTTCCACTTTTGTCTCATCGGTCCACAGAATGTTGTCCCAAAAGTCTTGGGGATCATCAAGATGTGTTGTGGAGAAATTGAGATGAGCTTTGATGTTCTTTTTGCTCAGCAGTGGTTTCTCCTTGGAACTCTGCCATGCAGGCCATTTTTGCCCAGTCTTTTTCCTGATGGTGGAGGCATGAACGCTAACCTTAACTGAGGCAAGTGAGGCCTGCAGTTCCTTGGACGTTGTTGTGGGGTCTTTTGTGACCTCTTGGATGAGTCGTCGCTGCGCTCTTGGGGTAATTTTGGGCGGCCGGCCACTCCTGGGAAGGTTCACCACTGTTCCATGTCTTCGCCATTTGTGGATAATGGCTCTCACTGTGGTTCGCTGGATTCCCAAAGCTTTGGAAATGGCTTTATAACCCTTTCCAGACTGATAGATCTCAATTACTTTCTTTCTCAATTGTTCCTGAATTTCTTTGGGTCTCGGCATGATGTGTAGCTTTTAAGGATCTTCTGGTGGACCTTACTGTGTCAAGCAGCTCCTATTTAAGTGATGCCTTGATTGTGAACAGGTGTGGCAATAATCAGGCCTGGGTGTGGCTAGAGAAATTGAACTCAGGTGTGGACAACCACAGTTATAGTATGTTTTAACAAGGGGGGCAATCACTTTTTCACACATGGCCATGATGGTTTGGATTTTTTTTCACCTTTAATAATAAACACCTTCATTTACAAATTGCATTTTGTGTTTACTTGTGTTGTCCTTGACTATTGTTTAAATTGGTTTGATGTTCCGAAACACTTAAGTGTGACAAACATGCAAAGGAACAGGAAATGAGGAAGGGGGCAAACACTTTTTCACACCACTGTATTTGGGGTATCCCTCACAGTGTTTTTCATAGAGCTCATTATACTCCTTTGAAGATGCATTCTTTGGGCAAAGCTACTAATGTAGGTACACTCATACATATGTTGTGGCTCTGTCCTAAATTGCATCTATACTGGGAATGTTTATTTGATACTTTGAATTCCTTGTATTTCACACAGGTTCATTTTGATCCAAAGATAGCATTGTTAGGGATTATACCGGAGGATACTCTCCCAGCTGAAATGCATGTGATGTGGCTAGGAATTATGTATATGGCTCGTAAACTTATATTACAAAAGTGGATATCAAACCACCCACCAACAATAGATTAAAGCAATTCATCTTAATTTAAGAGGAGAGGAATTGACATATAAACACAGGAGACGCCCCCCAAAAATTTGTGAAAATCTGGTATTGGTGGCTAATTTCCGATCTGTCTGAGCAGTTAATTGTACATTTTATGAGTATTGCCTCACATGACAAAGAACTAGCAATGATTAATAAAGTATCCTCATCCAATCCAGGGGTGGTGTGCTGGTCGGTGCTGGTCGGTGTGGATTCTAGGGTAAGATCCAGTCTCCCTTACTTACAGCTTATTATGGTTCCTGATTGCACTTATCTGACAGTCTGACTAATTTTTCTACAGGTTGTACTATTTCACAGTGCCCTCCAACTGGAAAGCCTTAGCCCTTGTACACACGGTCGGACATTCCGACAACCAATTCCGTCTGATTTTTTCAGACGGATTTTGTCCAACGGATTTTGTCCGAAACTGTTGCATACACACGGTCGGACAAAGTTGTCGGAAAATCCGATCGTTAAGAACGTGATGACGTTCATTCATTAGGACAGGACTACGTTCAGGCTAGTAGCCAATAGCTTTGGTGTAGGGATTTGATCTGAGCATGTGTGGCACTTTGTCCAATCGGAATTCTCTATACATGATCGGCCATGTGTTATTTCTATAATACTTGCTGGTGAGTATCTATTTAATCACTCAATCATTGTGTAAATTCTGATGGATACTGATTCCCCCCCTTTCCAGCACTCCCCCCCTCTTCTTCTCCCCTCTCTTTCCCTCTCCCCCCTCCCTCTCCCCCTTTTCCTGTCCCCCCTTCCCCCACTTCTCCCCTCTCCCTTCCTTCCCTCCTCTTCCCTTCCTTCCCTCCTCTTCCCTTTCCCCCTCCCTTCCCCCCTTTTTTCCCACCCCCTAAAGCCTACTTATTTAGTGTAAGCCTAAGGACCAACTCACACCAAAACGTGGTGTGGGAAACCCGCGTTTCCCGCACCATGTTCAAAACACACTTGGTGTGTGATCTGCTGCAGGTGTCAATGTAATGCTAACAACATTCTAAACACTGATTGCAAATGCAGTATGTTTGCCTGCATCAAATGGCAATGTATGGCAGTACCATCCGATTATAGGGTGTTTTTAAAAGTAGTGAATGAACTACTTTTGGTGCAATCCAGTGCGACTTCAGCCCTTTCAAATGAGTGGGCTAAATGTGGTAAGCTGGTGATAAGTAGGCTTTGTTTTTTTCCTGGGCATTCCCCAGACATTTTTGTCACCTGTTTTTAGCCTTCCAATGCCGCTTACTGCGATAGCCAGCTATAGATGAGGGCGGTGGCAAGTTTTTGTTAACACGGTAGTGTTTGCATTGGTCCAGCAGTGCACCAACACCTTTTCTGCCATTGTGCTCTCGCTGGGTGTTTGGTGTGCTCCTGTACCTTTAAGGAGGGGTGGCTCCCCTTCAGTCCACCTGCTCTCATTTAACCATCAGAATCCATGTGCTTCCACTGCGGGGACACTTATATTTTAGTGTTAGGACCACAGATACCAGGGTGCCTTGACGTGGCTCTGTGGCTCGCGCATGCGTTTGCAAATGTGTGCGGACTAAACCCCTGTTTTTAATGCATACTGTTAGACAGGTCAATTTGGTTGTCTGCGAGCTGGTGGTAAGTAGGCTTTGTTTTTTTGCTGGGCATTCCCCAGACTTTGTTGTTAAATGTGGCATTGCACTGAATCAAAAAGGAACAAGGAGCAATACTAATTAATAATATTGGATGTGATGATAGATGTGACATGTGGGCTTGTAAAGCTGCATTTGGCTGTGCTTATAGAACTACAACAATATTATACAGTACCTTTTTAATGTTTTCCCATTAACCATTTTTTGTGTAAACTTTATATTTAAAGCCAGCCATAGAGATCTTTTTACAGAGTTTGCTTTACTGATATGAAATCTTCTGCATATCATATTAAAGCACAACTAAAGTAAAAAAAAAATGTTATTGTAGCCACCCTTTCCTAAACAGGGGCTACTAGTCAAATTTAGTACTGCTCGGTGGTGGACAACCTAGCTGATTTATAGTCTACTTGTTCATTTGGGTTTTCCCCTAAATTCAGTGGAGCTGTGGTTTCTCTCTTCTGCGTCAGTGGTACCTCAAGTATTAGTATGATAAGCTACAGTAAAACTGAATTATGAATATCAATACTTCTCCGAGCCAACCAGTAGGAGGTTTATGGCTGCTGGTGCATGCTGGGGGGAGTATAAATATTCGGGGAGGGTGACATTATCTCTCTATTCATCCAAGGTTCTGGCCTGGGGTGGGGGTGTATGAGGAGCATCTGAGGGATTAGACTTGAAGCCTGAGGCCTGTTCATGTGCTTGGAGTAGAAGTCTGTCTGTCCATTAAGTCCTGGTGCTCAAGGATCTGTGCTCTGGGAGCCTGTCTGATGACAGGAGAGAAACAGATGATGTCTGAGATGAAGTACCATGGGTCACTCTGCCACATGAGGTCCTTGGTGAGGAGAACCTGGGATGGAATCATTGAGACTGCTACTGCCGCTTTAAATGATTTAGTTGCTAGCGGAGAAAGCTGCAAATACCCTATTGTATACCCAATTGCACCCATCTGTTCACATTCCACTATTGCCCAAGTAATCCTTACCCTGAGGAGAAGTGTCAGCCCATCCTGTCTCTGTGGGCTAAGCCCATAGCTTCCAGGGGTCAAAAACAGAGGAAAATAAAACCTGAGCCATATATGGTGTAGCACCCCCCCCCCCCCCCCCCCCATATATGGTTCAGGTTTTATTTTCCTGTTTCACCTTGTTTCTATAAAATCCTTAGTACATTTAGTCCCCATAAATACCTTAGAATCAATACAGAGATCCCCACCCACATTAATTTCCTTTATGCCTGTGTCTACAATTCGTTCTGTTCTCTTAAATATATCTCTTCATAGCTACCCATTCATATGCACTGTGAGTAGAGTGTTAGGACATTACTACCACTCCCCTTAAGCTGCTAAGGTAGCTGGATAGGGTTGTACAAATGCTATGATTGTGATGTCTTGCTTCACCATTACGGCAAAAATTATATCTGTCATGTTCAGCAGGCAGTACCATCACTGAACGTGACCCATTCAAGTAAATAAGGCCACATCGCAACCACCCTGCAACTGTGTGCAATGCACACATTGTAGCAGGGTGGTGTGAGTTTTACAAGGTTAAAATGGGCAGTAAGGAGGTGATTTATCACTCATTCACTGCCCATGAAAAGCCTCTGAAAAGCAATCCACCATAAATCACTTTTCAGAGGGGCAGCAAGGTCTGCCAGAAATGTAAAGTTAATCTAAGTGACGATGAGTGATAAACATGAGTGATAAAATGTATCTCCAGCATTCCCTTGACCATGTTCCCTCCTGTTGGCCACTGGTGCAGACTTTGGTATTGCTGTGCTGTACAGTTGCTTGATTAATGTTCAGAAGCAGGTCTATGAATGTTATCAAGCAACTGATATTTAGGCTGCATAGCTAAAGGAGGCACAGTGGTGTAGTGGTTAGCACTCTCTTCTAGCAGTAAAAAGGTTGCTGGTTCAAATCCCAACCACAACACTACCTGCCTGGAGTTTGCATGTTCCCCCTGTGCCTGTGTGAGTTTCCTCTGGGTACTCTGGTTTCCTCCTATACTACAAAGACATGCAGGTAGGTTAATTGGCTTCTGTCCAAAATTGGCCCTAGTATATGAATTGGGACCTTGGATTGTGGGCTCCTTGAGGGTAGGGACCAATGTGAGTGTGCAATGTACACGGATAGGGACAATTGCAGACACTCACTCAGGTTGAACTGGATGGTCTGGTGTCTTTATTCAACCTTACAAACTATGTAAAGTCTGCATTACCTAGTGGCTAGTTCCCTCCCTGGTACATGCTTGTCCAAGGGTGCCCAGGGATGTGTTTCACCTTTGCAATCAGCAGGAAGCTGATGTATCGGCCTACTGCAGGATGTTATGCAGAAAGATCAGCTGCAACTATAGGGATGGACGGATGATATGTACACAGTTTCACAGTAAGAACAAATGTTTCAACAATACTAATACAGCATTTTGAGTCAATGATTAAAGCTCTTTAGCAATGCTTAAAGTGTTACTTATTCCACAACCGTAAAATCAGCTTGTTATACCCACTGTGGAAGCTAGGGGGTTAATCCTCTGCATTGTGTAAAAAGGCTGTATGATCCTGTCTTCTCTTAACCTCCCCCTTTTCCACTGTCCCCAATCCATCTGCTGATAGTACAGAGCCTTGGAGGCACTCTGTACATGCTCAGTTTTGTGTGTATTGCCAGAGAGTTTTTTTTTCTCTCAGATGGGAATGAAAACTCATCCTACAAGCTTTAAAGTGATATAAAAGCCTTATTTTTTTTTTTCTAACAATAATAAAAATGCAGTAAAGGATATGGATAGGTGACAATGTCAGTAGAAGGCACCACCATCCCTGAATAGTATATAAATCTAGGAGGGTAATTTAGTGGGAATTTCAGGGTGCCGAATAAAAAAAGATAACAATTATAAAAAAAAGTAACAAAATGTATTCAACAACAGACAAATGTTTTAAAACCAGTAATAATGGCTATAACAGATATTGTGCAGATACAAGTGCACATCTAGTGGATGGATAGATCAGGGTCTTTTAGCAATTGTGTCTCGACATGTTTCGCCCACTGGGGCTTCCTCAGGGGATATTTGTTGAAAGACAGAAATAGATGTCTCACTGCGCGCTGATGTTGAGCCAAAAATAGAATAGAGAGACGGGCACTGGGCTGCACTCAAGAGGCTAGCCAGAAGAGGCCCACGACCGAAGCCGAGGCCAATGGACCACACAAACTGGGTCTCAGAAAGGAGCCAGAGGTGCCAACATACAACACAATTTTATCTTAGGTGGAAGTGGTGGAGGGGGTTGCCATGTTCGTCACACCACTTCACCTGAGATAAAATTGTGTTGTATGGTGTTGCGTCCGCAGCCTTCTTTTCTTCTGAAGGTTGTTTCGGCCTTCCATCTAAATGAGGACATTGTGCTCCCATCCTTATGTCCTCGGACGTCGCATTCCAAGGAAGTCGCTTAACATTCTTTGGATGTGGTCCGGGCTATGCGGGTATATCTGTCTGCTATGGCTCCTTTCCAGAGGTTGGACTCTCTGTTTGTATTGGTGGGCGGTCTGAAGAAGGGTCTGGCGGTCTCGCCGGCCACCATTTCTCATTGGATCAGGCTTATGCCATAAGGGGACGGGTGCCTCCTTTTCCTGTCACGGGCCATTCTACCAGGGAAATTGGTGCTTCCTGGCCTTTTCAACATCAAGCGTCCGTTTCTCAGGTGTGTAAGGCGGCGACTCCGTCGTCCGTACATACTTTCACCAAATTTTACAAGGTCGATGTGGGTGCATTTTTTAATGCGTGCTTTGGCCACAAGGTTTTTCAGGTGGCCGTTTGAGGTTCCAACTCCCCTGTTGGGGAGTTCTTTTTGTTATGGGTGGAGTTTATTTTCCTTTATGTTCCCACCCTTCATTTTTGGCACTGGTTGGGGATGTCCCTAAGGTCAAGATTAAGGTGCTGTGTCCGTCAATGAATGAAAGAGAAAATAGGAATTTTGTACTCACCGTAGAATCCTTTTCTCTGAAGTTCATTGACGGACACAGCACCCACCCCTGATATTTATGTTTGTATTGCTTTTTGATGAACTGAGCTGCTGGGAGCAGAGTGAGGGGTTATAGCCAATAGGACCGCCCCCTGGGCTGTACTGTTTGTTTTTTATGTGTTCTGTAGTCCTCTCCTAAAGGTGGCGATATAACCCTAAGGTCAAGATTAAGGTGCTGTGTCCGTCAATGAATAAAAGAGAAAATCAGATTCCCCTTTTAGAGAAATCTCCCCAGCCAGGATATTGTATTCTGACAGCGACACCTGCTGCTGTCAGAATACACTGATCAGTGACTGGAACTGATTGGCTGCAGCCGTAGATCGATGTAAATTTTGACGACATGTTCCTTTGCCAGAAGTAGATTAAAGAACCGACTTATGTCAAGCAAGGCCAACCATACTAAAAAAATTCAGCCGGTCCCTGCTAGACTTCCACATTTTTTCAGTGCATGGCGAACTTTAACTGAGCCCATTTTAGTTTCTGATTAGAAGTGTTTGCACAATATCTCAACTGATTAGCATACATTGCATCTATACCACCCCTACTGTTCAGTATTTAGGAAACAGCCCTGGGGGGGATAATTATAAAACATACCGTAAGTGAATAGGGTGAATCTGACATTCATCAAACATTCACTGTAGGCATACCTGATACATGTGTCTTAAATTACAGTGACAAATATAAGTGACAGTGCTAAGTGATAAAACAATAGTGAAAATAAAAATGTACATAAATAATAATATATCAAGAAATATGCTGGATTAATAGCACAAACTCTGCTTAAATATAATAGATTTGCACACTAGAATTAAGCATATATAATAAACATCAAAAAAATATATTATTTAAAGTGACTAAAAATATCTGGTGAAAAAAAGCTAAAAGTGAAAACTAAGGCAGAGTCCCAAAAAGTGAAAGTATAGTGAAAATCAGTCCATAGATACAAGTCCTTAGGTGAATTGCCAACGAAGATTAGTGAGTATGAAATCCCTTTGCCAAGTGGAAAAACACCCAGGAAGTAAACAAATATTCTCCTTACCAACTCCAAAGACCAATAGAATGGTCTCAGCAAGCCCAGGGAATTCGGTCTCCCAAAAACCAATGCCGCAATACTGCTGATCCTGGATCGGTACCACTCAGGGAATATAAATAATAAAAGCTCCCATTGTGTAGTAATTAAATAAAGAATTTAATAAAAATAAATAGGTCACACTTACAAGAAAGTTGCAATATAGCGCAATATAAAATCATTGGTGTCCCATAACACTCTCCCTGCTCGCTGTCCTCCGCAGAGCTACACCTCCAATGAGGCAAACGTGATGACGTCAAAGCACGCCCCTACACTGCGTTTCGTCACAAGTGGATGTCGTCTGGGGATTGGCTGAGGGTGATTTTTTTCATCTGCAGTAAAGTTTTGGTGATTGTCACATTCAGTGCTTTATAAATATGCCCCTTGTTCGTTTTATCACTGTAGCTATTAACCATCTTAGGTCCACCCTATAACAGTTTTACTGCTCCAGGGAACATCCCCCAATGCAGGAAAAGAGAAGAAGAAGGGGGCGCCTCTGGGTGTAGATTTTTAAAAGGCAATTTATTCACAGGTAAAACAAACAGATGATGCACTCACATTTTCCAAGGCATAAAAAGGCATGTAGAATACAAGGGGGGCGGTTTTTTCATCTGATTCGTCCGTCACATAGGATCCGGTCCGCGGGTGTCATGTTGTCCTCTCCTGGCGTTACCACGAGTTTGTTGTTAAAAAATGCCGTCTTGGTGGACGCAGAGGATGTGTTTCCAAAGCGAGGCTTGGTTAGCGGTGACACGCGGGTCGCGGGGTTGTGACGTCACGGCGGGCGACGCGTTTCCTGAGCGTTCGGGTCGAGGTGGAGAGACGACCACGCTCTTTCATCAGGCCAGATCTAGTCCACCAAGCCGGCATTTTTTAACAACAAACTCGTGGTAACGCCAGGAGAGGACAACATGACACCCGCGGACCGGATCCTATGTGACGGACGAATCAGATAAAAAAACCGCCCCCCTTGTATTCTACATGCCTTTTTATGCCTTGGAAAATGTGAGTGCATCATCTGTTTGTTTTACCTGTGAATAAATTGCCTTTTAAAAATCTACACCCAGAGGCGCCCCCTTCTTCTTCTCTTTTCCTGCAACAGTCTAGGAGCCTGGTTTCAGCTCCCTGTGGTGGCAGCCCTGCATTCCAAAGTCCCACTCAAAGAACGAAAGACACTTTCACGGGACTTGAGAACTAAAAGTTCTCATTCATATTATCGTCCAATATAACTTTATACAGACAGCCCTCTGGAGTATATTATTTTCTGATCTTTTGCGCCTCTACTTATCGTAACATCCCCCAATGCAATTGTTGCATGTTTTCTGTACTGCTCCAGGGCGGCTCTCTTCCACTGTGATTACACACAGCGGATACCGATCGCAAATCAAATCTTCAGGTCAGCCTGCCGTAGTTTGAATAGACTTTAAAAGACTGCAGGTTTAACTTTGGGTGCCCTGCAGTGTTTTCCAAACACAAGGTTGTCTCTGCAAGCTGCTCCTTCAGGAAGTCTATTTCTAACTATGCCTTTTTCCTCTTTTCAGATTTAATATGTAGAGCATGCAGGAAGTACAAATCAAAAACAGCAACTGCCCGTATCTCTCCCTTACTGAACCCAAAACTTTTGAGACTAAAATCTTAAAAAAGTTTAGAAACTCCATCCCCTCAAGCTCTGTTCAAAAGGAGAAGCATATCTAGCAAGCTACTTTGCAACAGACATCCACTGACTATCTCTGGCCCAGGCAGGCAGGATACACTCCTCCTCCCAGGACACCAGAAACATCTGCAGCCTTACTCTTCCTAAACAGCGTATGCATAATTTTTCCTCCAGCACAAGCAACAAAACACACCACAGAAAACAGATCTGCTTCAGTTGAGCTTTAGCGCAATCCCGGACGAGCCCCCAAATGTTTTGCCTGCATCTTTTTTAAAGGTTCTTTCGGTAAAAGCCACGGAATCTCCGACTTTCGGTAGTGTTTCAATGCTTTTATTAAATAGAAAAGGTGCACATACAACTAAATAAAACACAATTCATAGTTACAAAATATGTCTACAACATGCACAATCCAATTATTCTTTCTAGCAAAATAAGCATGTACAATATGTATGCAATAAGTAAACTAAACAGTCACTCAACTAAGATGGAATCAAGATATAATTTTCTTCATCATTCTTTTCCCAGAGTCCAACTCAAAACATCTCCAACGTTCTCCAGCTTCAAGCAGGCATCACTCTCCTTTGTCTGACCACATGCTTCTTTAAAAACCTAATCCCCTCCCCCTAACATCCTCTACCTAATATCCTGTAAAGAGCTTCCTCTGAGACCAGTCCAACTGGCACATTTGCATATCAATACATAGTCTTAAAAATCTAACTATGCTATACTAACCAACCAGTTGCGTCACTGGGAGGGCAGGGGGTGCGGGTTGCACCAGGGTGACACCTGTGGTTATGCCCTACACTGATCTGCGCCTCTGGGGTCTCACAGCTGTGTCCCTCAGCGGAGAAGCCACCTCCCACCTCCTCTCTGTGTACATTCACACAGGAGGAGGAGGAGCCTGAGAGACACACACCGTGTATATCCGTCCGTGCTGTTCTGAGGTCTGTACACTTTACTATATGTAGATTGACATGTGGAGGGGGCACTATGGGAGGGGAGAGGGGGGTCTATACTGATGGAGGAGGTCTGCACTGAGGGGGGTCTATACTGATGGAGGGGGGTGTCTATACTGATGGGGGTGGTCTGCACTGAGGGGGGTCTGTACTGATGGAGGGTCTGCACTGGGGGGGTCTATACTGATGGGGGGGTCTGCACTGAGGGGGGTGTCCATATTGATGCTGGTCTGCACTCAGAGGGTGTGTGCACTGGGGAGGTGTCTATACTGATGGGCGGGTCTGCACTGGGGGGGTGTCAATACTGAGGCAGAGGGTCTGTACAGAGGGAGGGGGTCTGTACTGAGAGGGTCTATACCAGTGATGGCGAACCTTGGCACCCCAGATGTTTTGGAACTACATTTCCCATGATGCTCCTGCACTATGCAGTGTATTTAAGCATCATGGGAAATGTAGTTCCAAAACATCTGGGGTGCCAAGGTTCGCCATCACTGGTCTATACTGATGGAGGGGGTCTGTACGTAGTGGGGGGGTCTATACTGAGGAAAGGGGGTCTGCATTTAGTGGGGGGTCTATACTGAGGAAAGGGGGTCTGTACTTAGTGAGGGGAGTCTGTACTGAGGTAGGAGGTCTATACTGAGGGAAGGGGGTCTGTACTGAGGGGGAGGTCTATACTGATGGAGGGGGGTCTATACTGAGGAAGGGGGGTCTGTATTTAGTGAGGGGGTCTGCACTGAGGGAGGGGATCTATACTGCGGGAAGGGCATCTGTTCTTAGTGGGGGTCTATACTGAGAGAGGGGGATCAGTAGTTAGTGGTGGGGGGGGGGGGTCTGTACTGAGGTGGGGTGGTCTTTACTGAGGGGGGGACTATAGTTGGTGGAGTGGGGTGACACCAATGTTTTCTGCATCGGGTGATACTAACCCTAGTGACGCCACTGTAACTAACAAATATATATATGCTATAAAATCACCTAAATATCCATAGCAACACAGCAGGGTACCCGATGTCCTCCATCACCCACTGATCATCAGGCAGAGAGCCAGAACTGTGATCTGTCTATGTAAACAAGGCAGATTGCCTTTCTGACAGGAGGAAATGGCTGGAGTTTCCCCTAGTAAAAGCACTTCACATAGTATAGTAAAACACTGGCTAAGCACACAGTTAACCCTTTGATCGCCCCTGATATTAACCACTTCCCACCCAGTGTCATTAGTATATGCTGCATATGGTGCATATTTTTTTTAGCACTAATGACTGTATTAGTGTCACTGGTCCCCAAAAAGTGGCAGTTAGTGTCAGAATGTCCACCGTAATATCACAGTCCCTCTATAAGTCACTGATCGCAGCCATTATGCTATAACTTTGTACAAACCAATCAATATACGCTTATTGGGATTTATTTACCAAAAACATGTAGCAGAATACATATTGGCCTAAATTTATGAAGAAAGTTTTATTTTTTATTTTTTTATTGGATATTCTTTCTAGCAGAAAGCTTAAAATATTGTTTTTTTTTTTCTTTTTTTAATTGTCGATCTTTTTTTGTGTATATCGCCAAAAATAATAAACACAGAGGTGATCAAATACCACAAAAAGCTCTATTTGTGGGAAAAAAGGACATACATTTTATTTGGGTACAGTGTTGCATGACAGCGCAATTGTCAGTTAAAGTAATGCAGTGCCGTACTTCAAAAAATGGCCTGGTCATGAAGGGGGGTAAATCTTCTGGAGGTCAAGTGGCTAAACATTATAAATGCTGGAAAGTTAACAAGGAAATGTTGTTTGTAAAACCACTCAGTAAAGATGGCCATACACTAGTAGATTTTCAAACGAAGGTTTGTACAAACATTTGTAAGAAAATTCTCATCAGTACAGAAATGTTGTTTAAAGGTACTTCAGATAACATCTGTTTTTAACATTCAATTTTGGAGTGAAGGGACTTTCCCAAATGAAAACCACATATACTATTAGAAATTAATTTGTTGGAAAAAATGTTTACATCCTGCTCCTTCAAATTTTCTCATCAGAGTGGTCTAAAACAACTTTTGATTTGACCCCAGTAATGATTAGAAATCAAAGGAAAGAAGACTAAGTAAATATTTTCTTGTATTTTTTTTTTTGTACTTTTATGTATGAAAATTATATAAAAATGAAGAAAATCACAGGAATGGTCTTAAAACAAACATTTTTCACACAAAATTCTGCTTGGCCAGCTTAACTTTTTCCTATCTTGGCTGTTAGTGATGGACGAACTTCCGACGGGACGTTTCGCGAACGCGAAACGCGAACGGGCACAAACGTTCGCGAAAACGACCGTTCGCCGCGGGCTCCATTGACTTCAATGGGAGGCGAATTTCGCAAACCTTTAGGTCGAATTTGCGGCCACGGGGTAATTATTAGGGGGTAGCACGTAGTCCCACCACCTGGACAATAGCATAATACATGTATGAGGTGAATTTGGGATCGATAACTACAAGCATTTTTTTTTTATTTGGGAAATTGTTCTGACAATTCAGGACTATGGAGCTAATGAAGGCAATGGAGGAGAGGGAAGGTCAGGGACCAGGGTAGGCAAACAAGAGGGTGCAGGAGATACAGAGCACTGACAGCAGCACCGTAATACAGAGCACTGACATCAGCACCGTGACATACAGCGCTGACAGCAGCTCCGTGACATACAGCGCTGACAGCAGCTCCGTGACATACAGCGCTGACAGCAGCTCCGTGACATACAGCGCTGACAGCAGCTCCGTGACATACAGCGCTGACAGCAGCTCCGTGACATACAGCGCTGACAGCAGCACCGTGACATACAGCGCTGACAGCAGCTCCGTGACATACAGCGCTGACAGCAGCTCCGTGACATACAGCGCTGACAGCAGCTCCGTGACATACAGCACTGACAGCAGCTCCGTGACATACAGCGCTGACAGCAGCTCCGTGACATACAGCGCTGACAGCAGCACCGTGACATACAGCGCTGACAGCAGCTCCGTGACATACAGCGCTGACAGCAGCTCCGTGACATACAGCGCTGACAGCAGCTCCGTGACATACAGCACTGACAGCAGCTCCGTGACATACAGCGCTGACAGCAGCTCCGTGACATACAGCGCTGACAGCAGCACCGTGACATACAGCGCTGACAGCAGCTCCGTGACATACAGCGCTGACAGCAGCTCCGTGACATACAGCGCTGACAGCAGCTCCGTGACATACAGCGCTGACAGCAGCTCCGTGACATACAGCGCTGACAGCAGCTCCGTGACATACAGCGCTGACAGCAGCTCCGTGACATACAGCGCTGACAGCAGCTCCGTGACATACAGCGCTGACAGCAGCACCGTGACATACAGCGCTGACAGCAGCTCCGTGACATACAGCGCTGACAGCAGCTCCGTGACATACAGCGCTGACAGCAGCTCCGTGACATACAGCACTGACAGCAGCTCCGTGACATACAGCGCTGACAGCAGCTCCGTGACATACAGCGCTGACAGCAGCACCGTGACATACAGCGCTGACAGCAGCTCCGTGACATACAGCGCTGACAGCAGCTCCGTGACATACAGCGCTGACAGCAGCTCCGTGACATACAGCGCTGACAGCAGCTCCGTGACATACAGCGCTGACAGCAGCTCCGTGACATACAGCGCTGACAGCAGCTCCGTGACATACAGCGCTGACAGCAGCTCCGTGACATACAGCGCTGACAGCAGCTCCGTGACATACAGCGCTGACAGCAGCAC
The DNA here is from genome assembly GCF_037356315.1 of Lithobates pipiens. Taxonomy (NCBI): domain Eukaryota; kingdom Metazoa; phylum Chordata; class Amphibia; order Anura; family Ranidae; genus Lithobates; species Lithobates pipiens. Next base: position 296,022,210 of record NW_027507758.1, read on the forward strand.
CGTAAGCAGCCCCAGGAGGAAGTCAGCACAGCACAGGGATGGTGTGATCCCCTCATAATAAGAACCCCCAGGAGGAAGTCAGCACAGCACAGGGATGGTGGGAGCCCCTCATAATAAGAACCCCCAGGAGGAAGTCAGCACAGCACAGGGATGGTGGGAGCCCCTCATAATAAGAACACCCAGGAGGAAGTCAGCACAGCACAGGGATGGTGGGAACCCCTCATAATAAGCAGCCCCAGTAGAAATATGACACCGCTCAACCTCTTCAAAGAGGAGGGTAGGGGCATATAGTACGGTGTGCTTTTTTGGGTCAGGGAAGTGAGCCAAATGAATTAAGAAGGTCTGTGTGCTTGATTCCAAAAATTGTTTATAGACATATACATGGTCTACTGATCACATGTGTTGAATTCCTCCGAGATCCATGCCTCATTCATTTTTAGAAATGTGAGGTAGTTAACACTGTCGTGAGCTAGGCGAGTACGCTTATCGGTCACAATCCCCCCTGCTGCGCTGAACGTCCTTTCGGACAGGACACTGGATGAGGGGCAAGCCAACAGTTCGATTGCAAATTGGGCAAGCTCTGGCCAGAGGTCAAGCCTGCCCACCCAGTAGTCTAGGGGTTCATCACTCCTCAGAGCGTCCACATCGGCCGTTAACCCAATGTAGTCGGACACCTGACGGTCTAGGCGTTCCCTGATGCTGGATCCGGATGACACCTGTCGATGGGTCGGCTGAAAGAATGACCTCATATCCGAAGTCACCAACACATCTTCAAACCGGCCTCTTCTTGCAGGCGCTGTTGGATTGGTACCCGCAAATCCTTCTCTGGGAGTGGGAATTGCTCCTCTGCCAGCGCACGCAAAAGCAGAATGCAGCATTTCTCGAAGCAAGGCCTGGAAGTGCTGCATTCTGACAGCCCTCTGCGACGGCGGTAACATTTCCGCCATTTTGTGTTTGTACCGGGGATCTAAGTACGTTGCCACCCAGTACTGGTCCTTGACCCTCATGCTTTTTATACGGGGGTCCCTATTAAAACACTGGAGCATGAAGGCCCCCATTTGCACTCAAGCGGAAGGTATGTGGTGGTGGTGGTGTTGTTGGTGGTAGTGTCTTTGGGGGTGCACATAGCAGAGAGTGAAGAAGAGGGTGCAGATCGAGAGGATGAGGAGGGTGCAGAAGAATAAGGCTGAGTGAGCCACTCAACCAAGTCTGGTGCGTCCTTTAAAGTAATTGAACGCACCTTCTGCAACTTCCCACTTTGGCTCAAGGCTGTTGCTCCTGCCCTACCCCTACCACCCCTGCGGAAGGGCCTGCCTCTTCCTCTGCCTGTCATTTTTTAAATCACCCTGTGACAAAACTCTTAGTCCCTATACCGCTGAAGGACTGCTGCAGTATAGGGCAGCGGTCAGCAGTAGTGCACGTCAACCCTATGTATTGTGGACCGATAGCGGTCCTTACAGAACAGCAGACTGTACTGCACTCAGGCCTATGTACCGTAGCACCCTATACCAAGTTACCAGTCCTTATAAAAACTTTTGTGGACCAAGCAGGTTGTGTGTTAGTGATTAGCAGACTGTACGTCAGTCCCTATACCAATGAAGGACTGCTGCAGTATAGGGCAGCGGTCAGCAGTAGTGCACGGCAACCCTATGTATTGTGGACCGATAGCGGTCCTTACAGAACAGCAGACTGTACTGCACTCAGGCCTATGTACCGTAGCACCCTATACCAAGTTACCAGTCCTTATAAGAACTTTTGTGGACCAAGCAGGTTGTGTGTTAGTGATTAGCAGACTGTACGTCAGTCCCTATACCAATGAAGGACTGCTGCAGTATAGGGCAGCGGTCAGCAGTAGTGCACGGCAACCCTATGTATTGTGGACCGATAGCGGTCCTTACAGAACAGCAGACTGTAACGCACTCAGGCCTATGTACCGTAGCACCCTATACCAAGTTACCAGTCCTTATAAGAACTTTTGTGGACCAAGCAGGTTGTGTGTTAGTGATTAGCAGACTGTACGTCAGTCCCTATACCAATGAAGGACTGCTGCAGTATAGGGCAGCGGTCAGCAGTAGTGCACGGCAACCCTATGTATTGTGGACCGATAGCGGTCCTTACAGAACAGCAGACTGTAACGCACTCAGGCCTATGTACCGTAGCACCCTATACCAAGTTACCAGTCCTTATAAGAACTTTTGTGGACCAAGCAGGTTGTGTGTTAGTGTTTAGCAGACTGTGCGTCAGTCCCTATACCGCTGAAGGACTGCTGCAGTATAGGGCAGCGGTCAGCAGTAGTGCACGGCAACCCTATGTATTGTGGACCGATAGCGGTCCTTACAGAACAGCAGACTGTAACGCACTCAGGCCTATGTACCGTAGCACCCTATACCAAGTTACCAGTCCTTATAAGAACTTTTGTGGACCAAGCAGGTTGTGTGTTAGTGTTTAGCAGACTGTGCGTCAGTCCCTATACCGCTGAAGGACTGCTGCAGTATAGGGCAGCGGTCAGCAGTAGTGCACGGCAACCCTATGTATTGTGGACCGATAGCGGTCCTTACAGAACAGCAGACTGTACTGCACTCAGGCCTATGTACCGTAGCACCCTATACCAAGTTACCAGTCCTTATAAGAACTTTTGTGGACCAAGCAGGTTGTGTGTTAGTGTTTAGCAGACTGTGCGTCAGTCCCTATACCGCTGAAGGACTGCTGCAGTATAGGGCAGCGGTCAGCAGTAGTGCACGGCAACCCTATGTATTGTGGACCGATAGCGGTCCTTACAGAACAGCAGACTGTAACGCACTCAGGCCTATGTACCGTAGCACCCTATACCAAGTTACCAGTCCTTATAAGAACTTTTGTGGACCAAGCAGGTTGTGTGTTAGTGTTTAGCAGACTGTGCGTCAGTCCCTATACCGCTGAAGGACTGCTGCAGTATAGGGCAGCGGTCAGCAGTAGTGCACGGCAACCCTATGTATTGTGGACCGATAGCGGTCCTTACAGAACAGCAGACTGTAACGCACTCAGGCCTATGTACCGTAGCACCCTATACCAAGTTACCAGTCCTTATAAGAACTTTTGTGGACCAAGCAGGTTGTGTGTTAGTGATTAGCAGACTGTACGTCAGTCCCTATACCAATGAAGGACTGCTGCAGTATAGGGCAGCGGTCAGCAGTAGTGCACGGCAACCCTATGTATTGTGGACCGATAGCGGTCCTTACAGAACAGCAGACTGTAACGCACTCAGGCCTATGTACCGTAGCACCCTATACCAAGTTACCAGTCCTTATAAGAACTTTTGTGGACCAAGCAGGTTGTGTGTTAGTGTTTAGCAGACTGTGCGTCAGTCCCTATACCGCTGAAGGACTGCTGCAGTATAGGGCAGCGGTCAGCAGTAGTGCACGGCAACCCTATGTATTGTGGACCGATAGCGGTCCTTACAGAACAGCAGACTGTACTGCACTCAGGCCTATGTACCGTAGCACCCTATACCAAGTTACCAGTCCTTATAAGAACTTTTGTGGACCAAGCAGGTTGTGTGTTAGTGTTTAGCAGACTGTGCGTCAGTCCCTATACCGCTGAAGGACTGCTGCAGTATAGGGCAGCGGTCAGCAGTAGTGCACGGCAACCCTATGTATTGTGGACCGATAGCGGTCCTTACAGAACAGCAGACTGTAACGCACTCAGGCCTATGTACCGTAGCACCCTATACCAAGTTACCAGTCCTTATAAGAACTTTTGTGGACCAAGCAGGTTGTGTGTTAGTGTTTAGCAGACTGTGCGTCAGTCCCTATACCGCTGAAGGACTGCTGCAGTATAGGGCAGCGGTCAGCAGTAGTGCACGGCAACCCTATGTATTGTGGACCGATAGCGGTCCTTACAGAACAGCAGACTGTAACGCACTCAGGCCTATGTACCGTAGCACCCTATACCAAGTTACCAGTCCTTATAAGAACTTTTGTGGACCAAGCAGGTTGTGTGTTAGTGATTAGCAGACTGTACGTCAGTCCCTATACCAATGAAGGACTGCTGCAGTATAGGGCAGCGGTCAGCAGTAGTGCACGGCAACCCTATGTATTGTGGACCGATAGCGGTCCTTACAGAACAGCAGACTGTAACGCACTCAGGCCTATGTACCGTAGCACCCTATACCAAGTTACCAGTCCTTATAAGAACTTTTGTGGACCAAGCAGGTTGTGTGTTAGTGATTAGCAGACTGTACGTCAGTCCCTATACCAATGAAGGACTGCTGCAGTATAGGGCAGCGGTCAGCAGTAGTGCACGGCAACCCTATGTATTGTGGACCGATAGCGGTCCTTACAGAACAGCAGACTGTAACGCACTCAGGCCTATGTACCGTAGCACCCTATACCAAGTTACCAGTCCTTATAAGAACTTTTGTGGACCAAGCAGGTTGTGTGTTAGTGTTTAGCAGACTGTGCGTCAGTCCCTATACCGCTGAAGGACTGCTGCAGTATAGGGCAGCGGTCAGCAGTAGTGCACGGCAACCCTATGTATTGTGGACCGATAGCGGTCCTTACAGAACAGCAGACTGTAACGCACTCAGGCCTATGTACCGTAGCACCCTATACCAAGTTACCAGTCCTTATAAGAACTTTTGTGGACCAAGCAGGTTGTGTGTTAGTGATTAGCAGACTGTACGTCAGTCCCTATACCAATGAAGGACTGCTGCAGTATAGGGCAGCGGTCAGCAGTAGTGCACGGCAACCCTATGTATTGTGGACCGATAGCGGTCCTTACAGAACAGCAGACTGTAACGCACTCAGGCCTATGTACCGTAGCACCCTATACCAAGTTACCAGTCCTTATAAGAACTTTTGTGGACCAAGCAGGTTGTGTGTTAGTGATTAGCAGACTGTACGTCAGTCCCTATACCAATGAAGGACTGCTGCAGTATAGGGCAGCGGTCAGCAGTAGTGCACGGCAACCCTATGTATTGTGGACCGATAGCGGTCCTTACAGAACAGCAGACTGTAACGCACTCAGGCCTATGTACCGTAGCACCCTATACCAAGTTACCAGTCCTTATAAGAACTTTTGTGGACCAAGCAGGTTGTGTGTTAGTGATTAGCAGACTGTACGTCAGTCCCTATACCAATGAAGGACTGCTGCAGTATAGGGCAGCGGTCAGCAGTAGTGCACGGCAACCCTATGTATTGTGGACCGATAGCGGTCCTTACAGAACAGCAGACTGTAACGCACTCAGGCCTATGTACCGTAGCACCCTATACCAAGTTACCAGTCCTTATAAGAACTTTTGTGGACCAAGCAGGTTGTGTGTTAGTGTTTAGCAGACTGTGCGTCAGTCCCTATACCGCTGAAGGACTGCTGCAGTATAGGGCAGCGGTCAGCAGTAGTGCACGTCAACCCTATGTATTGTGGACCGATAGCGGTCCTTACAGAACAGCAGACTGTAACGCACTCAGGCCTATGTACCGTAGCACCCTATACCAAGTTACCAGTCCTTATAAGAACTTTTGTGGACCAAGCAGGTTGTGTATTAGTGTTTAGCAGACTGTGCGTCAGTCCCTATACCGCTGAAGGACTGCTGCAGTATAGGGCAGCGGTCAGCAGTAGTGCACGGCAACCCTATCTATTGTGGACCGATAGCGGTCCTTACAGAACAGCAGACTGTACCGCACCCAAGCCTATGTACCGTAGCACCCTAGACAGACCAAGTTACCAGTCCTTATAAGAACTTTTGTGGAACAAGTGAGTTGTGAATGATTAGCAGACTGCAGCAGAAGGGCAGCAGTCAAGTATAATATTCTTTCTATATTTGGAAGAAAGAATATTATACGTGTACAAGCCTATTACCGTACCACTGATACCAGTCCTGAAAAGAACCTTTGTGGAACTAATAGTAACAGCAAGTCTTTAAAATTATCCTCACTGCCTGACACACTGCTTCCTGCCTGTCCCTATACAAATTGGCAAAAAAGAGTAGGCTGGAACGATTAGCTGGAACAGCTCTTTTGTGGACCTGATAGTAACAGCTAATGATGATGATGATGATGATGATGAAGAAAGACTAATCTGGCTGAGCTGTCCCTAAAATAGCAGCATACAGCGCTCTGTCCCTTTATCTAAACTGACAAAAGAAACTCAGGCTGCTGACCTAACACCTATACCAGTCCTGAAAAGAACTTTTGTGTACCAAATAGCTAGCGTTTTCTCTGTCCCTACTCCACACAGGATCCTTTCCCTACAGTGACAGAAGAAAGAATGTAAAATGGCCACCGGATCGGGTGTATTTATAGGTTAGGGGGAATGTCCAAGTGTCCATGAGCTGTCATGTCTCAATTGGTTGTCCTGTAACACATGATAAACGTGTCACGAAAGGTTAAAGTTCTTGTATACATTAAACACGTAAGTCCGCCGGGGCGAACGACGGAAAAAGGCGTTCGAACCCGCGGACGGCGAAAGTCGGAAATTCGCCGCGAAACGACCGCCGGGCGAACCGTTCGGCCATCACTATTGGCTGTTCCTGAATCAAGAGATGCTGGAGACACAGCATCATGTCCTTAGCTTCTATTATGCCCATGGTTTGATTCAGGCTAAATAAAAGTTACAAGCCCACCTCCTGATTTCATTTCTGGAGTGCACTGAGATACAAATGATCTTGTGTGAAAAATGAATTGTCTAAATACACGTGATGAAATTGTGTGTCTGTCTTTTTAAACAGTATTAAAACAGCATACACCAAAATCAATTCCAAACCCATACGATTTAGGCATACCTGCTAGGTGTAAACAAAATAAAACAGATATAATATTTTTCATTAATTCTATTAAATTAAAGGGGTTGTAATTCTTTGTGTTTTTTCACCTTAACACATCCTATGCATTAAGGTGAAAAAACACCTTGCACTCTATGCCCCCGCCGAGCCCCCGTTTTACTTACCTGAGCCCCAAATCTCAGTGGGCGCGATCCCGCGTTGCTTTCCCCAGCTCCTGTGGGCTCTTCATTGGATGATTGATAGCAGCGCGGCCATTGGCTCCCGTGGGCGCGATCCCACGTTGCTTTCCCCAGCTCCTGTTCGCTCTTCATTGGATGATTGATAGCAGCGCGGCCATTGGCTCCCGCTGCTGTCAATCAAATCAATGACGTGGCACGCCGGGGGAGGCTGGGCTGAGTGATACAGTCGGACTGTATCACACGGGAGCGCGCCCACAAGCTAATCCCCTTGGGAGAGCGCTCTTGCGGGGAGGAGCCGAGAAAGCTGCCGAGGGATGGGGCCACTCTGTGCAAAACGAACTGCACAGTGGAGGTAAGTATGTTTGTTATTTATTTAAAAAAAAAAAAAAATCTATACAACCCCTTTAAGTGTACTAAGAAAGTAATTAAGCCACCACTCATTTTCTGAATGTCATGCTACTGCCGTTATTATGTTTTTTAGTGCATTTTGAACAAAATAGATTTTTGGTTTGTCTTAAAATTATAGTTGTAATAATGTGAGTGTGTATTTGACCCCAGTAATGATTAGAAAATCAAAGGAAAGAAGATTAAGTAAATATTTTCTTGTAATTTTTTTTTGTACTTTTAAGTATGAAAATCAAATAAAAATTACAATCTTTTAAAAAAAAAAAAAAATGAAAAAGAAAATCACAGGAATGGTCTTAAAACAAACATTTTCACACAAAATTCTACTTGTGTATAGGCAGCTTAACTTTTTCCTATCTTGTCTGTTCCTAGTTCCTTGTATATATACATGATATATTATATTAACTTTTTGTTATAGGACAATATAAGATAGTGTTTAAAAACAATAATACAGACTAATATAAATCAGAGATAATTTTTGCTAAATGTTACTTTAGGGTAAATATCAAATGATACAATTTACCACTGTGTAGGTGGATTTATTAATCTCAGTACTAGGAAATGAGGAATACAGTTGGCTTATATTTGCTCTATAAGTGACAAGTCAATCAATCAGTGCCCTCCTTCGTTACGCATGGTGCTTGTTTCTCCTTTTCAGGAAGAAAAAAAAGTAAAAAGAGAGAAAAGAGACATTTTCTTTCACACGAGCCCCTCAGAATTACAGTTCATGAACTATTCAGTAAACTGACCGGCCTGAGTCTTCCCTTCAACGGCCTAATCAAAGGGGAGGATCTATGTGTTTTGTTGCTTGTCAAAAACAATCAGTACTCGGCCCATTACATTTGCAGCACGTCGTTCTTTAATTGGTGTAACACACTGGGAGCTGAAAAGAAGAAAGTCCCACAAAAGGGCCCAAGTGAATGAACCCTGACTCACACAAAAATACTCTTCAGAAGTTCAGAGCTGGACACTAACAAGGATGTATAGAGTTAGCTTGAAAAGGGGTTAAGTTCAGCAATGTGCTACCTTGAAGACCCTCTGCGCAAAGCAATGATAGCATTGACAGCTTCCAAAATAGTCTTTGGCATGAAAGGTGACCCCTCACGTACACTCAAAATAATGATCATATCATGTTTTACGCAGAAACAGGTGTAGATTAGGATTCTCATGTTAAAAATGGAAAATAAATGTAAATACGTTTTCTATGTTTCATGCACATAAGATGGTGAACATATACAAAATATCAGCATAGTAGATAGCCAACTCTCCTATGTTAGATTTTTTGTAGAAAATCAATAACAATCTACTATAGTGCACTTTTCACTTTTTGTACTGAGACTTTCATATTTAAGATATATATATATATATATAAATATATATATATATATATATATATATATATATATTTATTTATTTATTTTTTTAATAAAAATTCTCATTAACAATGTTGAATATTTTATAGCATCATTTTGTTTTTAAAAAAAACATGTTTGTATTTGACAGGCTGTTAAAATGGACAAAGGCATTGCAGATCCCCAGATGCTAGAGTGAGGACGATTTATTGGCTGAAAAGGTAATGTAATGTGATTTGAAGCACCAGACTCAGTAGGAGGAGTAGTGGAGCCTTTGCCCTGACAGGATTGATTAGTGTGATCTGCATGGAATAATTAAAAAGAAATCTAGTGTCACAAAGTTCCAGGGAGTGACCTGCTTTTTTTTTTTCGGAGCCACACACTTAGCCAGTCAGTTTGGGTTTACTATGTCACATGAGTTTTTATTCAGCCTTTAATTCACTAGAGCTGAAGAAGTCAGATTCCAGGATTCTGCATTGCTATTTGAGAACAGTGCCCATGCTTTCGCTCCTAATTTCACAAATGAAAATGAAAAACAATCACATTTTCACACGGAACTCATTACATGGAACTTGGGCTATTACCAAGGAACAAAAAATAATTGTAGGGCAGCACAGTGGTGTAGTGGTTAGCACTTTCACCTAGGAGCAAAAACGGTCACTGGTTCAAATCCTGACCATCACACCATCTGCCTGGAGTTTGCATATTCTACCTGTGCCTGTGTGGGTTTCCTCCAAGCACTCTGGTCTCCTCCCACACTCTAAAGACATCCTGGTAGATTAATTGGATCCTGTCTAAATTGGCCCTAGTATGTATGAATGTGTGTTAGGGACCTTAGGTTGTAAGCTCTTTGAGCACAGGGACTGAGGTGAATGTTCAATGTATATGTAAAGCACTGCATAAATTAATCAGGCCATGTAAGTACCTCAAATAAATAAAGCATAAAAATACTAATTGCAATTTAAATAAGATAAATTGATAATAATTCATAGAGAACAGAATAGTCTACCTGTTAAAGAGGCTACCATAACAGTAGTAAAATCACTCATGTATCACAAAACTCATGTTGTTGTTCACAAAATAATATTCTATGATTTATTTCTCCTCACAAAACATTTGAATGCAGTGTAAAGCCACATACACACAATCGGATTTTCCAATGGGAAATGTTTGATCACAAGCTGTTGGCAGTAAATCCGACCGAGTGTACGCTCCATCGGACAATTGTTGTCGGACTTTCCACAGACAAATGTTGGCTAGCAGGTTTAAAAATATTCCGCGGACAATTTTGTGTTGTCAGATTTTCCGATCGTGTGTACAAAAGTCCAAAGTACAAACGCGCATGCTCTGAAGCAAGAAACAAGTCAGAAGCAGTCGGTCCTGTAAACTAGCATTTGTAATGGAGAATTAACATTCATGACGTGGCAAATTAAGAAATATCGAAATGCAGCACACATTCTCTTCTTCTTTAATGGGATAATAATGAAGCTGCTTTGCTGGTGATACTGATGGAGTTATTGCAAACACATTTTCAAAGGCTTTTTATTTTCTAGTGATATGAAGAATAATATTATTATGCTTTTTTTTTTTTTTATTTGGGCAAGTTACCACAAAACCATTTTCCTGTAGTTTTTAAGATCAACGATACAACTATGTTGGTGCCCCTTGTCAATTTTACATTGTATTTTTTAAAATGTTACTCCCAAACTGTCATTTGAAGTAAAACACATAGTCAAGTATTATTCTCCACATTTTTTTATTGTGCATTAATAAAATAAAACAAAATAAAATGAGACATGCTATCTGCTAATAGAATTTTAAAACAAAACGTGCATTCTATGCATCCAAAAATATAGAAAATATACCAAATTAAATCATTATTCAGCCAAATAAATAATGTCAAAGCAATAACTCCAAGGTCAATAATAAATAACACGTTATCTCCTCAGATTCCGCAACATGGCTGGTTGACAAACAGCTGTTCAGAAACAAACTGAAAAAAGTGAAATGAAAATTGTGAAATGAAAAGCGTGAAATGAAAAGTGCGAAATGAAAAGTGCGAATCAACACTCACCAAACTTCTACTAACACAAAATTAGCAGAAGGAGCCCAAAGAGCTGAAAAACAACGTAGTATGTCACTACGTTCGTAATTGTTGGCCAACAATTGAGTGGCTGCGTGTATGCAAGACAAGTTTGGGCCAACATTCTTTGGACAAATTCCACGGTTTTGTTGGTGAACAATCTGATTGTGTGTACGAGGCTTAAAAAATAATTTGAGGCTGGGTTCAAACTTGTGCGAAGCCAGACATCACATGTGATTCACACCGCATTGCTGTACATATCACATGCGATGTCTGTACGATACAAATTCAGCCATACAAATTGTTTGGCTAAAATTGCATTGCATTCGCACCAAAATGAGGCAGGACCCAGGACAACTTTTTTTGGTTAACATTTGAATCGGATTCCTACACCATTACACAGTTCGACACTGCTATCTGCAAACCAATCTGGGGGTGTCATTAACTTCCTGTTGACACCCACAGTGGTTCACAGAGGGACCCACACAGGAATCGCACTGGTTCCCGAATCGCATATATGTGAACCGGGACTCAAGGATTGGCTCACCTTTCAAAAAAAAAAACCTGCCTATACAGGTAAGGGGTGTTTGTAGAGAAAAACAAACTGTGCAGCTCTGACTAAAGTTAAATAATGCCCTTGCTATAGGTGTAGGTCATTTACATATCTCCTAAAGTTCCAAAGCTTTAATAGAATACTCCCAGGACATTGCTAGAATGTTGCGATGTGAGGTCTAATCAATACTGGTCATCTACATCATCACAACAATGAGCTTTTTCATGTCGGGATGGGGGAATAAAAATGTTACTGATTGCCACCATTACTAGTAAATAAATAAAAATATCCCATTGTTTGTAGACACTATAACATTTGTGTAAACCAATCAATATACACTTAGCCCTTGTACACACGGTCGGAGATTCCGACTGAATTTTTCCAATCGGACTGTTTTGGAGGATATTCCGACTGTGTGTGGTCTGCATCGGACTGTTTCCGTTGGAGTATCCGACGGACCAACTTTTCCAACTTGCCGGTAAAGTTTTCCGACAAAATGCTCCAATCGGACATACTCCGATCATGTGTAGAGAATTCCGATCGGACAAAGTGCTACGCATGCTCAGATCAAATTCCTACACCAAAGCTATTGGCTACTAGCGTGAACGTAGCCCCGTCGTAACGAAATAATGTAATCACGTCGGATTTTCCGATATATTTGTCCGACCGTGTGTATGCAACAGTTTCGGACAAAATTCGTCGGAGAAAATTTGTCGGAGAAAATTTGTCGGACAAAATTCGTCGGACAAAATTCGTCGGACAAAATCCGATGGATTTGGTTGTCAGAATCTCCGACTGTGTGTACAAGGGCTTAGACCCCATTCACACCTGAGCGTTTTGTAGCTTGAAGCCTGAAGCTACAAAACGCTAGAGGGGAAAAAATCTATTATTCTCAATGGAGAGGGTTCACATCTCCACTCCATGTCGCCTGAAACCGAACGCCTGATGCTCAAACAAGTTCCGGACCCTTTTTTGTCACTCGAATTGAGCAGATTTGGGCGTTTTTCTTCTTTTAACATTGGTGACCTTTTGCCCTGCACAAAATCGCGGCGAAACGCGGTAAAAAACGTAGCAAAAAACTACGCAAAATCGGGGTAAATTTGCACGATTTTCTGCTTGAAAATACTACGCTCAGGTGTAAATGCAGACTAATGCCGGCCATACACAGTTCCAATTTCGAAAGAAGTTTCTTTCGAAAATCGTATCTAAGAATTTTCGTATGAATTTCGCACCATTAGTGGGCTACAGCAACAGCCGATTTTCGTGCAGAAATAAAATTTGAGGAATCGGACATGTTGGACATTTTTTGAAAAACAAACGATTTTCTAATCAATGATGGGAGAATCGTGCGAGAAATGTAATAAGAAAAGAAAATTTACAGAGATAAAATAAAATTTACGGAGAGAAAAGAAGATTCCCGGCCAAGAAAATTATTTTCTGTAACAACATGAGGTGAAATTGAAGGCTTGGTCGGCTGAATTTCGAAAATCAATGGTGGCATGATCGGATCACAAAAAAAAAAAAGAATTTTCTGATTTTGAAAAGAAAATTTGTTTGAAATTCGACCGTGTATGGCCTGCATTAGTGGGATTTTTTTTTTTTTACCAAAAGTATGTAGCAGAATAAATATTGGGCTAAATTGATGAAGAAATTTGATTTCTTTAAATTTTTGTATTGGATCTATTTCACAGCAGAAAGTAAAAAATGGTGTTTTGTTTTCAAAATTGTTGGTCTTTTTTTAGATATAGCACAACAAATAAAAACACAGAGTTAATCAAATACCACCAAAAGAAAGCTCTATTTGTGGGAAAAAGGACATAAATGTTATTTGTGTACAGTGTCGCACAACCGCGCAATTGTCAGTTAAAGTAACGCAGTACCGTTTTGCAAAAAATGGCCTGGTCAGAATGGGGGGGGGGGGTAATCGTAATCGTCCGGAGGTCAAGAGGTTAATGAGCACTGGACTTCCCAACACAGCTTATGAACAGATCACGCTCAGCTGGCTGAAAAATGTTTGCAGTCAGCCATGACACCTTCACCTCAGAAATATATAAAAAGAAATAGTTATTTTATTTTTTTAATTGTTTTTAGGTATGCTGTATGAATAGGAACACATAACAAACATATAACTAGGTTTTCTCAAATTTGACTACAAAAGTCGAAATACACTTTAAACCCTGGTACATTTATGGAACAGCTTGGTCTGTAGGTAAAAGTGAAGAAAAATATAAATAAATTTATGTGAAGTAAAAAAACTATTCCTATACAAAAACTACTGGTTTCCTCCGAATCCACTGAAGAAACATATTACTAACCACCTTGATGACTAAAAGAACTGTAGAAAGAATTCTAAGCTTATGTTCATATTATAAACCGATTTACTTGGAAAATTACAGTGGGTTCCACAGGATTTCCGAAGTACAGGATAAAAGCAATTGTTACAACTGTATCACTAATATCAAGAAATATACAAAAGTAAAAATAGTCAGGTAGTGTGTACAATATTTCATACCAATCACACTGCTAAAACTTGTGATCACCCCATTATGCTTTTGAAGTTTTGGCCATCGGGGCTTTAAGTGTGTTACAAACATTTTTTTATTTTTATTTTTTAGCGGGGATCCAGAAAGCACATATACAAACATAAAAAACATTATTAATCAAACTTCAAAGTTAATGTAAAGCAAAAACTTTTTTGACAGGATGTGGACGAGTTGGAACGTCTCAAGTTTTTATTGCTGTCTAAATGGCCCCTCCCCTCCACTCACTGGGAGATTCGTCTTCACTATTGGTATTGTTTTTTTTTTTTTTTTTTTTTTTTTTTTTATAATTAATGTTTATTAAAGAAGAGAGGCGTGTACAAAGCATAACGATCAATACATAAACCAATATCAAGGGCAGCAACATTATATCGTTAGTTACAATGGCACAGACAAATACACCCACCTCTTCCATTATAAAAGAGGGAATATAGTGGACAGAAATAGAGGGAGAGTAAAGGAAAGGGAAAATAAACAGAAAGAGAGAGAAAAAGAGAAAGAAGGGGGGGGGGATGTGGGGGGCGGGGGGGGGGGGAAGGGGGGGCAGACCACCCTCAGGCATACAATTGCAAAATTACAGTTGATATAGTAAGAACAAGAGTTATGATCACATCACACTGGTTGAGACATTATGGCTGCATAACTAGATGAATATTTAAAGGCAACCCAACATGCCCAGATCTTCGTTGCCAACTCAGATTTACCCCGGAGGGAGAGAGTCATGTCCTCCATGTAATATGTGGTATCCACGTTGAGTAACCAACGCCGGAGCGTGGGGATCGCCTTCAGCTTCCAAAACTGAGGAATGAGGGTTTTGGCAGCGTTTAAGAGGTGTGGTGTAATTGACCTCTTATAGGGGCCCGTCGGTCTCCCCGTGCAATGGAACAGAATATACCACGGGTCATTAGGTACCTCCCACCCCTGGATTTCTTTAATCGTGTAGAAAATCGCCAGCCAGAATGGGCGGATCCTCGGGCAGTACCACCAAATATGAGCATGAGTGGCTACCTCCCCGCACTCCCGCCAACAAAGTGGGGAGGACTGAGGAGAAAACCTATGTAAAACAACCGGTGTGTAGTGCCATCTGGTCAAAAGTTTATACGCCATTTCTGATGTCTTAGAGGATCCAGAGGAGGTATGAGCCAGGGTTAGGATTTGTGACTGCTGGGACGGAGACAGCTCCATATGTAGTTCCCTTTCCCAGTACCGTAGGAAGGAGGGAGTACCCGTAGAAGTAAGAGACAGCAATGCCTGATAAAAGTACGAAACCGGCCGCTCAATCGGGTCAGGTTCGGCAAATGCGGTTTCCACAGGTGTAAGCTCCGCCAAGGTGCGCAGGGGCTTTGGGAGCATGCGAACAAAGTTCAATAGTTGATGATGTTTCCATCGATCCATGTAGGATATGGAGGAGTCACCCATGATGGAAGAAAGAGGCAACACCCCGGATGGGCCGGTGAACTGATGTAGACATGTGTTAGTGCCCAGCCGCCACGGGTGAATCTGAGGGTCCATGTTACCCGGTGGGAAAAAATCATGACCCACCAGGGGCATCAGGGGGGAGTTATACAACCAGCCATGCATCTTACAGATAGAGTCCCACACCATCAAGGAGGAGTGTGTAAGCGGCGACGTGGTAGACAAAAGGGTCCGGAACTTCCTCGGGATCCACATCCACATGTGGAAGGTTCCGCGCCACAAAGGTCCGTTTCTAAGTTTACCCAGAGTTTCGTGTCCTTGCAATACTTCAGGTCAGAGAGCCTAGTCAGCACAACGGCCCTGTAGTAAAGCTTAAAGTCTGGTACAGCTAAACCCCCGCTACACTTAGGGCGGATGAGGAGAGATCTATTCAGCCTGGGTCTTCTCCTATTCCATATGTACCGGTATACCAAAGATGTCAAGATTGTAAAAAACCCCACCGGTATCCCAAATGGGACCATCTGAAGCATGAAGAGCACCCTAGGCAGCAAGTTCATCTTAACCAGACCAATTCTACCCAGCCAAGAATGTCGTAGCTGGGACCACCTTTGGATATCTGACCTAAGTGTGTTGAGCAAAGGCAGAAAGTTAGCGCGGAAGAGGGACGATAGTGAGGGCGTAAGTTGAATGCCCAAATATTTCATGGAGCTCAACTGCCAGGTAAAGGGATAATTCTTTTTCAGGTGAGATACCTGTTTGGCGGGGACAGAGATGTTTAACATTTCCGATTTGGACATATTGATTTTAAAATTTGACACCGCGCCGTAGGCCGAAAACTCGGACATAAGATTTGGAAGGGTGATCAGAGGCTGTTGCACATAAAACAAAATATCGTCCGCGTAAGCCGCGTATTTGTGTTCCGTCGTACCTATTGTTACGCCACGTATATTCGGGTTTCGCCTAATAAGGGATAAAAATGGTTCCAGGGAGATCGCGAATAAAATCGGCGAGAGCGGGCAACCCTGGCGAGTGCCATTGTATAGGGTGAAGGGGTCACTAAGGGTACCGTTAATCCGTATCTGAGCTGTGGGGCAGTGGTACAACGCCGCTATTTTGGAGCGCAAAGTGGGTCCTATACCTAAGTGTGCCAGCGTAGCCATAAGGTCCCAGTCCACCCTGTCAAACGCCTTCTCAGCATCCGTGGAAAGTAACAGGGTGGGCTGGGAAGTCCGCCGCACATAAGCCATCAAGGAAAGTGTGCGGAGAGAATTATCCCGTGCCTCCCTCCCGGGGATGAATCCTGTCTAATCCCGTGAAATCCACTGTGGCACCAAGGGGAGCAGCCTATTCGCTATGGCTTTAGCATAAATCTTCGCATCAATATTCAAGAGCGAAATAGGGCGGTAGCTCGCGCAGTCACTAGGGTCCTTGCCCTCCTTGGGTAATACCGTGATGTGAGCATGAGTGGTCTCCGGGCGAAGGTCCCCGCCGTCCGAGGTCACGTTAGCATATCTGGTCAAATACGGCAACAGTATGTCAGCGTACGCTCTATAATAAGATACCGTGAGGCCGTCCGGTCCCGGTGCCTTACCGCGCGCCATAGCTTTCATGGCGCCCAGGAGCTCCGCAGCCGTAAACTCCCCCTCCAAGGAAGCCAAAACCTCCTCGGAGAGTTTCGGGAGGGCGGCACGGGCCAGATACTCCCCAATAAGGCGTCCCCGAGCTTCTCTGTCATGGACACCCCGGTGTACCTGATACAGGCGCTGATAAAAGTCCCTGAATGTCTTGGCTATACGGGGGGTCTCGAACACCAGGTCTCCCGAGGGGGTCTTAACTTTGGCAATGAACGCCGCGTTCTTACGCTGTCGCACCGAGTTGGCCAACAGCCTACTGGGCTTATCTCCCCACTCGTAAAATCGGTGAGCTACTATCCGCGCGCGTTGCTTGTGATCTAAATGAAGGAGGGACTTCAGGGTCTCCTGTTTTTCCGTTAATGCGTGGAAAAGGGCCGGAGTCTGGTTCAGCTTATGCCGGCGTTCTAAGTCTGTGATGTCATGCAACAAGTCGGACTGTTGAGTTAAGCGCTCTCTCTTTTTCCTAGAACCCAATTCCATGAACTTACCCCTAATATACACCTTGTGGGCCTCCCATAGCACTCCCGGTGAAACTTCAGGACTGACATTAGTCTTAAAATAAAACTCCAAACTGTCACCCATCACCTTTTTATCCGCCTCTTCGGCTATGAGTTCCTCGTTCAACTTCCAGTTAGTGGATTTCAGGGGTACGGACGCCACGCTAATGGCTAAGGAAATCGGAGCATGGTCCGAAATGGGGGATGAGTCAATGCTTGACTTCACTATGAGCGGGAGGTGCTGGTGATCAATGAAGCATAAATCTATTCTAGAGTAGGTTTGGTGCACCGGAGAAAAGTAGGTAAAGTCCCTTTCCCGCGGGTGATTAATTCTCCAGACATCCATCAACTGTAGATCATGGAGTCGAGAACGTATATACCTCACTCCCCTGCCGGAAAGCGAGGAACCACCTCTAGAGGTGTCCACAGTAGGTTCCAAGGGAACATTAAAATCGCCTGCTAGAAGAATGCATCCACGTGCAAAATTCCGCAGGGAGTTGAGTGTGGAAGCTAGAAAACGCACCTGGTTTTTGTTAGGGGAGTATAAGGTGGCCAAAGTACACTGCATGCTGCCCAGGGTGCCCCGCAGAAACAGAAAACGTCCCGCAGGATCACACAACATTTCCTCAAACGTGAACGCGGTTCCCCTACGAATCCCAATGGCCACACCTTTTGCTTTAGAAATGTCGGAGAGGCTGTAGTACCACGTGGGGTACTTTGGCGAGTGCAGTCTAACTCGAGTCGTCTGCGTGAGGTGGGTCTCCTGGAGGAAGACCACGTCCCCCCGCAAACGGTCCAGCTCCCTATATAAGTTGTGTCTCTTCCCCGGGGCGTGAAGGCCCCTTACATTAAAAGATACAAGGTTCACAGTAGCCATGGGGTCTCAGGAGGAGGAACCGCGATCACCACAACATTACCAATGCAATACAGAGGCGGTCTGCCGCCAAATAGGGGGGAGGGGATCAGAGGAGGTGGAGGCAATAGACAAGAAAGGTGAGAGAGAAAAGGAAAGGAGAAGGAAAGGCAACAAGAAAATGAAAGACCCCACCTTAGTGGGAAAAACAAAATGAACCAAAAAAGGTGCTGTCGGAGAACAGCTAGTAGTGCACGCATTTCCATGCCGTGCGAGAGCGGGCCGCGTGACCGCCACAGGGCCCCCACGCCCGCCACCCCGACAGGGGAACGGACGCCAGGGCCCCGCGCCGGGCAGCCCCCGCTCAAAAAGGGGGAGACGGGACTCAGGCAGCCGGGCGCAAACCACACCATAAGGTCCAAAGTAGCGCCCCGCGGTCCGGTGCCGACACCAAGGCATAAAAATCTAGAGATAACATCATCCAAAACATAAAACAGTAAAACGCCTGAAAAGAACAATATGGGTATGAAGCTAAGGCGGTAAGATACACAATGGGGGGGGGGGTACCGCGAGTCAGTCACGCTCCAAAGGCACAGAGAGGGAGATGGAAAAATAACACGCCATTAAATAAGGCAAAAGAACAGCAATGTTTGCATCCAGACTGAGGCCCCCAAGGAGGAACCGGGGTATGGGCCACATGGCCAAGGGTGACTCAGCCGTGGCCATTGCAAAAACTCGTTGTCGCCAGAGGCGGTCAGCTTCCTCGCACAAACTTGGTAAGGGAGCCCCCCAATTGCGCTCAGGCGGTATGTCCCACAAATGCAAGTAGACATCCTGAACAGGTAAACTAGTTGAAGGGCAGGTTGCCAGTTCAAGGGCGGTAATCAGGTGCAGAAGTGCAGCGGGCACGGCTCACTCTCTGCCAGCCCTGGTCGGCCCCAGCGGGCAGGGGCGGGATGCCGTCCTGCCATCCAGGCAGCTCCGGGATAGGAACGGACATATCCGTGCAGAATTTGGGCAGCTCCTCCGGGAATCGAAGTATTGCGGTTCTGCCATCTCTAGAGGCGATCAAGGCCGCAGGGAAGCCCCACTTATATTTAATGGACGCCGCCCGAAGCAGTTCCGTGAGGGGTCGTAGGGCCCTGCGTCGATCCAAGGTTTCCTTAGCTAGGTCCGGGAAAAAGGATAACATCGCTCCATGAAAATCAAACGGATTAGCTCCCCTAGCTTTCTGCATAATCAGTTCCTTTTCAGGATAATGGTGGATCCGGCAAATGATGTCCCGTGGGACGTCTGTAGCAAGATTGCGTGGTCGGAGTGCCCTGTGCACCCGGTCAATCTTCAAGGGGGCGTCCGGTGCTCGGCCCAGAAGACTGTTGAAAATGCCCCGAACGGACGGTAACAGGTCGTCGTCCCCAGTCGCTTCGGGAAGTCCCCTAATCCGAACGTTATTACGTCTGTTACGATTCTCTTGATCTTCGATCTTATAAACGGTCGTACAATGCGAAATGGCAAGTTGTCGTGTAGTCGCCTGTAAGGATCGGATAGCGTTCGCGTGGCGATCTAGACGTTGCTCCGACTCTTCGACACGAACCAATACTTGCGAGAGATCCGAACGAACTGCGGAGACCTCCTTCTTAATGACCCGCTCGAGGTTCAGAAGCATGGAGGCGAGATCGGAGGTGGTAGGGAGACCACTCACTCTCGGCGCCGCTCTGGCGGAAGGATGTTGCTCCCCTTCATCGCCCGAGCCCGCCGAGGACTCGGGCGAGCGCGACCTCCGGTCCGGCCCATCGCGGGAGGCGAGATCTACTCCACCCCGCGGCTTGCGGCCTAGGTCGTCCTGCTCCTCCACCTCGTCCAGTTCCACGGAAAGGAATCGTTTAATTGACCCCGTCGAGGCTCCTTTCTTGGGCAGAGACTTGCCCGTCCGCCGGCCCATCGCTCAGGTAGCAAAAATATGGATTTTTGGATGATTTTAGGTATTTTTCTCGGTGTCGGCCTCGGAGCTCACAGAGCACACGTCTGCTCTAGCACATCACCAGGCCACGCCCCCCACTATTGGTATTGTTGACCATTACCTAAAAAAAAAAAAAGCAAATGTTTTCCTCCTGGCGGACAGATCGGACACATTTTTGAAACCATTAACAATTATACAGCAATTAGTGAAATAAAAATGCACTGATTACTGTGTAAATGTCACTGGCAGGGAAAGGGTTAACACTAGGGGCGATCAAGGGGTTAACTGTGTTCCCTGACTGTGTGTTCTAACTGTGAGGGGGAGGGGATTGACTATAGGAGATGACAGATCGTGGTTCCTAGCTATTAGGAACTCACGATCTGTCTCTCCTCTCAGAACAGGGATTTGTGTGTTTACACACACACGTCCCTGTTCTGCCTCTTGTGCCCGCGATTGCGTGTGAGCACCAGCCACGAGCATCAGCACCCCTGCAATGCAGCAGGAGTGTGGGTGCGCCTATCCCACTTAAATGAGCCGACGTAGAGCTATGACAGTTCATGGGATCGTGCCGACCTTCCGCAGTATAATGACGGTGGCTGGTCGGCAAGTGGTTAATAAGATGATAAAGTATAGCTATGGGCAAAACTTTTTTTCCTTATGGACTAAGAGTTAGAGACCCTGCAAAGTTTTACTGCTGTTCGGCATTTTCTTAGAGCTGTTTCCCCTTAGTCACTGTCCCTGGTGTAAACCATTCTTCAGAGAGGTAGTGAAAGTACCAGCATAGACAGAAGTTAAAAAAATATATATATTTTTATATATTTTCAAAGTAGAAAAGTACCAGTACCCAGTCTTCAATTAGTGCAATGCGATCTGGTCATCCCACTGAACAAATATAAGAAAAAGTCCAGAGGGCTTATACATCCTTATGTCACAGGTTGGGAAATGGTTAGAAAAGCGTAGAACCCTCCCATATTTCAACAGAAGCCTTCAACTTGTTTCATTTGTCAAAGAGAAACAAGTACGCAATGGAGGTTATTTACTAAAGGCAAATCCAATTTGCACTGCAAGTGCATTGGAAGTACAGTCGCTGTAGGGGGACGCGTGAGGAAAATAAAAAAACAGCATTTTAGCTTGAACATGATTGAATGATAAAATCAGCAGAGCTTCCCCTCATTTCAGATCTACCCCTCAGATTTACAGCGACTGCACTTCCAAGTGTACTTGTAGTGCAAAGTGGATTTGCCTTTTGTAAATAACCCCCAATGCATCACTATCTGGTCATCACATCAAATTAATTATCACCTAAATAAAAATATAAATTCAGATCTGTATTCAACCCCTTAAAGTGGAGGGCCACCCTGAAAAAAAAAATACATTAAAAATTAGAAAAAAATCAGAATTTTTTTTAACTTACCAGAGTTAAGCCTGTTGCTAGGCACATCATCCTAATCTACCTCTTCCTCCTCCGCGGAGATCTTCTTTCTTCTCTCCTCCGTGCGGTGTCTTCTGGGTAATGGGTCGCGCTGTGTTCTGGGAACTGTGTGTCCCAGAACACAGCGCGCCCCATTCACAAAGCGCTGCGTGACTCGCGCATGCGCAGTAGGAAACGGGCAGTGAAGCCGCAAGGCTCCACTGCCTGTTTCCCTTAGCCAAATTCGTGGCGCCGGGACCCGAGAGCCGAGGGATGGGTCAGCCTCGGGCGGCCGACATCGCGGGCGTCCTGGACAGGTAAGTGTGCTTATTAAGTCAGCAGCTACAGTGTTTGCAGCTGCTGACTTTTAATTTTTTTTTTTAAACCGGCCCTCCTCTTTAAGCCTCATACACACGATGCGATTGTTGGCAGGGAATTGTCTGTTGACAGACTGTTGTCCTAAAATCTGACCGTTAGTACGCTCCTTTTGACAATTGCTGTCCAACTTTTGGCCACAAATGTTGGATGGCAAGCTAGTAAATTATCGGCGGACATCGGTCTGTTGTCTGATTTTCGCATGGTGAGTACACAAGTCCGTCACACAAAAGTCGAAAGTATAAACACGCATGCCCGGAATCAATGCTCACCAAACACAAAATTAGCAGAAGGGGCCCAAAGTTGCTGGCACACGCCTTTAAGACAAAAATCAGACGCTCGGTTGGCCAACAATTGTACCGTGTGCACGAGGCTTTAGGGGCAATAGTATCAGGAAAATGAATCCAATGTACCTCTCGCTTTTTTTAAATGGATTTTTGGTTACCACCCCTCCTATTCTTATTAATTCCTTCCAGTACCATGAATTTTAATTGGGAAATCGAATGTCCTTTCTCCAAAAAATGTCTCGCTAAAGGCAACTGTACTAATTTGTCCCTGATTGAATATTTGTGCCTTGCTATCCTATCTTTAAAGTAACCCACATGGACATTCTATTGCATATATTACATGACATACATGACAATTGGCAAGTGTAATAACCTTTGATTTTAATATTATACCCATTATGTGGATGGAATATACTCTTGACTTTTATCATGGAGTTACATTGTATACACGATAGACATGAGTATGACCCTGTATTACGGGATCCTAAAATTGTTACTATTGGGCTCGGAGGGGTATATTGGTCAGATGTGACCAATTGATCCCTTAGTGTTCTACCTTTTCTATATGAGGATATATATATATATATATATATATATATATATATACACATACACACTCACACGCAGTATCTCACAAAAGTGAGTACACCCCTCACATTTTGAGAGTTCTTTGCCATGAGGTGCCATGTGGAACTTCCAGTGAATGAGAGCGATAACACCAAATTTAACACACCTGCTCCCCATTCACATGTGAGACCTTGTAACACTAATAAGTCACATGAAAATGTCTAATTGGGACATTTTCACTTAGGCCCCTTTCATACTGGGGCGGGAGCGGCGTCAGCGGTAAAGCGGCCTTATTTTTACCGGCGCTTTACCATCGTTTTAGCAGTGGTATGCGGCCGCTAGTGGGGCAGTTTTAACCCCCGCTAGCTGCCGAAAAAGTGTTAACACCGCCCACGGTGCTTTGCCGGCGGTATAGCAATGCTGCCCCATTGTTTTCAATGGGTAGGAGCGGTTTAGGAGTGGTGAATACACCGCTCTATCACTGCTCCAAAGATGCGGCTAGCAGGACTTTTTTTACCGTCCTGCTAGCGCACCGCTTCAGTTTGAAAGCCCTCCGGCTTTCACACTGGAGTGAAAGGGGCCAGAAAAGCACCCCCAGTGTGAAAGGGGCCTTAGGGATGTACTCACTTTTGTTGCCAGCTATTTAGACATTAATGGCTGTGTGTTGAGTTATTTTGAGGGGACAGAGGGCACTGTTATACAAGCTGTACACTCATAGCAAAGTATAATTTCTTCAGTGCTGTCACATGTAACATATAATAAAACATTTACAAAAATGTGAGGGGTGTACTCACTTTTTTGAGATACTGCTTTTATATATATATATATATATTACCAAAAGTATTGTGACACCTGCCTATACACATGAACTTTAATGGCATCTCAGTCTTAGCCCCGTACACACACGGTCGGAGATTCCGACAACCAAATCAGAGTTATTCCGACGGATTAATTCCGGAAGTGGTCCGGAAGTGATGTTGCATACACACGGTCGGACTAAGTTGTCGGAAAATCCGATTGTACATAACATGATGATGTTATTTCGTTACAACGGGACTACGTTCAGGCTAGTAGCCAATAGCTTTGGTCTAGGAATGTGATCTGAGCATGCCTGGCACTTTGTCCGTCGGAGTAGGCTACACATGATCGGAGTATGTCCGATAGGAGCATTTTGTCGGAAAATTTTACCGGCAAGTTGGAAAACTTGGTCTGTCGCATATTCCGACGGAAACAGTCCGATGCGGACCACACACAGTCGGAATAGCCGACAAAACGGTCTGATAGGAAACATTCCGTCGGAATCTCCGACCGTGTGTACAAGGGCTTAGTCTATAGGATTCAATAAGGAGTTGGCCCACCCTTTACAGCTATAACAGCTTCAACTCTTCTGGGAAGGATGTCCACAAGGTCTGGGAGTGCGTCTATGGGAATGTTTGACCATTCTTCTAGAAGCGCATTTTGTGAGGTCAGGCACTGATGTGGAGTGGATGTGCAATGTTGGGCACGCTGAGGCTGCAATGTTGGGCACGCTGAGGCTGCAATGTTGGGCACAGTGAGGCTGCAATGTTGGGCACGGTGAGGCTGCAATGTTGGGCACAGTGAGGAATTATACTTTAATTCTTGAGAGTAGGTGCGAAAATTGGGACATGCTTGTAGGGGCCCCAGTGCATTACTTTGCCCAGGGGCCCATGATGCTGTTAAGATGGCCTTGTATACAATTGCGACTCAAGTCATATTGTAATTGAATGTTGTTTAAAATTACCTTTCCTTTTTAATCTGCAGCTTTGTAATTTTCTGTAACATGCAATAAAATATAGCTACCTGGAGGTGTTCTGTTATAGATCCTTAATTTCTTTGTAAGTGGGCAATCTTATGCCGCGTACACACGATCGGATTTCTCATCGGAAAAAGATATGATGGCTTTTCTGACGGGATTCCGCTCAAGTTTGCCTTGCATACACACGGTCATGCAAAAGTTCCCTGAAATTACAACCGTCAAGAACGTGGTGACATACAACACTACGACAAGCCAAGAAAATGAAGTTCATTGCTTCTGAGCATGCGTCGAATTGCTTCCGAGCATGCGTAGGAATTTTGCACGTCGAAATTGCCACAGACAATCGAATTTTCGGATAGGAACTTTTCCCGACCGAAAAATTCAGCGCATGCTCTCAATCTTTTGCTAGTTGGAATTCTGCCAGCAAAAGACCGATGGAGCATACACACGGTCGCATTTTCCGATGAAAAACTCTCCAATCGTGTGTACGTGGCATTATAAAATCTGCAGGTGATCAAATAATTATATTCTCCACTGTATCTATGCCAATGTTACCTAACTTAAATTACTTGGGTACTTGGGGACATAAATATGCAGGGTGGCTCTGATTTGGACATAAATATGTAAGGGGGCTCTGATGGGGACACAAGTATGCAGGGGGTTCTTATGGGGACACAAATATGCAGGGGGGGCTCTGATGGGGACACAAATATGGAACGGGGCTCTAAGAGGGGGAAAAAATGTGGGGGGGCTCTGATGAGGACGCAAAAATGCAGTGGGGGGGGTCTGATGGGGACCAAATGTATGGAGGTGTGTCTGTGACATAGAGAGGTCATCTGCTGACAGTGGAGTTGGTGACAGGCTGCTTGCCAAAAGTGTTATCAAAAGAGTTATCAGTGTCAGCACCTGTATCAGTTCTTAAAGGGACACTAACCTGAGCTCTCCAGCGTAAGTTTGGGCCCCAACGAGCTGGCCTGCAGAAGAAATGGAGGAGTATATTGCAGACTGCTGGACTGTCGTGATAGTGTAGTACTTCCTATATAGGATTGCCGCAGTATAGGGTTTAACAAAAGTTGCCATTTATTCCAATTGAGATCTTCTTTACAGTATATTCCTGTTCACCTATTTGTTGCGCATATATATATATATATATATATATATATATATATATATATATATATATATATATATATATGTATATATATTAGAGCTGTTACTGATTCAAATTTTCACGTTCGATTAATCGTTAGTTTTTTTTAAATCGACCAATTTCAATTAATTATAACGCACATACAGATCCAACTACTTTTAGCTGATCTCCTTGCATTGCAACTCTGCAGTAGTCAGTGGTAAATGTGGTATACAATCACCCAACACTAGTTAGTTTCCACAATCCATGACTTAACTTCACAGTTCACACAGTTAAATTCAAACTGTAGCACTGACGTAAGTCATTTTCCTTTCCACAGTAGCGTGACAATTCCTCCACCTCCAGTCTAACTAATCTCTCTCACCTTATGGCATGGACCCCTGTGCAAACGGGTGGTCATGCAAGCGGGTATCAATAGGGTTAACACGGACCATAAACTTCTCTCATTTCTCCTTAGATCTCAGCAAGAACGCCAGGTCATGGGTAGTAAGAAAAGATCGAAGTGCTCACCGCTTAAGTATAAGATTTTATTTTTGTGTTCAAACACAAACTACTCACATAAAGATGATAAAAACACAGCATGTAAAGCCGACAATCATATTAGTTCTGTAGGGCAGCAGCGGGTGACGTCATGCGTAGCTCCTCCCCCGTATGCGTTCAATCAGAACTTCAATGTCACAGGACCCCTCCCCCCTTCCCTTCGTTAGCAGACGGAGGCACTTGGGAAAGGGGGGAGAAGTCCGGTGACGTCACCGGATCTCTGACGGAACTCCCTGAAGACCCGGAAGCCGGTGGAGAGGTGAGTACTGATCAAAAGAATTTTGATTGATCAAAAAAACTAACGATTAACAGAGAAATTAAACTTTAATTTCCACAGCCATAATATAAATTTTACACACACACACACACACACACACACACACACACACACACACACACACACACACACACACACACACACACACACACACACACACACACACACACACACACACACACACACACACACACACACACACACACACACACACACACACACACACTATATTGTCAAAAGAATTGGGACGCCTTCACGCGCACATGAACTCTAATGGTATCCCAGTCTTAGTTTGTAGGGTTCAATATTTAGTTGGCCCACCCTTTGCAGCTGTAACAGCTTCAACTCTTCTGGGAAGGCTGTCCACAAGGTTTAGGAGTGTGTCTTTGGGAATGTTTGACCATTCTTCCAGCAGCGCATTTGTGAGGTCAGGCATTGATGTTGGACGAGAAGGCCTGGCGAACAGTCTTCGCTCTAATTCATCCCAAAGGTGTTCTGTCAGGTTGAGGTCAGGACTCTGTGCAGACAGGCCAAGTTCCTCCACGTCAAACGCGCTCATCCATGTCTATTTCCTGATGATGCTTGTAGTCGTGAAATGCATTGAAATTCGAGCCTCAAACCACATTTGCTGGGACACTTCCTAGAACATCCATAAGGTGGAATGCAAGCCAGTGCTTTTGTAAAGCGACCTGGCAGTGAGAGACAGCTAAAAGCATGTTGCACA
Organism: Lithobates pipiens; assembly: GCF_037356315.1. Taxonomy (NCBI): domain Eukaryota; kingdom Metazoa; phylum Chordata; class Amphibia; order Anura; family Ranidae; genus Lithobates; species Lithobates pipiens. The sequence continues at coordinate 296,049,547 of NW_027507758.1, forward strand.
TGTTGAGCGTGCAATTCTACTATGATATTGTGAGCGCATTTATTTTATTCTGTTATGAGCTTTTACCACCAGGGGTGTTGCTAGGTGGGAAAAGACCAGGGGCTCCAGCCCAAGGTTAAATTGATAACCCCTCCCACGTTTTAAAGTAAGTCCAGCCCAAGCTCCACCTAATGTGAGCTGGGCTGCGGCCTGTTCCAGTGATATCCGGTGGGCCTCAGCACACTGAGTCTGGGCTCACTTGAGTTGGCTGTGGAGTGTGTGTTGCTGCTGCTGTGGCCTGTTGCCGTGCTGTCCGGCGGGCGGTGGACCGCAGCACAGCAGATGCAGAGGGGAGGGCTTTAAAACAGACCCAGCCGGAACCGGGAACTGGATGGAGCCATACTAAAGCCAGTGTAACCTGCCCCCCCCCCCCCCCCCCAATAAATTATTCATTTTGTTTCTGCCATTCTTGTTCTGGGATGATGTGTGTAGGGCTGGACTGGGGAAAAAAACCCCTGGAAATAATTTTATACCAGCCCAATAGCATTATTATACCAGCTCAACCGCATAACGTCATTATTTTCTTGTTCATAAAAGGGAAAACCATGCATTTTAAAGCACATTTGAAGAGTGTCTTATATATAGATAAGACAGATATGAAAGCACAAATGGCTTTATATACATATAAGTGCAAATTCTGGTTAAAAGTGGTAAAAGTATAGCAATCATTAAGAGGGCTTGGATGCCCTCCATAGCAAGTTGCTTCCTGTGGGGGCACTCGCCAGAAGGGAGGGGCCAGGGCTACCGGCAAGGGACCCAAGAAGAGGGCTGCTCTGTACAAAACCACTGCTCAGAGCAGGTAAGTATAACATGTTTGTTATTTTAAATCAAAAAAAAATCAAACAAGACTTTAGTATCACTTTTAGTCTTGGCAAGTATACAAAGGATGCAATGCAAAGAAAGATAGCAGTAAATCAAAAACTAATAACTAGTAGGCCTTATGAGAACCTATCGTCCCAGGTATAATAGGGAAGAGAATGACCTTTCTATGTCAAACTGTTCCCTTAAAATCTTGATGTCACGGGCCCAAAAAGCCAAAAAGCACAATTTCTAAGAACACTATCTGTGAACAATGCAATAAACAAATTCTGAGTAAGAGTTCCCCTTAATGAGCACAGATGTTATGAATTGCATACTTCATGTGGGGGGGAGAATAGAGAAGTCATTGAAGTGTAGGTGTTCAGAATCTTCAGCTAGTTTAACAAGGGCTATGGTGACCAGCAAAAGTGGATAGCATATGGAAAGTGTTTACTGTAGAAGCTTTTGTGAAATGGTGACCAGCAATAATGGATAGCATATGCAAACTGCTTCCTATTGTGCTGCGTACACACGATCGGACTATCCACCAGACAATTCGCCCGTGTGTGGGCTCTGGCAGACTTTTTCTTCCCAAAAGTCTGGCGGACATGGAAAGAAGTCTTTACTCAAACAATCCGCCCATCTGTGTGCTAGTTCGCCGGACTTTTCAAATGACCGGACTTGCCCACACACGAGTAAAGTCCGTCCATTTTGAACGTGACTCCAGGTAGACGGGACTAGCGAAGGAAGTCAATGTCTCCACCTCCATCGGCGAGATTGACACCTTGCGAGCCCCGTCGCCAGGTATGGATTTAAAGGGGAACCCTTACGCCAAAAAACAGAGTGGGGGCCCCCCAATGTCCATACCAGACCTTTACCTGAGCACGCAGTCTGGCCGGTCAGGAAAGGGGGTGGGGACGAGCAAGCGCCCCCCCCCCCCCCCCTAAGTCATACCAGGCTGCCAGCTCCGGGGGTCTTCTTTCGACTTAGGGGATCTTCTTGCCCGGCTCCTCCTTCTTCTTCCTCGTAGCCACTGTCCGGGGATCTTCTTCCGACTTCGGGGGTCTTCTTGTTCGCCGCTGTCGCCGCCGTCTTTTTCTTCTTCTCTTCTTCTTCCTTCCGATGTTGACACGATACTCTCTCTCCGGCCGCAATGCCATGGATGTGTTGCGTGGCGACTTATATAGGCATAAGGGGCAGGGGCACTGGGTGATGTCACATGGTGACCCTGCCCCTTATGCCTATATAAGTCGTCGCTCAATGCTTCCCTGGAATTGCAGCCGGAGAGAGCGTTGTGTCAACATCGGAAGGAAAAAGAAGAAGAAGAGAAGAAGAAGAAGGTGGCGGCGACAGCGACGAACGAGAAGACCGGATCAACGCTAGTAAAAGAGCTGGAAGAGGATAGCTGAGGCAGAAGAACCAAAGAAGTCCCCCAGACGGCGGCGACGACGAAGAAGAAAGCCGGGTTCCTCCGCTAGCAAAAGAGCAGAAGATAGCGGAGGAGACCGGCGAGAAGACCCCCGGAGCTGTCTAATAAACTACTTAAAAAACCTGTGTTGTGTTTTTTTTATTGACACATTTTCCCCCAGGTGAATGGGTAGGGGTACCTCGTACCCCAAACTCATTTACATAGGTTGGGGGGAGGGGGCCAGAATCTGGGGCCCCTCTTGATCAAAGGGGGCTCCCGGATTCTGATAAGCCCCCCGCCTGCAGATCCCGACAACCAACTGCCAGAGTTGTGGGGAAGAGACCCTTGTCCTCATCAACATAGGGACAAGGTGCTTTGGGGTGGGGGGCCGCAGGGCCCCCCCTTCACCAAAGCACCCACCCCCCATGTTGAGGGCACGTGGCCTGGTACGGCTCAGGCAGGGGGGTGCTCGCTGATCCCCACCCCCTTTCCTGACCGGCCGGGCTGCATGCTCAAATAAGGGTCTGGTATGGACTTTGGGGGGACCCCCACGCCGTTTTTTTTTGGCGTAGGGGTTCCCCTTTAAATCCATATGAGGCGAGCAAGGTGTCAATCTCGCGATGGAGGCGGCGACATTGACTTCCTTCGCTAGTCCTGTCGTATCTCAAGTCACGTTCAAAATAAGTGGACTTACTCCATGTGTGGGCAAGTCCGTTCATTTGGAAAGTCTGGCGGACCTCCGCCAAAAGTCCGCCGGATAGTCTGATCGTGTGTACGGGACATTAGAAGCTTTTGTGTAAAAAGATGGGATAAAGGTGTCTTTTGTTGGATGTACTCAGGGTAGGCTTCTGCCCGCTCACCACTCCAGATGATATCAAGGTTTAAGGGAATACTATGTTCCAGAACAGGCTCCCGAAGAATCTGCAACCAGTGAAGGGTGCCTGACCATGCATCTGGTGATGCTGGAATTTAGCTGGGTTTGTAACAGTGACCCCTGGCAGTCACTTGGCCGACAGGGAGCTGGTGACCGTGGATCTGCCTTCAGGTATATGGCTCACTTGCTGAAGACTCTCAATCCCGACCGGGCCAAGCCGCTTGCTCGCATTCCACAGATTGGCCATGTCCCTGCTCTTAGCTGAAGGCAGTGGTTCCAAGAGGAATAGCTCCTCCCCAGACCATCCTATTTATGTTCTCACACAGCATTCTTCACTCTTCAGCCAACTGGAACTTGTAGTCTGCAGCAGCACAGGCGCCATGGAAATCCTGTAGTGGTCCAGTAGTGGTCTCACTCTCTCTTCTTTCAGGAAATGATGTTACAATGTCCAGGCTAAACACTAGAGGGAAACAAACACAAGGCAGCCCTGCAATGTTCAATGGGGACACAGGCAGACTAGCCAGTGCCTGGCTACACTTGCAGAGCTTATGACTATCTTTCTATGCTACAGGATGAGTTTCAGCAGACAAAGAAAGCTTATGGTCTGTTTTACCAGTTTGAACCAGTTTCAAAGTGAAAGTGAGCAACTATCCAAGTAAATTAGAAATTAACCACTTGCCGACCACCGCACGACGATGTACGTTCTATTTTTGAAGAGGGATATCTCGGTAACAGCAGCAGCTGCTGCCACAACCGAGATATCCATCTCTTCAGGCGGCGGTCGGCTGTATGATAACGGTGGTCTCCGTGGCGGATTCGCCGCGAGATCACCGCTATCGGCGGCGGGAGAGGTGCCACCCCCCCTCCCGCCGCCCTCCCGCACCATCCGCCGCTTACCGGAGCCGTCGGTAGCGGCGGAGGCGATCGGGTCCTTCATCTGCTGGGCATAGAGACAAGTGAGGCTAAGATGGCCCCCACTCGTCTCTATACCATAGGAGGGCGGAAGCGACGTCAAAACGTCACTTCCGCCCATACCTCTTAAAGGTATATTTTTTTTAAATGTCAGATTTTATTTTTATTTTTATTTTTTAATTTTTTTTTGTTGCATTTTAGCTCAAATATGAGATCTGAGGACTTTTTGACCCCAGATCTCATATTTAAGAGGACCTGTCATGCTTTTTTCTATTACAAGGGATGTTTACATTCCTTGTAATAGGAATAAAAGTGATCCATTTTTTTTTTTTTAAACAGTGTAAAAATTTTAAAAACACCCCGTCATGACGAGCTTGCGCACAGAAGCGAGCGCATACGTGAGTAACGCCCGCATATGAAAACGGTGGTCAAACCACACATGTGAGGTATCGCCGTGATCGGTAGAGCGAGAGCAATAATTCTAGCCCTAGACCTCCTCTGTAACGCAAAAAATGCAACCTGTAGAATTTTTTAAATGTCGCTTATGGAGATTTTTGAGGCTAAAAGTTTGACGCCATTCCACGAGCGGGCGCAATTTTGAAGCGTGACATGTTGGGTATCAATTTACTCGGCGTACCATTATCTTTCACAATATAAAAAAAATTGGGCTAATTTTACTGTTGTCTTATTTTTTTATTCAAAAAAGTGAATTTTTTCCAAAAAAAGTGCGCTTGTAAGACCGCTGCGCAAATACGGTGTGAAAAAAAGTATTTCAATGACCGCCATTTTATTCTCTAGGGTGTTAGAAAAAAACAATATAAAATGTTTGGGGGTTCTAAGTAATTTTCTAGCAAAAAAAACTGTTTTAAACATGTAAACACCAAGTCTGAAAAAGAGGCCTGGTCCTAAAGTGGTTAAAAAAAAAGTTGTATACGATTACTCTAACGAAAGGAACGAAGCCTACAGCTATAGGCATAGGAAGAATAAAGATCCTGTATTACATTGTGACCCCATCTGGATCCAGGGCTGGACTGGGACAAAAAATTGGCCCTGGACTTCATCCAGACCGGCCCACTTTAATTTTGCAAACGCGCACAAAAACAGTATATAAACTATACGCAATTGTGCAAAAAAAGCCTCCCCCTTACATCAGAGTACCTAGAGAGCCCCTCCTTACATAAAGGTCCCCAGAGAGCTCACCTTACATCAGAGTCCCCAGAAAGCCCCCCCCTTACATCAGATTCTCCAGAGAGCCTCAGTCTTGCATCAGGGTCCCAAGAGAGCCCCCTTACATCAGAGTCCCCAGAGAGCCTCAGTCTTGCATCAGAGTCCCCAGAGAGCCCCTCTTTACATAAGAGTCCCCAGAGAGCCCCTCTTTACATTAGAGTCCCCAGAGAGCCCCCCCCTTACATTCGAGTGCCCAGAGAGCCCCCCCTTACATTAGAGTGCCCAGAGAGCCCCCCCCCTTACATTAGAGTGCCCAGAGAGCCCCCCCTTACATTAGAGTGCCCAGAGAGCCCCCCCTTACATTAGAGTGCCCAGAGAGCCCCCCTTACATTAGAGTGCCCAGAGAGCCCCCCCTTACATTAGAGTGGCCAGAGAGCCCCCCCTTACATTAGAGTGCCCAGAGAGCCCCCCCCCCTTACATTAGAGTGCCCAGAGAGCCCCCCCCTTACATTAGAGTGCCCAGAGAGCCCCCCCTTACATTAGAGTGCCCAGAGAGCCCCCCCTTACATTAGAGTGCCCAGAGAGCCCCCCCTTACATTAGAGTGCCCAGAGAGCCCCCTCTTACATTAGAGTGCCCAGAGAGCCCCCCCTTACATTAGAGTGCCCAGAGAGCCCCCCCTTACATTAGAGTGCCCAGAGAGCCCCCCCATACATTAGAGTGCCCAGAGAGCCCCCCCTTACATTAGAGTGCCCAGAGAGCCTCCTCCTTACATCAGGGTCTGCAGAGAGCCCCTCCTTACATCAGGGTCTGCAGAGAGCCCCTCCTTACATCAGGGTCCGCAGAGAGCCCCGCCTTACATTAGGGTTCCCAGACAGCCTCCCCCTCACATCAGGGTCCACAGAGAGCCTTCCACTTACATCAGGGTCCCCAGAGAGCCCCCCCTTATATCAGAGTCCCCAGAGAGCCTCCACCTTACATCAGGTTTCCCAGAGAGCCTCCCCCTTACATCAGGTTTCCCAGAGAGCCTTCCCCTTACATCAGGGTCCCCAGAGAGCACCCCTTACAACTGGGTCCCCAGAGAGCACCCCTTACACCTGGGTCCCCAGAGAGCCCCTCTTACATTAGGGTTCCCAGACAGCCTCCCCCTCACATCAGGGTCCACAGAGAGCCTCCCACTTACATCAGGGTCCCCAGAGAGCCCCCCCCCCTTATATCAGAGTCCCCAGAGAGCCTCCACCTTACATAAAAGTTCCCAGAGAGCCTCCCCCTTACATCAGGGTCCCCAGAGAGCACCCCTTACAACTGGGTCCCCAGAGAGCACCCCTTATACCTGGGTCCCCAGAGAGCCCCCCCCCCCTTAGAACAAGGTACCCACAGAGCCTCCCTCTTATGTCAGGTATAGCCCTAAAAAGCCACTCCCTAGAGACGCCACTGGCTGTCACTGAAACCAGCCATCGGCCCACCGGGAAACTCCTGGTAGTCCCGATGACCAATGAATACCTGTCTGTATCCAACTGAAAGCTTTAGAAAGAGGGACATTTCTATGGTATCCCAAATCCATTAAGACAGTTTGGGAGACAATTTATGAAAATCATTGCTGAGACCTGGAGGATGGAATTCCTAACTGCCATTGCTGGCAACACCCTCATGAAATTGTATAAGGTGTGGGAGATATGGGACCAATCTGAATATGGCAACCAATCTGAATCTGAATGTGGCAACTTGTTGCCCTCAAACGCCATTAGTATAGTTCATCCTGTTTCTTGATGCCTGTTTAATACCTCTGGTGTGTATAATTGTTATATACCCCTCACTTTTTCCATGCCTTGTCCTCATTACCGTTACAAAATGTGCTCTGTTTAGTTCCTGCCCATTATTGTTTTTTTGTTTTATTGGTCTGTAACATATAACCACCTTTGGGTGCGCCGCCACCCAATTGCTTCTCTGTTACTGGTGCGTTCACACCCCAGCCATGTATTCCAGACACTGCTTGCCCATCTGCGGGCCCGGGACCGACATGGCAGGTATCAGCAGATGGAGGGGAGGGAGAACAGCAGAAACATGTATGCTCTCTTTCCCTTCTTGCTGTGCCCTAGAAAGTGGTATGTATGACATCACTTCTGGGTCACCCTGTCACTTTCCCCAGCTACTATAGCTGGGAAGGGATGCATTAGAATGAGATGCGCATTGGACCCCAGAGGAGAACTTGTCACCTAAAAATCATCATATAGGGACTTTTTGTCCCCTACTTGATGGGGGAAAAAAAAGTTAAGCCAAAAAATTAAGTTTTCACCCAAGCACATAACCCGCCCCCCCCCCAAAATAATTTTGAGCCTCCCCCCCCCCCATATACATACGTTTGAATGTAAACACACGCGTCAGGGCCACCTACTCGTTGATTGCGATACATATGTGACATATTGCCGCCCACACCAGAGTGAGAGCAATAATTCTAGAACAAGACCGCCTTCGTAACATTAAAGTGATAACCTATAGGGAACTTTTGAAGCGTCACCTATAGAAAATATAGGGTACTGAAGTATGTCACGGGCACACACAAATTTAAGGTTTAAAAAAAAAAAAATGAATGTATGGGCTGCCTCGGGAGGTGGGGAGGCATTTTTAAGACTCTATCTGGAATTCAACTTTACAAAAAATCTACTATATTGGTGCTTACCAGTCATTAGATGTGGTGACTGCATTAGTATTCATGATTCTTTAGGCTAAGAGCATTTTCATTAAGTATATGTAAAGCCTCACCTAGTAAAACAGCCCATTCAGTGTAAATAGAACTGAAAGCGGGAGTCCACCGGGACTCCGCGTTTTTTTTTTTTTTAAAAGCCAGCAGCTACAAATACTGCAGCTGCTGACTTTTAAAATAGTGACACTTACCTGTCCAGCGCGCCCGCGATGTCGGCACCCGAAGCCGATCTCTAGATCGTCTGTCGGGTGCTGCCGACGCCATCTTGGGTATGGGAATCAGGAAATGGAGCCTTTCGGCTTCATTTCCCGGTTCCCTACTGCGCATGCGCGATTCGCGCATGCGCAATAAGGACGGTCCCCGCTGCCTCTGGGATCTGTGTGTTTCCCAGCAGGCAGCGGGGCACTTGCGGAAAGGGGCGTAATCTACGCCCCTTTCCGCAGAGAGCTATCCCGGAAGTGGGTGCAGAATACCTGTACTGTACAGGTACCTGCACCCCCTCCCCCCTGAAAGGTGCCAATTGTGGCGCCGGAGGGGGGGGAGGGTTCCGATGAGCGGAAGGTCCACTTTAGGGTGGACCTCCGCTTGAACGGCAAAACATTTCTGTATAGATTAAAAATAAAAAATTAATTAATTTCCCATTTTTATAACACGTGTTTCTTTGGTAAGAGAGACCCCCCAGCTAGCCCAGGTGTATAGAGTGGCAGTGGGAGTACCTGGGTCCTGGTCCTATTGAGTGGAGTCACTCAGCAGGGCCAGGACCCGGGTACACCTGAGCTGGGAGGTGGGGGGGGGGGGGGCTCTCTTACTAAAGAAACATATGTATGTGTGTACCACTCAACTCAGCAGGGCCACCAGGTAGTCACGAGTCTGCTGTTCCCGGCGCACCAGTACAGCCTGGAACAGCTTCCAATCCAGTCCTCATGTCGGCACCCGGCTTTCTCTCATCACAGATCCGCCCTTGCAATTTATAGAGTGCCCCAATGCCGGGAGAAGGTCATCCAGTGCCCAGGGAAAACTCCTCACCCCCAATATCCCCCTTCTAGTAAAAATCCCCCAAAACCCCTCCATTCACAAATTCTCTTAGCCCCAATCCCCCCTTCCAGCAAAGACCCCTCTCCCCTTCCAGCACAAATCCTCACCCTCATGTAACCCCTTCCAGTACAAATCCCTACTCTCAGCACAAATCTCCCCTCAGAACAAGCCCTTGCCTCCACCTCTCCTATCCCAGCCCAAATCCACCCTCTCAGCACAAATCCTCCCAATAACCCCCTCCCATCATACGCCCCCCTCTCAGCAATAATCCTCCCACATCTCCCCCTCCCAGCATAAATCTCCCCTCTGAGTAAAAATTCCCCCTCTCAGCACAAATCCTGCCCCATCTCCCCCTCACAGCATAAATCCCCCTCCCAGCACAAATCCTCCCCATCTCCCCGTCCCAGCACAAATCCTCCCCATCTCCCCCTCCCAGCATTAATCCCCCTCTCAGCACAAATCCTCCCCATCTCCTCCTCCCAGCATAAAATCCCCCTCTAGGCAAAAATCCTCCCCCATCTCCCCCTCCCAGCATAAATGTCCCCTCTCAGCACAAATCCCCCTCAGAAAAAACCTTTGCATCCACCTCTCCTATCCCAGCCCAAATCCCCCTCAGCACAAATCCTCCCCCATCTCCCCCTCCCAGCATAAACCCCCCCTCTCAGCACAAATTCTCCCCCATCTACCCCCTCCCAGCAAAAATCCCCCCTCTTAGCACAATTCTTCCCCATCTCCCCCTCCCAGCATAAATCCCCCCTCTCAGCACAAATCCTCCCAATCTCCCCCTCCCATCATAAGTCCCCCCTCTCAGCACAAATCCTCCCCATCTCCCCCTCACAGCATAAATCCTCCTCTCAGCAAAATCCTCCCATATCTCCCCTCTCAGCACAAATCCTCCCCCATCTCCTCCTCCCAGCATAAATCTCCCCTCTCAGCAAAAATCCCCCTCTCAGCACAAATCCTGCCCCATCTCCTCCTAGCACAAATCCTCCTCTCAGAACAAATCCTCCCCATCTCCCCCTCCCTGCATAAATTCCCCCTCTCATCAAAAATCCTCCCCCATCTCCCCCTCCCAGCAGAAATCTCCCCTTTCAGCACAAAACCTCCCTCAGAAAAAACCTTTGCCTCCACCTCTCCTATCCCAGCCCAAACCCCCCCTCAGCACAAATCCTTCCCCATCTCCCTCTCCCAGCATAACCCCCTCCCAGCATAGATCCCCCTCTCAGCACAAATCCTCCCCCATCTCCCCCTCCCAGCATAGATCCCCCTCTCAGCACAAATCCTCCCAACCCCCCTCCCAGCATACATTCCCCCTCTCAACAAAAATCCTCCCCCATCTCCCCCTCAAAATTGGACATGGTGGTGCTGAGGATAAGAGGCTCCTGGGGACGTCTATCCCAGGAACTGTGGCAGTGTGACCCGTGGAGACCAAAGGTCACTTCACAGTGGCGTTACTATGGTGGGTGCAGATCGCACCCGGGTGACACCTGCCATAATGGTGACACCATCAAGAAGGAAGTAAATTACAACCACAATGGTGTGACCCTCATCAGTGACAGCGACAGCATGCTGGCACCGGTTTGGGGTGCGCACTGTGACCATACGTTGTCGGCCCAAAATTAGCCTGCACAGCACCCTGCAGGGCACTGTGGCAGGCTAGCCAGGAGAAAGCCGATGCGCTACCCTCCCCAGTGTCTACTGCTCCGTTCTGCTCCTGCTGTCACTTTGCATCGGCAGGACAGAGTACTGCGGCAGGCTAGAGGAAGAGAGACACCATGGGGGGGGGGGGTGACGCCATGGGGGGGGTGACACAAACACTTCATGTCAATGGGACAGCAGGGCAAGAAATAAGGGGAGCAGTCACTTGTGGAACAGAAATAAAAAACATTAACAATAGTTTGAAACAGGTTTTAATCATTCCCAATTTCATTAAGAAATGTTTTAGTTGAAATCCACAATTGGAAAGAATTCACATCATTTCCTATCCCAGAAGGAAGTAATGGGGTAATCTCCTTAGTGGAGATACACACCACAATAAAGACCTGACCATAGGCATGCTCACGGGGTGTGCCAGGTATGCCTGGGCACATCCTAACCACCCTATGTGGTGCATATTCCCCCTGTTTAGACCCCTGATATTTCACCAAAGCACCCTAAAGGAGCTCCTAAAAATGTAAAAAAACAAAACAAAAAAAATAATAATAAAAATAGAGACACAGTCCACTGCCCACTGCCCTACTGACACCAATCTACCCTACTGACACTGCCCGCTGCTCTATGGATACTGTCAGAATATACACACATACACACACACATATGGGTTTGAGCTTTGGGGTGCACACCCTAATGCAATAGGCTGTGCACACCTATGGACCTGACTCTGGTTCTATCCTTACCCCACTCTGGCCAAAAAAAAAGAAAAAAGTTATTTTTTTTGGAAAAATGGCAGTAAGTGCTTTTTAACCACTTGCCGACCGGTGCACGTCGATGTACGTTGGCAGAATGGCATGGACAGGCAAATGAGCGTACAGGTACCTCCCTTTAAATTTGCCTCCGTGAGTCCAATCGCGGGTCCCGCGGACTCTATCTCCGCGATGATACCCGGGATCGCCTCACAGAGAGGAAGAGCGGGGAGATGCTAATGTAAACAAGCATCTCCCCATTCTGCCTAGTGACAGTCACTGATCTCTGCTCCCTGTGATCGGAGCAGCGATCAGTGACGTGTCATACACAGCCACGCCCCCCCCAGTTAGGAACACTCCCCAGGGCTCACTTAACCCTCCCCGCCCCCTAGTGGTTAACCCCTTCACTGCCAGTGTCAATTACACAGGAATCAGTACATTTCTATAGCACTGATTGCTGTATAAATGCCAATGGTCCCAAAAATGTGTCAAAAATTTACGATGTGTCCGCCATAATGTCGCAGTCATGATAAAAAATAAATAATCGCTGATCGCCGCCATTACTAGTAAAAAAAAATTATTAATAAAAATGCCATAAAACTATCCCCTATTTTGTAAACGCTATAACTTTTGCACAAACCAATCAATAAATGCTTATTGCGTTTTTTTTTACCAAAAATATGTAGAAGAATACGTATCGGCCTAAACTGAAAGAAAAATATATATTTTTTTTTATATATATATATATATATATATATATATATATATATATATATATATATATATATATTTTGGGGGGATATTTATTATAGCAAAATGTGAAAAATATTGAGTTTTTTTTTCAAAATTGTCGTCCTTTTTTGTTTATAGCGCAAAAAAAAAAAACCGCAGAGGTGATCAAATACCACCAAAAGAAAGCTCTATTTGTGGGTAAAAAAGGACGTCAATTTTGTTTGGGAGCCACAGCGCACGACCGCGCAATTGTCAGTTAAAGCATCACAGTGCCGAATCGCAAAAAGTGCTCTGGTCTTTGGCCTTGAAAATGGTCCGGGGCTTAAGTGGTTAACATAAACACCAGTAACAAGGTAGGTTGTATAGCTGCGTTCACTATTTAAACTTATGAACACACAGCAATGGCACATAATCTGACATAGACTGTGTATCTTTTGACTGACTGTTTGTCTAAAGAGATCAATAATCTTTGTTGTTAGCTTGTAAACCATGTCAATTTGTAGTCATTAAACACATGCAAGGTAGTAACCTGTTCATGCAACAAATAACAGACCTAAGCTATAATAATAGGCAGATGCAAAATAAAAGCAACACAACATATCTTTAAGGGTATGCTAAATGTTGCCAGTAAAGGTTAAAGAGCATTAAATGCAATATTATAATTGATCCAAAAGGCACTCCTTGCTTTAAGGGTTACTTTTCATTAAAACTAAGAAACAATTTGGGAGAATCCTTCACAGTGAACACATTTGGCCCCAGATGCTTTTATTTTTTTATTTTTTTTTGCCTTGGCTTCACGGGTTTCGCTGGCACAAATCAGGCCTTCTAGGCACAGAATGGGCAATCCCTTGATCCCCATCAATTGTCACCCAGAGCTTGGGCCACTTTGACCGCAAATAGTGGGGAAGTCAGAGCTAATCCTTTGGAGGAACCACGGGAAAAGAAAGGCAACAATAACCAAGTCAAGCGTAAAAAATGAAAGAGAAGTCTCTATTATCACTCACTACATTTCCCAGCGATGTACTGAGAAAATCAGCTAGTTGATGATTCGAGTCAGACTCCTAGAGAGGAATCTGAGGTCGTGCTGGGTTGGTAGACTCACACGATGTAAGGAGCAATATCATAGAGCAAAAGGCCTCTTCATTTACCAAATCCTCCCTTGCCATAACCATTAAATACAGACTGACTTTATTCTGTATGGAGTAATGATGGGGAGAAAGAGATCACTCACTGAGCTTTAAAGAGGTATGCCAAGAGCTTAGAGGAACACTGCTGAGCCAAAGAATTGGGTCCGCTTCACAGTGTATTTTATATACATATATAGCTGTATACCATTTATACGGTATTTAGAGAATTGCAAAAATGTAATAAAAAGCAACAAAAAGGCTATGCAACACATACATTTAAACATGATTTTCTTTGCCTATAAACTTATGTTAGTAAAGTAAAATTTTGTTGTGTGAATAAATACATATTTTATATTGTAAACCTTCTCTAATATTTTACAAATTAATTAACACTGTATTCATGTCATTTTTTAGATTGTAAGCTCTAACGAGCAGGGCCCTCTGATTCCTCTTGTACCAAATTGTAATGTAATGTCTGCCCTCATGTTGTAAAGTGCTGAGCAAACTGTTGGCACTATATAAAACCTGTATAATAATAATAATAATGTTCTATATAACATTGCTTCCTAATTTTGAGGGACTCGTTCCTCCTGATGTGTCCCTCATTTTGGTCTGGTCTATATAGTAGTATATAAAATGCACTATTTAGCTTTCCAAAAGTGTTTTCCAGTGCTAAAACTTTCATCCAATTTCTAAAATGTATGCATTTGTTAATGTCAAAAGCCAGTATAAAGGAATAGTAGTGTTAAAAAAAAAAAAAAAGCACTTGTTGGTTTAACTAATCATTTTTTTTTTTTTTTCAATAATTGTTTTTTATGTGAGCCTGGCAATGGGGTGCGTCCTATGCCTGCATATGTTTGCTAATAGGTGTCCCTCATTCCCATCTCAAAAAGTTGGGAGGTTCGTATATAATTATGTTATGAAAATTGAGATAATTTATTGTTTTCAATTATTGTTTATTAAGTTATTATACACATATAAAACCTTCCATATCATTCCAAAGACACATGTACATAACATTCAAGAAAAATACAAAAATGGATCTATCTTGTAACACACACCTCTCTGAAGGCCAAATTTTAAAAAGTTCTCAGATAAATTTAAGGAGAATGGAAATATTACACCATCAACCCCCAAAACCTCCCCCCACCCCACCCCCCCCCCCAAAAAATAAAAAAAAATTAAAAAAAATAAAACCCCACACTCCCCCGCCTTTTATATCTTGCCGTGAAAAACCTATCCCCTGATCCTCAATCTATTTTACTCTTACCAAATTATTTATCAATGAATAATTCCCCAGTTCCTTCCTGTAATATTGAATGCTCTTGGCAGATTTCTCATTATATAAGTGAATCTGTGACCTTCCAAAGAGGTAGATAGTTTAACCCTTTCATGACTAAGGCCGCGTACACACGGGCGGACTGTATGGCCTACTTAGTCCATCGAAACACATTTCAGCGGACAGTCCGCTCGTGTGTGGGCTTCAGCGGACTTTTTCAGCGTGCAGTCTGGCGTACTAAGTATTTTGGATTTTTCGAAATACTGTCCGTCATACTTTGGTTTCAGCGGACAATCCGCTCGTCAGTATGCTAGTTCGACGGACTAAGAATGGCGCATGCTCAGAAAGGATTTACACGGCGAAAGGTTGCATTGCTGTGTATTGGACTTCCTATTTCTAGTCCCGTCGTACGTGCTCTACACGTCATCGCGCAAGCTTTCGACGGACTGTTTGTGCATCCGTGTGTGGTCAAGTCCGTTCATTCGAAAGTAGGACGGACTGTCCGTCGGATTGTATGACGGACTAAGTAGGCCATACAGTCCGCCCGTGTGTACGCGGCTTAAGCCTATTTTTGGCATTTGATGTTTACAAGTTAAAATCCATATTTTTTTGCTAGAAAATTACTTGGAACCCCCAAACATTATATATATATATTTTTTAGCAGAGACTCTAGAGAATAAAACGGCGATTGTTGCAATATTTTATGTCACAAGGTATTTGCGCAGCGGTGTTTTTAATGCAACTTTTTGGGAAAAGGGACACTTTCATGAATTTAAAAAAAAACAGTAAAATTATCCCATTTTTTTTGCATAATGTGAAAGATAATGTTACGCCGAGTAAATAGATACCAAACATGTCACACTTTATAATTGCACGCACTTGTGGATTGACGACAAAGTACGGTACCTAAAAATCTCAATAGGCGACGCTTTAAAAAAAAATTCCGGTTACCAGGTTAGCGCTACAGAGGAGGTCTAGTGGTAGAATTATTGCTCTTGCTCTGACGATCGCGGCGATACCTCACATGTGTGATTTGAACACCGTTTACATACGCGGGCGCGACTTCCGTATTTACACTTCAATGTATTCAGATCGCCGAAAACGGCGATTCTGAATACCGGATGTTTTTTTAAAACCGGCGCCATTGGCAGCCGAGTAAACGGGAAGTGACGTCATGACGTCGCTTCCGTGTTTACTATGAGGAGACTGGAACGAAGCCGATTACGGCTTCGTTCCAGTTCCTCCCCAGCAGCCGGAGGCAGCGGAACGTGAATCGGTGCTCCCGATCGAGCGGGAGCACCGGTAACAGCGGCGGGAGGCAGCGGGAGGGGGGAACGGGAGGGGGGGACGTCCCCTTCCGCTCCTCCGGCATAACAGCCGAGCGGCTTTTAGCCGCATCGGTTGTTATGGCGGGATAGCCAATCGCCTGCTGAAAAAAACAGTACCAGGATGATGCCTGCAGGTGCGGGCATCATCCCAGTATACCCCCCGGAAGCCGAGTACGCACATCTGCGTACGCTCGATCGGGAGCACCGGTAACAGCGGCGGGAGGCGGCGGGAGGGGGGGACGTCCCCTCCCGCTCCTCCGGCATAACAGCCGAGCGGCTTTTAGCCGCATTGGTTGTTATGGCTGGATAGCCAATTGCCTGCTGAAAAAAACGGTACCAGGATGATGCCTGCAGGTGCGGGCATCATCCCGGTATACCCCCAGGAAGCCGAGTACGCACATCTGCGTACGCTCGGCGGGAAGGGGTTAAATAAAACCTGTCACAGCCAAAAGCTAGCTAATGGCAGCCACCAGCGCTGCGTTGGGCCTAGACTGTGACAGGTAACAGCATACCTCCATACATTTTGAGATGGGAATAAGGGACACCTACTAGCAAACGTATGTGAGCGTAGGACACACCCCCTCTTAAAGGGGACATATCGAAAAAAAGGGTTAGTTAAATCTACAAGTGCTTTTTTTTTATCACCAGTATTCCTTTTTATTGGCTTTTAAAATTGACAAATGCAGCCATTTAGAATGTGGATGCAAATTTTAGCACTGGGAAACACTTTTTGAAAGATAAAAAGTGCATTCTATATACAACTATATAGATCAGACCAAAATGAGGGACAAATAAGGAGGGAAGAGGGACAGAGGGACATTGCTCCAAATCGGGGACAGTCCCTCAAAATCAGGGACAGTTGGGGAGCTATGGGTAACAGCCAATGTGCAGGTTCCCTTTTATAACATAACACAGAAAACCCTGCGTGAAAACCAGATATCTGATTTTACTAGACTGGTATATCAGAGAGATGACTTTCAATTACTGGTAATGGAGTACTAAACACAATCGCTATTCGCATGATAGTTTAAATTGAAATCTCAATGTCTGTGAAATTATATTAAAATTATATTATATATTATATTATATTAAAATTAGACAAATAACTAATGTATTGCCAGGGAATTAAGCCAATTAATTTTTTGATCTTTTACAGATGATATTTAGCGCTGTGTCAACTTTATAAACCTTTTTATGAGCATAGAGCATTTTTAAAATATAAAATGTCACAAGCATGTAGTACAGAGGTTTCTCAAATGCATGTTCTCAATACTCTGACACTGGCTCAGTTAGAAGTGACCTATCCTCCTGAAAATAAAACTTCTTATTCCGCCCCATTACATTACTTAATTTTACACATGCACATTATCCAAAAGCATGGATTTCCCAGAAAACCTTCCTGTTTATATGTGCACAGATCAGCCGATTTAATAGCTGCAGGATATAAAAAGAAGAAACAGCAAGACTTTTTAAGAGTCTGCAAGCATTTACACGCTGACACCTACAATTATCCCAAATAAGGCTCTGATCCCTGCACTAGGGAGCCAAGGCAGCCCAATGTGAGCGAGGATTCACAGCAGACAATGGGCACGTCAAGTGTTCTTTGGGCTGATTGGTTTAGGGAACCGAAACAACTTAATTCATAGCAAAATATGTTGTATTTTATTTATTCCAATCTTTTTTTTTTTTCATTTTGCAACTAGGTTAACCATTTCCTGGAGCTAATACGCAATTCTGCAATTTAAAAAGGGAACAAAGTTAACAAACGGGTGTAATAAACGAAGCAAATGTTTGGATAGGAATGACACCTTTATCGCAGTAAGAAATCTGAACTGCTTCCAATGGCTCTGTCATTTCTATAGCATTTTATATAAAACCTTACTAGGTTTTTTTTTCAGTGATAGTTTCAAAGAAACGATTGAATAGGATTCTGTCAGGTCAGATGCATATACTATAAAAGGCCTGAGAATATGAATAGGTCTTTCAAACCTTGTTTATTGTGCAGTAATGCGTATTACACAATGACTCCATGGATGTGCTTGTATAAACACTATTACTGGCTATCTCAGTTTTCTCCTTTCTTATTTCTTATGAATATTATGCGCGGATGTCTTGTTAGCTATTGTTAATGCTTTTTTTTTTTTTTCTTACAATATTCTACTGGATGGACAAAGAAAACTATATAGCGTCTGTTGATCTGTTCTGTGGCTTTCTGCAAGTAGATGCTGGCTGACCCGTAAAAAGGGCAGGGGCAGCTTTGCTCCATCCTGGCATAGTTTAGCAGCTAGGAGAATGCCAGATGTGAGGTTAGAAAGCAGAATACGGGTCCACATGCACATCACAGAGAAGCCTTCTACTTAACCTCTTCACCTTTCATACATGTTATCTAATCTGCACTTTACATCTATATTCCTAACCTACTGACTTGTAAAAGCTGATTACACACTTTAGAATATATTTTTAGGGAAAATTCTATGCGCTGACTTTTCTTTTAGGATGCCCGTTTCATATAGGGTCTTTATGTGCTATGGTGAGAATAAAGAATGTATAAGACATTAAAGAGACATGTGTCACAAATGGATAGACAACAATCATTTTATTGAACAGTAATAAGAATATTTCATTGCATTCAATCAGTGTAGAAAAAGAAATCGACTCTTGAGGTTACCATGCTGGATAATTGCGATGCAGATTCCGTGCAACCGGTAAGCTACCCGATGCAAAACATTCAGAGATTTCTATCAAAGCTGCCAAAACCAATGATTTATCATTGCTGACTACATGCCAATGGTAGCAGTTAATATAGTAAAAGTAATTTAACGGTGTATAAAAGATTGGGGGAAAGATTTGTTTTGGCAGAAAAGACATGCAGAGCATTTTTTAATCACTTAAATCACTCTGGGGGTTATTTACTAAAGGTAAATCCACTTTGCACTATAAGTGCAAACTAAAACTGCAAAGTGCACTTGGAAGTGCAGTTACTGTAGATCCGAGGGGGACATGCAAGGAAAATAAAAAATAGCATTTTAGCTTGCACATGATTGGATAATAAAATCAGCAGAGCCTCCCCTCATTTCAGATCTACCCCTCAGATTTACAGCGACTGCACTTCCAAGTGCACTTTGCACTTGTTATTTACACTTGTAGTGCAAAGTGGATTTGCCTTTTGTAAATAACCCCCTCTAAGTTCCAGGTGCCAACCATTGAAACTGAAATCTGGTTATCTTTTTACTCTTCTATGCTTACTCTTGCCTATGTTGTACAGTATTGCGCAATTTTTAGGTAAATAAATAACAGAATTACAAAAATAAAAGTTCCAGGTGGCATGTGCCCTCTATCTTTTTCTTTTTACATTTTATAGTCCCCTCGCTGCCAGTCTGCTATATTCATTCACTGGGAGCAAAGAAAGTAAGCCCTGTGTAGACTCCCTATCAGGGCTGGACTGGGACAAAAATTTGGCCCTGGACTTCATCCAGACCAGCCCACTTTAATTTTGCAAACACGCACAAAAACAGCATATAAAACTATACGTAATTGTGCAAAAAAACATAAGTAGCATAACATAAGGAGTCCTCACTAACCTCTTTTATTATTTCACTTATTCTCCTCTGTATTTTTCTCATCTTTCTCACATCGCTGCGTGAAGTTGAGGGCGAGCCGCGCAGCCATTACTTTGTCACTGAAACCAACCCACTGAGCCATCGGCCCACTGGGAAACTCCCTGTAGTCCCAATGGCCAGTACATGCCTGCTCCATATCAACCAGTATGGCGCTTACACAGGTATAAGGATTCTCTTCTTGCTCTCATGTGGCAGAGCTGGGCATGGAGATAGGTCACTTAAACATCTAATGCAGCGTCTGGAAGAAAAGGAAGTTCATGTTATGACTTCTTGACTTCTCATGTTATGACTTCATGGTATGCCATCTTAACCATTTAAGGACAGAGCCTCGTATTTGGAAAAAAGAGGGCAGAGCGCATTTTTTTGGGAAAAAATACACTTTTTTGAATTAAAAAAATAAGACAACAGTATAGTTAGCACAATTTTTTTTATATTGTGAAAGATGATGTTACTCAGAGTAAATTGATACCCAACATGTCACGCTTCAAAATTGCAGCTGCTCGTGGAATGGCAACAAACATTTACCTTTAAAAATCTCCATAGGTGATGTTTAAAAAAATTATTCGGGTTGCAGTTACAGAGAGGGTCCAGGGCTAGAATTATTGCTCTCCCTCTAACGATCGTGGTGACACCTCACATGTGTGGTTTGAACACCGTTTGCATATGCGGGCGCTACTCACGTATGCGTTCATTTCTGCACGCGAGCTCGGTGGGACAGGGTGCGTTAAAATGTTATTTTATTTTTTCTTATCTATTTTACTTTTTATTCTTTATTTTTACACTGTTCTTTAAAAAAAAAAAAAAAAAAAACAGTGTGTCACTTTTATTCCTATTACAAAGAATGTAAACATCCCTTGTAATAGAAAAAAAGCATGACAGGACCTCTTATATATGAGACCTCGGGGTCAAAAAAACCTCAGATCTCATATTTACACTAAAATGCAATAAAAAAAAAATGTTTTTTGAAAAAAAATTTTTTAAAAAAGTCCCTTTAAGAGCTATGGGCGGAAGTGACTTTGACGTCGCTTCTGCCCTGCAATGATATGGAGCCGGGTGGGGGCCATCTTCCCCTCACTCAGCTCCATACCACACAGGGAGAGGGGGCCCTCTCCTGCCACCGATAAGTGATCTTGCGGCAAACTTTTATCTGAAAGCCAGCCGCCTGCTAGAGAAGAGGATACTGGGGTGATGGCAGCTAGTTAACGATATTCCTCTTCAAAGTGACGACATATAATGGCGGCGGGCGGATGGCAAGTAGTTAACTGGATATTTCTCACTCCTGTTGACTGAACAGAGTCCTGGAGGAGCAAAGTGGATGTAAGTATAATAGGTTTAAGGCCTCATGCCCATGGAGGTTTAAAAAAATTAGCTGCAAAGCTAGTACCGATGCTGCACTATTGCTGCTGGACTATTGATGCTAGAGCTGTCAGAAAAAAGTGAGCGGAGAGCTGAAGTTACACATCACAGAGCTCAGTGAGGAGAGCTCTAAGCGCTAATTGGAGAGAAGGGAAGCACACATCTTTATGCAGCAGCAGCACACAGGAACAGAGCCAGAGCTTTCAATCTGCTGGAGGTCCCCCCCCCCCCCCATTACCATTTTTCTCTTGGTGTCAGGAAAACTTGTCTTAAGTGGTTCATGTTGATAGCAGAGGAGCGAAGCAACAGATAGAAATGACACTTATTTCTCTTAATTGAGACAAGTACACATGCTGTGTTCATATTTATTGTCTGAGGTTCACAACCACTTTAAAGGAGAAGTCCAACCTGAGCTTTTTAGGCTGGGCTTCTCCTAAGGGTCACAGGAGTACAATTTGTTTTGCACTCCTGTGACCCATTTTCAGCGGAGAGTGGTCTGAAGTTTGCTCCCTGCTGACGTCACTGCCATCAGTCGAGGCACCGAGTACCCCAACTTCCCAAGTCCGTTACTGGATCTGCCAGCTGCCTTGATTAACGGCAGTCTCAGTGAGCCGCTGAGACGCTGGGGCGGCCTCTCCCCACCCCTCCACAGCTCATTGCTGCAATGAGCGTTGAGAAACAGACCAGGAGCGATGCTGAATGTTAGTCAGTATCTCTCCGCTCAGGGAGAAGATAGAACTGAGCCATCGGCGATGTTTAATGGCTCGGTTCTCAGTGCAGAGACAACGGGGGACAGCTGCAGCATTGTTTCAATGCTCCATGCACCGAGGTAAGTATGATTAGGGAAAAAAAAAACATACTTCTTTTTTACAGTGAATGTATAGATGAAACTTTCTTTTAGTTTTGGATAGAGTACAAAGGGTTAAAACCTTTATATGTCCCCCTGCAGAATACAATAGAACATCAGGGGAGATCGATGTACTAACATCAGAGTGTTAGTGCAGCGGATCCGACCTGAGTTGTCAGGGATTTTTTGTTCAGTCCTGCTGGGTTGAACGATAAAAAACTAGCAGTATGTACTCTAAACACTTACCTTATATACACATAACGAGTTGTGTTCTTATATAGATATAGGTAAACCATGCAAAATGAAATACAAATATAAATAGTCCTCATAAAAGTCCAATGGTGAAACTTGTGGATATATCCACATGTGACATCTAACATTAGGGAATCTCCATCAACCGCTGTGATACCACCACTATTATAGCTCACTTAGGTCTAACACCACTTGCAATATGATCATCTGATCTAATGGCTCAAAGTTTCTCCCAACATGGAGGATAATGGGTTATATAGTAGGTGAGGTTGAAAAAAAGGTTCAAGTCCATTCTATGTGTGTGATTATACCTATACCTATGTGGCTTCTCAAACAAGACTCCACCAGCATTTAGACCTCATAGTGTAGCATATTAAAACCACTTTTCAATATAAATTTAGATCAGATAGCCATTACGGCGGAAATTAAAAAATAAATCCTTATCCACAAACTTTTTCTTACAACTGTATATAAATGTAGCACCCTGCGCTAAATAATGACCACTACCCAAATTTAGTGTTTAGCTGGGTGGTAGTCAGCCCAGACTAATTTGTATAGTTTTTCACTGGGTCTTGAACTCAGTGGGGTTGTGATGTCTAACAGCTGCCAGTAGGTATCACTTGTACCACTGGTAAAAGTATGAGATTTCATACAAAAGCTGAGTTATGAATATTTATATTTTCTTCAGCCAACCCAGTAGGAGGGTTGCACGGGTGCATGCTGGGGGATGATATAAATGTTTGGATCTCTCTCTTCCCCCAGGCTATGGTCTAGGGAGCTACCCTTGGACGGAACTAAGCTATTAGGCCCAATAGCCTGTGTTCGGCTAGCCATGTGCTTTGGATGTGGAAATAGGCCTGAAATGGTCCTGAAACCTTGCTGGAAAAAGCCATTAAGAAGACTGGTTTCTCACAAGGCCTGGTTTCTTTCTTGGAGAAGGATGCACTAAAGCCTAAGAAACAGAGCACTGGAATAAGCAAGAGAGTGGAAACTTTGGGTACATGGTAGGATGCTACCTACAGTGTTGTCAGGTTGGCTTACAGATACTGACACTTTGAAGCTTGACAAGGAGACGTCGGTAAGTAAATTGGCTGGGTATCTGGGACCTATAACCCTCACCTCTTTGTGTGTTGTTCAATAAAACTTCTAAAAAGACAGAAAGTGTCTGGCGCCCAATGTTCTCTCTTGGTCCTCCATCTTAGCAATGGACTCAGCCCTGGGGTGAAATGCTGGCCCACCTCTGTCTCTGGAGGTACCACCCTGCCTCTGGTGGACGGGGTGGGGGAAACGCTGTGATTTTTGTACACTAGTGTTTGTCAGTAATGCACATTGATCATGGATTCTGACATTTCTCTATGTCCACTGTGTGATAGGTAAATAGTTGACAAAATTGTGTGTTCTATCTATGCTCCTCAGATCTTCTGGGTCAAATGTATACTTGTCAAATTACACGATTTCATATTTCTAAGGTTAAAGCTTATCGTGGCCATACACGGTTCATTGTTGAGCTGGCTAAACGAAAAAACGGATTCCTTCATCCACACAAGCGGGGTAGATGGAGGAATCTTCAAAAGTGCCAGCTATGCACGCCCTTTTCACACCCCTACTGCATCCATTGAAGCAGTACTATAGTTTCCCACAATAAAAAGTGATCTATGAATGGAGAACAGGCAGATGAAGGAAAGATCCTCCTCCTCCTCCATTCATAGAGTGTTTTTTCATGCAGGAAGTGATAGCATGTATTTTATGAATGGAGGAAGGGCCAGAAAGGCCAGGCATAGGCGGCACTTTTGATGAGTGCCTGTGACAGGTCCAGTGGCTCATACTAATGCCTGCAACACCAGATATTTAGAACTGTGTGGTATTGGAGGGGATGGGGCTTTAACGGGTCAGAGGAATGAAAATTTCAATGAAGTGAGCAGCCACCAGCACAAGGGACATTTCTCATTCAATGTAAAGTAAGTAATGTGCTGATAGGAAAAAAGCAGACTTCCTTACCCTATCCTCTGCTCTTTCCAGTTTCTAGACCAGTCCCCGCAGCATCTTCTCCCCTGAGCCCCACAGGTCTAAGGTCCTAGCATTAACGTCCAGTGCAAGATCCATAGCCTTGCACTGGATGAGAGGACTCTAAGCCCTTGTACACACGGTCAGAGAATCCGTCGGAATGTGTCCTATCGGACCGTGTTGTCGGATAATCCGACTGTGTGTGGTATGCATCGGACTGATTCCGTCTGAATATTTGTCGGACCCAATTTTCCAACTTGTTGGAAATATTTCCTGACCAACTGGTTCGATCGGACATACTCCGATCATGTGTAGAGAATTTTGATTGGACCAAGTGCCACGCATGCTCAGATCAAATTCCTACATCAAAGCTATTGGCTACTAGCCTGAACGTAGTCCCATCGTAACGAAATTATGTCATCACGTTCTGAATGATCGGAATTTTCGACAACTTAGTCCGACCGTGTGTATGCAACAGTTTCGGACAAGATCCGACGGACAAAATCCGACGGATTTGGTTGTCGAAATCTCCGACCGTGTGTACAGGGGCTTAGGAGCAGTCCACGACCAGAGTGTGGGGGAGTACTGTCTGCTGGAGGAGTGTAGGATCAGATAAGTAAAGGCCTTTTGAGCAGTTACCCCTTGCAGTGTGGGCACAGCCCCATTACAAGGGATAATTTTACTATTTTTCCAGAGATGGGCTTTAAGTTTAGGTATTTTTTTCTGTGTCCGTCAAACCGGTGTTTCTCAACCCTTTTCCAGTCAAGACATCCTTTTTATTTCTACTTATTATCAGGGCATCCCTTCTAAAATGTAAAAACTTAAACTAATAGTTTTACATATTGCAACAGCATCCATCTAGGGCACCCAACATTAGAGGTGATTTACGCCCATTCATATCACGTTTTTAGCGCTGCTGTTAGGGGTGTCTGGCGTTTTAATTTTTTCTGCCTCTAATTGCCCCTGCATGTTAGCCTATGTGTCCATGCACACATAGGCCTGTAGAGGCAGGGGCGTTTAGAGATAGAATAAAAACCTCACTGCCAGTGCATCCAGGAGCAGCAGCGTTTTGGCAGAAAAAACATGTGTAAATATGTCTAAACACTCGTTAACGCTAGGTATGTTTAGCGCTTGAGCACTAATTCATATCAAAAGCCATAATAAATTATTATTCTGGCCAATTAAATTAATTAGCACCCAAGCATCTACCACGTCTAAACGCGTTACACATTTACAAGTGGCAAGCATTTTTTCTGCAAAAACGCTGCTACCAGGAGGATATTTGGGAGAAACATAAAAAGTGCACATGTTTTTGCAGGGAAAAAAATGTGCATTAATCACTTTTTCCTATAGGAGCCTGCAAAGCTTTGAACTTGCACTCACTGGCTGCTGCCCATCCATTAAGGGTGCATGGGCGCCGCCCCTCCCGTCCATCGCCGCCTCCTCTATCCATGCGTCCGGCCCCTTTCAGGGCACCGGCGCATGCATTCCTATGTGGAGTGGCTGTTTTTTTTAAGCACCGATTAGAGCCAGATGCTCGAATGGGCTTCAATATAAGGTGGGCTTGGGTCACAGAGAGTGTGCGCTCCGGGTACAGGTAGGTGTGTTACAACAGCAAAGGAATATTTGTTGTTGTAACATTGATCCCCCGTCCAGGCAATCAGGAAGGGGGTTTTGACATCGGTCACTCGATTGGCTGAAAGGGCAGGTAATCCTATTGAATACCTAGGAGGAGGAGGGGGGAGCTGGAAGCCGCCATGGAGGAGAGAACACTTGGAGCTGAGCCCCTGCACCACGCTGCCTGCCACCCGCCATGATGGGGGTAAGTGCAGGACCAACTGGCAAACAGCGGGGGGGGGTGGGTGCCGCTCGGGGGGATGGGTGGTTGTTTGCCGCCCCCTCCACCCCAAAAAAAACACCAGCTGTCACTGGCTCCTGCAGATATTTCCTTCAGTCTTCTGCCTGTAGGGGCCTTCAGTTAGAAATCTGGAGGAAGTTTCAGTGGACTACAAAGTCACTGATTAGCGCACTTAGCCCTTTGAAAACTACAAACTCTCTGCTGCAGTGGAAGAGGGGACATGTAGTCCACTTTTTGACAGATCTCTGTGAATGAATGACAGCGATGCAAGCAGAGCCCTACACAGCCACGCCAATTTAAAATGTGACAGCACTTTGATTGACAGTAGATGGTGCCAATGGCGCCCACTGGTATTTCTCAGCCAATCAGGAGGAAAGAATAGTCCCGGACAGCCGAGGCTCCCGTGCAACATTGCTGGATCGAGATGGCCTCAGGTAAGTATTAGGGGGGCTGAGGGGGGCTGCTGCACACAGAAAGTTTTTTTATTTTAATTAATGTGTTAGAATAAAAAAAAAATTCTGCCTTTAAAACCACTTTACATTTATATAAATCCAACGAGGAGGTTGCCGCAGCTGCTGGAGAGGTGTAAGGGCCCCATGAAATGGCCTGGAGGGCTGGATTCAGCCCCCGGGCCTTGTGTTTGACACATGTTCTAGAACATGTAACTTGTAACATCCTAAAAACATGTAACATTCGTCCGACTTGGGTCTGGTTGCAGCCCATTGAATTTAATTGAAGTCGCATCCAAGTCAGATCATCATCTTAACTGATCCAACTTGAGACGTGATTTGTGCTCAGAGGAATGCTAGCAATGCAAAATGTATTGAAACAAAAATGGTGTGGGGGGTCCCCCCCCCCTGCAAGACCACGCCAGACCCTTCAGTCTGGTAAGGTGGCAGAGCATTGTAATTGACATTGGATCTACATTGGAGGACATGTTTTTATAACTCTACACATTTTTTTTGGGGTGAAGGGGTATGGGTACCATGTACCCCATGCTCATTCACATGGGGGGGGGAGGTCGGGATCTGGGGTGGGGGGCAGAGCCACCCACCGCCCCATGTTGAGGGCATGTGGCCTGGTATGGTTTAGGAGGAGGGGCGCTCGCTCGCCCCCCCTTCCTGACCTGGTAGGCTGCATGCTTGGGGAAAAAAGGGTCTGGTATGGATTTTGGGGAGAGGGGATTTTGGTGTGAGGTTTTCCCTCAAAATACATACCAGACTCAAAGGGCCCGGTATGGCTTTGGAGGGGGGGATCCCACTCCATTTTCCTTTTATTATAAATTTGGCGTGAGGTTTCATCCATTCCAAAGCCAAAGGAATTGTTTTGATTGGTCAAAGGACGAGCGGCAATCATCTCAATGTCAGATCAAAATCAGATTCGATTCATTGAAGTCACATGGAAGTCAGACCTGAAGTTGCAGGGCAAAGTCAGAATGACTTTCGTGTCGGATCAGTGTGAACATGGCCTCAAACAGAAGTGAAATGCAAAACATTTTTGTATAGATCTAGAAAACATTATAAATACCCTTTTCCCCCTTTTTTTATAAGTGATCACATTCCCTCTGTTCTCAGCAGCATAAGAACACTGATCTCCCCAGTGAATGGCTAAGCAGCGGGGGCGTGTCAGGACAAGTCTGATCATTGGAGGAGAGCAGGCTGAGTTCCCACTATAGCTAGAGAACTGATCACTCTGTGCTCTCATGCTTAGTGTGGTCAGTTTTTAATAGGAAAGCAAGGGGACTAGCAGGAACACCAGGGATTTTTCTCAAAGGAAGCAATACAAAGAGAGCAGGATACGTTCTCATACAAGTACATGGTACAGCAGGCATATATCAGGAATATGAAGTGTTGGGATAGCAGATGCTTTAACCACTTGCTGACCACCTGCTGTCATTATACTGTGGCAGGTCGGCTCATTGCTGCGAATTGCCGCAGCTGTACGTCGGTCCCTTTAATAGCTGTAGCAGGAGCACGCAGGCACCCGATGCACGATGGGGGAGCAGATGCGTGTGGCGATCTGTCATTGTAAACAAACAGATCCCCGTTCTAACAGGGAAGTATAGAGTGATCGTCTGTTCCTAGTGATTAGAAACAGCGATTTCTCTGTAACCCAGTCAGTGCACCCCCCAGTTAGAAACACCTCCCAGGGAACACATTTAACCCCTTGATCGCCCCCTAGAGCCAGTGTAATTTATACAGTAATCGGTGCATTTATATAGCACTGATCGCTGTATAAATGTCACTGGTCCCAAAAAAGTGTCAAAAGTGTCCAATCTGTCCTCTGCAATGTTGCAGTCCTGCTAACATTGATCACTGCCATTACTACTAAAAAAAAAAAAAAAATTATTAAAAAAATGCCATAAATCTATCCCCTAATTTTAGACACTATAACTTTTGCGCAAACCAATCGCTTATTCCGTTTTGTTTTTATTTTTTACCAAAAATATGTAGAATAATACATATTGGCTTAAATTAATGAAGAAATTAGTTTTTTTACTTTTTTGGTGGGGATATTTATTATAGCAAAAGGTAAAAAAATATATATATTTTTTGTTTTCAAAATCGTCAGGTTTTTTTTTTTTTGTTTATAGCGCAAAAAATAAACTACAGAGGTGATCAAATACCACCAAAAGAAAGCTCTATTTGTGGGAAAAAAAGGTCATCAATTTTGTTTGGGTACAGCGTCGCACGACCGTGCAATTGTCAGTTAAAGCAATGCAGTGCCATATCGCAAAAAATGGCCTGGTCATTAAGGTAGTAAATGCTTCCGGGGCTGAAGTGGTTACATTTCAACTTTGCTCTACTTCTTTAGAAAATCAATCCCATTGGATCAGCAAGAATAACAGCCAGATAATTAACTTTTTTCGGGAGAGGTCGGCAGCCAACTTATTTCTCTTCTTTAGTACAGGTTTTCTTGAGGGCTTCAAGCATCCTGTAGGGCAACCTTACAGGTCTGATCACTGCCAGTCTCAGCTTGTGAATGAAGCAAAGATAAAAGAAATGCACAATCAGCAGAAAATGTGTGATTTATGGATTGCTGCATGCCTATGGTTTGTGAAGACTTTGCAGACATTACATGTGTGCCATACACAGGCCATGGCCCCTCAGTCCTGACCTGTGGACAGCTCCATGTGCTGATGACAGCTCTGTACACATCGCATGGTCTGTGCTGCACTGACCTCCCCTCATTTCTACAAGTGTCAGCAGCTTTTTTTTTTTTTTTTTTTTTCTATTTCACTTCTTGAAAGCTGCTCAGAGATGGAGGATCTGTGCGGTCCTAATTAGTGATTTTTGTCCTCTTGTTACAAGGCTCAACATTTCATGCAAATGAACTCTTCAGGGCAGCCAGCAATCCTCCTGCTCCAGAATTAACTGACTCTTATGTTTAATCATATGCTGAGCTTCTCTCAGCCCGGCTAGCTTTTTATCTTGATTACTCTAATCAATAAGAAATGATAGAGTAGAATTATAAACTCTATTGGCTTTTAAATGCCGCCGACAACCCCACTAAACGCCTGCTCTCTGTCACTGCTATTTATTACAATGATCGCTGGAGTGGCCAAATAGCAGGCAATGTGCAGGCAATGTGTGTGCTGTCATCTCATGGCAATGATAGGGTTACCCCGAGCATCACTTTAACCCTTTCCCTGTCCAGCTGATCAACATCAACACCAGGAACAAATCATTTCTGAAAATCCCAAAAATCTAAAATAAAGTCACTGGCCTGTAATCGTGACCCTTCTGCCTGTCTGTCTATAGTTCTTTATTAATAATAATAATAATAATAATAATAATAGTAATAGTAATAATAAATAATACAACCTAAAAGTTATTTATAAAAAATACACATATTTATTAAAATGATTTCCAGTGGTGTAGAGAAAAAGCAGACTCAGAAGACGTTCTGTATATTGTATATTTTCATGGCCATGAGTGGGTTACTCAAGCATCATATTGATTATTAACCCTTTCCTAGCCCAGCTGATCAGCAACACTAGCACCACCCTTGGTTCACACCTATGCATTTTTTAGTGTATTTTCAGTTCTGCTGAAATACACTACAGTCCATTTAACATGCTTTCCTATGGACGTCGTTCACATCTGTGCATTTTATGGAAAGGGCCAGGGTTTGGTTTTTTTTTTTCTGTTTTTTAGGCTACATAACCTATTCATTTTTTGTGTTTTTTTGCAGATTTGCACTACAGTCCCTTTAAGGCTAGATTCACACCTATGCAGTTTTGGTGCTTTTTGAATTTTGAAGATTTGCACTACAGTTCATCTAACATGGTTTCCTATGGAACGCCTTCTGTAGTGCAAATCTGCAAAATGCAAAGAGCACTAAATATGCATAGGTGTGAATCCCGCCCATCAGAACATTTTCCATAGGAGACCATGTAGTGCAAATATGCAAAATGCAAAAAGCACTAAAAATGCATAGGTGTGAATCATGCCTTAGTTCTATAGACTCCAATGGTTTAAAGATGTGTATTGAAAAACGAAAAATGAACCTGCACAAGTGTGAACCAGGCCTAAAAGGCTGGATTCACTCCCCTGCAGTTTTAGTGCTTTTTGCATTCTGCAGATTTGCACTACAGTCCATTTAACATGGTTTCCTATGGAACACGTTCTGTAGTGCAGATCTGCAAAATGCAAAAAGCACTAAAAATGCATAGGTGTGAATCCAGCCTTAAAAAATGTATTTCTCAAAATCCACATAGATCAGCATATCAAATAACATATACAAAAATATAATCATGCCTCTTCTGTTTGCCTACCTATGGTTTATAAATAATAAAATAATAATACTATTTTTGTATTATTATTTTATTAGCACTCAAAACCTATTTTATAAAAAGTTTTTTATTTTATTTTTTATTTTTAAACATCTCATTTATTAAAATTTCAGAGCAGGATCTGTATATTGTATATTAAAATGGTCATAGGTGGGGTAGCCATCACATTAACCCTTTCCTAGCCCATTAGATCACTAACCTTTTATCAATACTAGCATGTCCCACAAAAATTATTTCTCAGAATCCACATAGATCAGCATATGAAATAAAACTGCTGGCATATAATCATGACCCTTCTGCATACCTACTGGTTCAAAACTATAATAACAGCAATATAAAACTTATAATCTATGTTACAAAAAAAGTTATTTAAAATTGCTATTATTGTGGCCGTTACTAATAATTTAAATTATTATTTACTTATAACCTAATTTAAAACAAATTGAAAGATAACTCTGGCTATAGTGGGTGAAGTGCCATCATCCCTAATGTATATACAAAAGGAAACCCTCTAGAAGTGGGACTGTATAGGCATTAGGCACCTTGGTTAGGTGTCTTTACCTTTTTATGATCATTTTGTACTATCAATCACATACACATTTGTATGATCCTCTGTATGTTCTGCAAAGTTTTTAATCCCTTTTGTACCAATAAATTATATTTTTAATAGCTTGACGTCTTTTTAGTGCCTATACAGTCCCACCGCTAGAGGGTTTCCTTTCGTATAATTTAAAACAAAGTTATTTATAAAAATGCACCTATTTAATAAAATGCTCTCTGGATCATTGGAGGTGGAGCAGAGAAATTGCTCAATACAGACTGTGCATGTTGTATGAATATAATGACCATGAGAGGGTTAGCAGAGCATCACGTTAACCCCTTTCCCAGCCAAGAGGATCAAGAACAGCATGACCCACAAAAATCATTTCTCCAGATCCTCATAGATCTGATTTTCTGATCTATAATCATATTCCTTCTATTAGTGTTTCTCATGTAATAATAATAAAAAAAATATATATATGTTTTTTTACTATTAGCATTATTTTAATTATCATAATACAAATAAAAAATTATTATTATTATTATTTTAACAATAATACTACTAATAATAAATAGTTATAATAATTTATAATGTTAAGCATTATTTTACTTATAATGCTAAATAATAATAATACATTATTCATTATTATATTATCATTATTATAATGCTGATTATTATGCGCAATATTAATACATTTTTTCATGTATATTATATAAACATATTTTAAATAAACTAAATTGTTGCCTTTCTGGTATTTTAAATGATTTACTTCAATCTCTGTGTCATTTTTATGTTGGAAATAATTGCAATCCTTTGTAAAAGGCCTAAAAATTAATTCTGGCAGTGACAAAATAAGTCACTTTCTGACACCTGTAAACCTATTTGAAGTCACCAGCTGGATGCCCTTGGTTACTAAGGGCAGTGCCTGCCTTGTGGGAATGGGTCATGTTCTTTGCAGCCCTATCACCCCTTCCCTTGCATTATGGATGAGTGTCAAAAGAGGATTACAGAGGTTGCACCTTCTTTTTTTTTTTTGTACACCTCTAGCAAGTCAAAGAGAAAGACAATCCAGTAGATTTCACAATGGGATTTCATTTCATTTTCTGCACCTGCAAACCATTCAATGAGCCAAGAAAAAAAAAAAATCCTCTTTTCAATACAAATGAAAGGCATCTCTCATTTTGCCTTTGTGGCTAGGCTGCTAAAAAAAAAAAAAAAAAAAATATAATAATTATTAAAGCATAAAATTCTAAATCAAAACTCCAAAATAAATGACACTTTTCAATTTCCATGCGACCTGGAAAGGTGTTGAGAGACAGAGAAGAGAAGGGCACTCATTACATGGAAATCTAGATCAGATTCAAGCCTGAGCCCCCAAGTATTTGTACTGACGAGTTTGGAGCGAAATCACGTCCAATTTTGCCTCTCTGCTCCGTACTTGTTATTAGATTGATGGCTAGAGCCGCAGAATTATTCTGGTCTGGAAGCTATCAAGAGCCCACTAATTTCACATTAAAACCCATTGACTGCAACTGCGTGATTGAAGGGTTTTCAACAATTAACATAATCAGAAAATGAGTTGAGATCATTTTTTATTCAACTCATTACTCTTTAATCATGTATGTATTTTAATTAATATCGCTTGCTTTAGAAATAACACGTACATGGAGAATGCCATATCGGTCCAGGCATCTTGATATGCATGAAATAGCTTGTATAGGTAGGTAGTCATTTTATACACACAGAAAATAAAAATAAAAGAATACCAATGTGTACTGACACTGGAGCAACTCCAGGAGACATCGAAGATGACAACTGTCATCCATCAGTCTCTTCTAATTGCAGGCTGGGCTGGGGATGGTCCATAAGAAAATAATATGCAAATATCTGTAATGGGGGTCGTACACTTCTTGGCTTAATTAAAACTTATTAATTCACATTAGGATTTACTGATGCAGCAAACAAATTGTTGGAGTAAATGCTTTGGCAATCTTCAAGAAAAGTAGATATTTTTAAAAGTTAATAATAATAGTGATGATAATAATAATAATATAGATTTTACAAGTTTCTACTTTATTAATTGTATACACTTCCATAAATGAGCGGTTTCATTTCCGATCGATCTCTCCTGATAGGAATAATTGATCTATAGTTGACAACCCATTCAATCGATATTCCTTAAACAGTGAAGTGCATTTCAATTAATAGTTAATTAATAGTCAAGAAAATAACTTCCATCAATGCAAAACGATTGATCATTTTCTACCTCGGCCTGGCTTGCCTTAATGCCGGAATTAAAAATAATAATACATTTGATCTGATGGTGGCCATACACACTTTGATAAATGATGAAGGTGGTTGTAAACTCTCAAAAAAAAAAAAAAAAAACCTGCAAGACAAAGGCATAATGAGCTAGTATGTTTCTAAGCTGTTGCAGTGGTCCCCATACATTACAGTGGGTGCAGCTGTGCATGGTAGCCAATCAGTTTTCAGGTTTTATTGCCAAAGCTTGAAGTGATTGTAAATTCTTGTTTTTTTTTCCTATAAAAATAACAAACATGTTATACTTATGCAGTTGGTTTTGCACAG
Organism: Lithobates pipiens; assembly: GCF_037356315.1. Taxonomy (NCBI): domain Eukaryota; kingdom Metazoa; phylum Chordata; class Amphibia; order Anura; family Ranidae; genus Lithobates; species Lithobates pipiens. The sequence continues at coordinate 296,083,212 of NW_027507758.1, forward strand.
AGCAACCTGAATCCTCCTCTTCTCAGGTCCCTCTTATGTGCTTCTGGCCCCTTCCTCTGTTGAGTGCTCGTGCAGCAAGTAGCTTGCTATGGGGACAATCCAGCCAATCCGCAACGACCTGTGGTTCAGCCCCACCCCTCTCTCCCCTCATTGGCTAACTGACTTTGATTGACAGCGGTGGGAGCCAATGGCGCTGCTGATGTGTCTCAGCCAATTAGGAGGGAGAGTCCCAGACAGCCGAGGCACTCGTGGACATCACTGGTTCGAGAGGGGGCTCAGGTAAGTATTAGGGGGGCTGAAGGGGGCTGCTTGTAGAATGTATTAAGATAAAAACCTTCTGCCTTTACAACCCCTTTAAGGCTGGGTTCACACTGGAGAACGCAGCGGCTCACAGAAGGCATCAAGCACGTCTCCATTCACCATATCAGGTCCGATTTCAGCCCGGATTTTGGGCTGAATTCGAACCTGAAATGGACCAAAAGACACACAGGGCTCCTGTGCAATTCTGACCAGAGTCACTGTGGAGATATGCGAATCGGCTCCATAGAGAGACGGTCACAATCTCCTGCTATGCAAATTGGATGAAGGGAAAGGGAAAAAAGCGACTTGCTATGGAGACACATTTATTTCAATTGACCAGATTATGAGACTGCAAAGGAAAAACAGAGATTTGATCAAAAACTTATGATCCAAGTTATCTCTAACTTGTCTTCAAACTATCAATTGAAACCTACTTCCCCATGTGTCATAGCGATCAAGTGTGTTCCCCATGATTAAGCTATGAGGGGCGGAGCAAAACGTGTAAGACGCATGGCCTGGTGAGTGTCTAGGCAGAGGTTGCCATACACCACCACGAGCGGGTTTGCTTTGATGTGCGGCTATAAGGGATAGCTAGATTTCTATACATTGATGTTTAGAGCAGGACGAGCTCCCACCCCAGCCAGCCCTCACTGCAGTGTACCAGGACTAGCACCCCTTTCCAAGCCTGAGTGGCTCACACACATTTTAATCAAAATGCGTTGTCAACTTTTGACTGATTATTCCAATTGGAAGAGAATGATCGAAAATAAATTGATCATTTATCTGAGCATCTATGGTCACCATCAGATCTACAATCAACTGTGTAGTAGTATAAATGTTTGATTTGATACCATTTGAATGGTTTGTTCAGGTTTGTGCTTATACTAACATCGTTTTGGCAAACTAATGGTAACCATACACATGGTGTTTTGATTGAACAACTGAACGAATGATGTCCACCATAAATCGAAAATTTAGCAGAAAGCGAAAATATGCCTATTAGATTGTTTGCCCATGTCAGTCATTTTGATTATATTGCAGATTGATCGGATAATAAAATCAAAGAATTTATGATTGTAAAATGATTGGCTCTATAAATTGTCACAAAGACACTCTGTTTTATTGATCAATTTTTAGACAAATGATTAATTTAATCCAAATTAATCTGATCTGGATTACAAAAATCAGATTGACAGTAGCTAGATCTATATAATCGTTGATTGTATGGTGCATTGAACGACCTTATGATTGGACAGTAAATCTATTGTCAATGTGATCATAAATAAAATTGTTCTGTGTATGGTCACCAAGCAGGAGATTGTACGGAGATTGCCCAATCAGATTCTATAGCAGTGGTATCCAAACTGCGGCCCTTTGCTTGCCTTTATCTGGTCCTTGGGGCACTATTCCTCTCACTGTTATGAGTCACTATTCGCCCAACTGACACCAATAATAGGGCATTAGTCCTTCTAATGAGAACAACGATGGGGCACCATTCCTTCCCCTAATACCAAATATGGTGATGTTTATGCCCATTGATGCCAGGAAAATTTCCACCACCACTGGCCACAGTCCGGCCCCACTAAAGTCTAAATGGGCCCTTTGTTTAGAAAGTTTTGGAGACCCGTGTTCTATAGTGTATGGTTACATTGTATAAAATAATAGTGTAAAGTGAAGGAAACAATGTAATGATTAATAATTAATTAATAATAATTAATAATGGGGAACTAGGACTAAAGTGCAGCTAATGTCCCTGCCAACCAATCAGGTTTAATAAAAGAGGCCTATATTTTTTCTATCGTTAATAAAATCAGAAGTGTTATTAATAAAGTGCTGGTTGAGCAATCAGGAAAAGATATGCTTTACTTTACAGAGTGCAGTGAATGGGAGTCAGTCTTTGAGTCATGACACCATGTTAATTCCATCACCGACACCATGCGTGTAGTCTCTTTAACTCATTCTTTATTATTATATTCTTGCTGCTTGTGTTCCGGAGGTAATCTGTTATAGACATTACCATCCACCTGCTAATACAATGCAGAAAGGTCATGGAGAAATTGACTGGAGCATTGTGAAGAGTGTTGTAAATGGGCAGAGCAGACAATGCAGCATTCCATCGGACAATAGGCCCGAAACAGGTGAGCGGTACGGTGATCGCTGCCTCAATCGGCCTCCTGAGATTCTGAATTCAGCTTCAGAGCAAGGGACTGGGAATGCAAAGAGAGCGCTGCCCTCTAATGGGGAAAAGGGGTAATAGTGTGTACAATAGTGTGTACAGTTTTCTCTGAGGATGATTTACTAAAGCAGTGTTTATCAACCTTTCTCCAGTCAAGGCACCCCTGAAAGGGATGCACATCTATTAAACAAATAGTTTTACACAAAGCAGCAGCATCCACACACGTAGGACACCCAACATTAGAGTTGATTTATTCTTGCAAAGCAAACACAACTTTGCACACCGGAACTGGCTAGTATCCCCGAGTTTCTCTTCTCCTTCAGTTTCTCTCCTCCACGCAGCTAACGTGGCCCCAGTGCTGAGAAAGAGGGGTGGTGGGGAATCAAACAAGGATGCTGTGCAGGTGCCCAGTGTTCTTGTTATCAATGAATGACATTAGCAGCTATTAGGATGCTGGCAGCAGGCCCGCACACTGCCCAAGGTTGTAATGTTGAGTAATGAGAACCTATGTAACAAAAAGGCAGACTTGATCTACCCACTGGCTTGTACACAATGCTTGGGCAATTTGGGGCAATGTTTAGACATTTGTCCAAGGCACCCCTGAAGAACCCAGAAGGCAACACAGGGATTGCCTCAGCACCCTGGTTGAAAAAGGGTGTACTAAAGTGAAGGGAACCCTTACAGCAGAATTCAACCAAAAAGTGAAACTTCCACTTATCTACTTCCTCCCCCCTCCCTCCGGTGCCACATTTGGCACCTTTCAGAGGGAGGGGGGAAAGGGGTACCTGTTTTGACAGATACCCTTCCTCACTTCATGGAGACTGTGTCACGGTGCCGTTCCTCTGAAGTTCGACCCCCTCCTCCTTCCCCTGCCACCGGTTCCCTACTGTGCGCATGCAGAGTGGGAAACCAGCTGTGAAATCGAAAGGCTTCACTGCCTGTTTCCCTTACTGGGAATGGCAGCGGCACTGATGTGGCATGGATGAGGCACAGATGAGCACTGATGGGGCATGGATGTGGCATGGATAATCACTGATAAGGCATGGATAATCATTGATTTTTGCACACATAATTTCTTGACTACCTATTACACTTTTGTGAGGCACTGTAGGACACTGATGACAATGATGAGTACTCTTGTGACACTGATGGGCACTGTAGTGGCACTGATGAGTGCTGTGATGGCACGGATGCGACAGGGATAAGCAATGATGTGGCAGGGATAAGGTATGGATGAGCACTGATGTGGCACGCATGAGGCATGAATGAGCACTGATGTGGCATGGATGAGGTACGGATGAGCACTGATGGGGCATGGATGAGCACTAATGTGGCATGGATGAGCACTGATGTGGCATGGTTAAGGCATGTATGAGCACTGATGTGGCATGGATGAGCACTTATGTGGCACAGATGAGCACTGATGTGGCATGGATGAGGCATGGTTGAGCACTGATGTGGCACAGATGTGCACTGATTTGGTATGGATAAGGCATGGATAATCATAGATTTTTGCATGTATGAGCACTGATGTGGCAGGGATGAGGCATAGATGAGCACTGATGTGGCATAGATGTGTCACGGATGGGCACTGATGTGGCCAGGATGAGGCACGGTTGAGCACTGATGTGGCATGGATGAGGTATGGATGAGCAATGATGTGACATGTATGATGCACAGATGAGCACTGATCTGGCATGGATGTGGCACGGATGAGCACTGATGTGGCATGGATGAGGCATGGATGAGGCATGGCTTAGCACTCATGTGGCATGGATGAGCACTGATATGGCATGGATGAGCACTGATGTGGCATGGATGTGGCACAGATGAGCATTGATGTGGCATGGATGAGCACTGATGTGGCACACATGAGCACTGATGTGGCATAGATTTGGCATGGATGAGCACTGATGTGGCATTGATTAGGCACAGATGATACATGGATGAGCACTGATGTGGCACGGATGAGCATTGAAGTGACACTGATGTGGCATGAATGAGGCACAGATGAGAACTGATGTAGCATGGATGAGGCATGGATGAGCACTGATGTGGCATATATGAGGCACAGAGGAGCACTGATGTGGCATGGATGAGGCATGGATAAGCACTGATGTGGCATGGATGAGGTATGGATGAGCAATGATGTGGCATAGATGTGGCATGGGTGAGGCACAGATGTGGTATGGATGTGGCACGGATGAGCACTGATGAGGCATGGATGACCACTGATGAGGCATGGATGTGGCATAGATAATTACTGTTGTGGCTTGGATGAGCACTGATGTGGCATGGATGAGGCATGGATTAGCACTGATGTGGCATGGATGAGCACTGATGTGGCATGGATGTGGCACAGATGAGCATTGATGTGGCATGGATGTGGCATGGATGAGCACTGATGTGGCACAGATGAGCACTAATGTGGTATGGATGAGCACTGATGTGGCATGGATGAGGCACGGATGAGCACTAATGTAGCATGAATGAGGTATGGATGAGCAATGATGTGGCACATGTGAGGCACAGATGAGCACTGATGTGGCATGGATGATGCACGGATGAGCACTGATGTAGCATGCATGAGCACTGATGTGGCATGGATGTGGCACGGATAAGCACTGATGTGGCATGGATGAGGCATGATGAGCACTGATGTGGCATGGATGAGGCACAGATGAGCACTGATGGGGCACAGATGTGGCATGGATAAGCACTAATAAGGCATGGATAATCATTGATTTTTGCATGCATGAGCACTGATGTGGCATAGATGTGGCATGGATGAGCACTGATGTGGCACGGATCAGCACTGATGTGGCATGGATGAGGCATGGATGATACACGGATGAGCACTGATGTGGCATGGATAAGCACTAATGTGGCATGGATGAGCACTGATGTGGCATATATGAGGCACAGATGATCACTGATGTAGCATGGATGTGGCACGGGTGAGCACTGATGTGGCATGGATGAGGCATGGATGATACACGGATGAGCACTGATGTGGCATAGATAAGCACTAATGTGGCATGGATGAGCACTGATGTGGCATATATGAGGCACAGATGATCACTGATGTAGCATGGATATGGCACGGATGAGCACTGATGTGGCATGGGTGAGACACGAATGAGCACTGATGTGGCATGGATGTGGCATGGATGAGGCATGGATTAGCACTGATGTGGCATGGATGAGGCATGGAAGAGCACTGATGTGGCATGGATGTGGTACAGATGAGCATTGATGTGACACGGATGAGGCATGGATAAACACTGATGTGGCATGGATGAGCACTGATGTGACACAGATGAGCACTGATGTGGCATGGATGAGGCATGGATGAGCACTGATGTAGCATGGATGAGGTATGGATGAGCACTGATGTGGCATGGGTGAGGTATGGATGAGCAATGATGTGGCATAGGTGAGGCTCCAATGAGCACTGATGTGGCATGGATGATGCATGAATGAGCACTATGTGGCACGGATGATGCACGGATGAGCACTGATGTGGCATGGATGAGCACTGATGTGGCATGGATGAGGCACGGAAGAGCACAGATGTGGCATGGATGAGGCATGGAAGAGCACTCATGTGGCACGGATGAGCACTGATGTGGCATGGATGCGGCTCAGATAATCAATGATGTGGCACGGATGAGTATTGATGTGGCATGGATGAGGCACCTATGAGCACTGATGTGACATGGATGTGACACAGATGAGACACGGATGAGCACTGATGTGGCATGGATGATGCAAGGATGAGCACTGATGTGACACAGATGAGTCTGATGTGGCATGAATGTGGCATGAAAGAGCAGTGATGTGGCATAGATGAGGCAGATGAGCACTGATGTGGCACGGATGAGCACTGATGTGGCATGAATGAGGCATGGATGAGCACTGATGTGGCATGGATGAGCACTGATGTGTCACGGATGAGCACTGATGTGGCATGAATGAGGCATTGATGAGCACTGATGTGGTATGGATGTGGCACTGATGTGGCATGAATGAGGCATTGATGAGCATTGATGTGGTACAGATAAGGCACGGATAATCACTGATATGTCATGGATGAGGGACGGATGAGCACTGATGTGTCATGGATGAGCAATGATGTGGCATGGATGAGGCACGGATGAACACTGATGTGGCATGGATAAGGTATTGATGAGCAATGATGTGGCGTGGGTGAGGCACTGATGAGCACTGATGTGGCATGGATGAGGCACAGGTGAGCGCTGATGTGTCATGGATGAGGCACGGATGAGCAATGATGTCACATGGATGAGGCACATATGAGCACTGATGTGGTATGGGTGAGGTATTGATGAGCAATGATGTGGCATGGGTGAGGCATGGATGAGCACTGATTTGGCATGGATGAGTCGCGGATGTGGCATGGGTGAGGAACGGATGAGCACTAAAGTGGCATGGATGAGGCATGGATGAGCACTGATCTGGCACGGATGAGCGATGATGTGGCATGAATGAGGCATATATGAGCACTGATGTGGCATGGGTGTGGCACAGATGAGCACTGATATGGCATGGATGAGGCCTGATGTGGCACGGATGAGAGCTGATGTGGCATGGCTGTGGCACAGATGAGCACAAAAGACAAAATCTTTCTCTTCTGCTGTTTCACTTACAGATCATTTTCCTACCCCCACCCCGTGTCTGGGCAGTGAAAGGAGAAACTGCACACTGATAAGCTCATCTTTCTATCACTCTCGTGTCACCTCCTTGCACTACAGCACAGCTAGTTTCTTGTGCTTCTTCTCCTGCTCACTCTGTAAGCTCTGCTGTACAAACTTACAGTAGTCTGTGAGAGACGGATACTACCAGGGGCGGACTGACAACTCATGGGGCCCCCGGGCAATAGGAGATTATGGGGCTCCCAGGCAATCAGACATTATGGGGCCACACAGTTTACACAAACACACACACACACAGTATACAATCACACAGTATACACAGACATGTTTCTATTGGTTGAGAAGGTACTGGAGAGGTGGGACAGCTATGGATTTTTAGACCAAAAGGATGTCAGTAAGGGACATTTTAGAGACAGATGTAAAAAAAAAAAAAACACAGATTTTTACATACTGTCCCTGGTTTTACTGAGGCTAGCAACCCTGATGGGGCCCTCGGCAGTGCCCAAGTGGCCAAATGGTCAGTTCGCCCCTGGATACTACATCAAATTCAGTTTTCTGAATTTGAATTCTGAATTCAGGCTGCTTGCCCACGACAGACAAATTCAAAGTGACCAGATTCCTCTCTCTCCAACTTCACCCAATGGCAGAGGTAGTTGATGCTTTTGCACATCCTTGGAACTGACGTCTAGCATATGCTTTCCCTCCCCTTTCACTAATCCTGAAGTTCCTGAGAAAGCTACTATCCAAGAATCTCACATTTATCACAATCATTCCTTACTTGCCCCACAGGCCGTTGTTTGCTCTTGCAATGGGTCTCAGTGCATGCCCACCTCTATAGCTGCCAGTAACTCCTCTCTTGTCTCAAGGGGAAATTCCCCATCTGCATCCTGCTCCCAAGGGCTGCAGGAGCTAGGCTGTTATCTGGAAGTAATCAAAACCCTACAAGGTTCCCAGAAATTAATAACGAATAACATTTATTCCTAGATCTGGGACAAGTTCACAGCCTTTGACCTTGACAGTCCAAACCTCACTCAAATAATGTTTTTCCTTCAGACTGGGCTCGATCTGGGGTTTAGCCTGAGTTCCTTAAAGGTACAGATATCCGTCATCTCAGCTTTCACCCAGAATAAGTGGACATTTAAGCAGTTAGTGCAGTGGTTTCCTAACTGTGGCCCACGGGTCAGATGTAGCCCTTTGCTTGCCTTTATCCGGCCCTTGGGGCACTATTCTCCCACTGGTAGGAGACACTGTTCCGTCAACTGACATAAACAATGGGGCATAATTTTTCCCATTGACACCAACAATGGGGCACTATTACACCCAATGATACCAACAACAGGGCACTATTTCTCCACTTTATATTAAGTGTGGTGACATTTACTCCCACTAATGCTGGAATTTTTTTTACTTTCATTGGCCACAGTCTGGTCCCCTTAAAGTCTGAAGGGCAATAAACTGGCCCTTTGTTTAGAAATTTTGGAGACCCCTGGGCTAGTGGAAACTTTATGAGGGCAGTCCTAAAACTTTGCCCTCCTAAAAAAAAAAAAAAACAGTGGGATTTGACATCAGTTCTAAAGTTCCTTACCCCAAAGTCTTTTTCACCAACAGAAAACGACCCCCTGTGGGACATCATCCATAAGACAGTATTTCTAGAGGACATAACATCAGGAAGCAGAGTATTGGGATTGCAAGCTTTGGGGGCAGCAGAGCCCTTTGTCTAGTTCTTTCTGGACAGGGTCATGCTTAGACCGCTTGAGCACTTTGTTCCTAAGGTGGTGACTTCCATCCTTAACCTCACCAAGGAATGGGTATTATTGTCCTTCCCAGCGGAGACTAATCCTAACCTGCAGGAGATGGATGTTCCAAGAGTCCTGAATGCCTATCTTCAAGCTACTGCATTATTTAGGGCCTTAAACAGGCTATTCATTCTACCATCAGGAAAGAAACCACAGCCAGAACCTTGTTGTCCTGGACAGTCAAGACCATTCAGAGAGTGTACACAGTGGCTGGGCAGGACCCTCCAGAAGCAGTAAAAACTCATTTCACCAGGTCTGCCTCTACTTCTTGGACAGCACAAGCTAGAGTGTTCATTAGGGTTGCTGCCTTTTCTTCAAGCCAAACACGAACACTTTAGCGGCCTGGGCAAGTAGAGTAATAAGGTGGTGCGCATATTGTGCATCATCGCCCTGCCCCCCAGTGTAATGCCGAACTTGCCCCCAGACAGCCACCTGCAGTGTGACTATTTTGGTTACTTGGGGAGCCACAGCCCATTCTGAATAATGTGTGATTTATGATTCAAAACCCGGACTGTCCAGGTGAATCCCATACAGTTGGCAACCCTAGTGTCCATGGAAACCATTTACAAGACAGGAAGTTTCTTCTCACAGCACACCTTCCTGAGGCACTACAGGGTGGACCCAAGGACTCTCACGACAGTGTCTATTGTTAATAAAATTTGAATATGCATCATAGCCCTTCATGTTCAGCTTGTTATTTATCACTTGCTGCCATGTTGGCGTCAGGAAAACAGAAAATTGTACCAAACACTTACCGTAATTTTTATTTTCCTGATGCCAATCCATGGCAACATACAGACCCTCCCTCTTGATTTTTGTACTTTTACATAGATTGGGGAGGTCGCACTCTCATTCCTTTGAAACATTTAAACAGGTGCTGTGTGTCAACATAGGGTGTAGCTCCATCACATGTATGCTCCCATGGATTGGCGTCAGGAAAGGAAAATTACGGTAAGTATTTGATACAATTTTTAATTTTTTGTTGCTTCCCCTGTCCCCATTGCAGGTATTTCCCATCATTTCCTATCTCACTGACCTTCTATCAACTGAAGAACAAAGTTAAAGGAAATATTCCCAGTGGTAGCCCATACAAAACAGAATGGATTCTTAAAATGTATTTGTGAACAAGACAAGTTTTTCATGCTTTGTAGTATAGTTGAACATGCTATCGTCCTGTTAACTTTTTTGCAGATATGGGGGTATGGTGGAAGGGTGGGAATGCCTTTGTCCATAAATTATAGAGAAAAGAATACCCTCCTTATTAAAGGACTATTGGAAGTGGCAGTACAGACAAGTAAGCTCCAAACCCATACAGACAAGTATTTACAAATCTTTATTACATCAAACATTAAAAAAATGTTTAAAAATAAAAAAAAATTAAAAAAATATTGTGGCTAGAAACAGTACAATGATTACAGCATGAGTGTATGGGCATAACCTTCATATAACAAAGAGGACTGCAGAGACATCCGACACATTTCTAATATTATGTATTATATATCTTCTTTAAGGATGCTCTTATGTAGAGCGAAGGAAGATGTTTGAGAAATCTGCTGAAGACTGATACACTTCACAAAATCCAATTTCTGTCTTCAGGTGCAGCACAGGACACATGGGTTCCTGCTACTCATTCAAATGAAGAAGAATTACTTGCCTCCTCCTGCTCACATGTGTGAGGTAAAACTTTGTCACTCTCACTGACAGTCACCATGCGTTTCATCCACAAAGACGATACGTCACCCCAGATGATATCTTTGTGGATGAAATGCATCAGGTTGAGCCCACTGTTCCCATTGCGTCATTTTACTGGATAGACAAGCGCTTGTTTTACTTCTCAAAATGTGAGTGTAACCATTCATTTTTAATAAATAAATTCCTTTTTGGCCATTTATATGTGAGTCCACACCACGATATATACCCTTGGAGCCTCCTTTTTTCTTGTTGACTGTGGTCATTGTGAGGAGAGTGGGATTGCCACTTATCAAACTGTTGCAACATCCATATCCGCTGAGGTGCCTCGATCTTTGGTGTTGTCGCAGACAAGCCTGAATAATTCATGGGGTGTATGTCCTATTAAATCCACACTCCGTTAAGCCTCAGTGTTATCGGTGGTGGTGTTCCATTTTCACTCTTTATGCACTCTTAGCCCTTGTACACACGGTCGGAGATTCCGACAACCAAATCCGAGTAATTCCGACGGATTAATTCCCGGAAGAGGTCCGGAAGTGATGTTGCATACACACGGTCGGACAAAGTTGTCGGAAAATCTGATTGTACATAACGTGATGACGTTATTTCATTACGACGGGACTACGTTCAGGCTAGTAGCCAATAGCTTTGGTCTAGGAATTTGATCTGAGCATGCGTGGCACTTTGTCCGTTGGAGTAGGCTACACATGATTGGAGTATATCCGATCGGAGCATTTTGTCGGAAAATTTTACCGGCAAGTTGGAAAAGTTGGTCCGTCGGATATTCCGATGGAAATCGTCCGATGGAGACCACACACAGTCGGAATATCCGACAAAACAGTCCAATAGGACACATTCCGTCGGAATCTCCAATCGTGTGTACAAGGGCTTAGTGTTGGTTTGAAAATCAACGTTTGGGTCATAGAGATTTATATACTTTCAGTTATATTCATCAATCAACACCTTTTGTCACAAAGTGGACTTTTTTTGTTTGTTTTATTTCACAGCACTATTGTTCTTTATAGTTAATTTTCAGTTGTTTCACTGCATTTTTACTTTTCAAGTACTGTGATTGCATTTGTATAGTTTCACCTTTGTAATTTCTGAATGTTTTCACTTGGATATTCATTTATTATCCTCGTGATTCATTGTCATTGTCACTATGGGTTTATATTTATTTTAGATTACCTAGATTTTAATTTAATTCACTTCTTAATGATATTAGCACTGCACCATTATTTTCTCCCATAACCAACTGCCTAGGGCACCTCCCAACCTGGTTTATAACTAGGCATGGACTCACCCATTACATTACTGCAGTAGGGACCTAACTAAAAGGGACCTAGCCCGGTTGCCACTGGAGTCCTTTCCTCCATGATAACATCACAAAACTGGTGGATGTTAGAGACCTTGCGCTCCTCCACTTTCCATTTGAGGATGCTCCACAAATGCTCAATAAGGTTTAAATCTGGAGACACGCTTGGCCAATCCATCACCTTTACCCTCTGCTTCTTTAGCAAGGCAGTGGTCATATTGGAGATGTGTTTGGGGTCGCTATTATGTTGGAATACTGCCTTGTGGCCCAGTCTCTGAAGGAAGGGGATCATGCTCTGCTTCAGTATGTCACAGTACACGTTGGCATTTATGGTTAACTCAATGAACTGTAGCTCCCCAGTACAGGCATCACTCATGCAGCCCAAGACCATGACACTCCCACCACTATGCTTGACTGTAGACAAGACACACTTGTCTTTGTACTCCTCATCTGGTTGCCGCCACACACGCTTGACACCATCTGAACCAAATAAGTTTATCTTGGTCTCATCAGACCACAGGACATGGTTCCAGTAATCCATGTCCTTCGTTTGCTTGTCTTCAGCAAACTGTTTGCTGGCTTTCTTGTGCATCATCTTTAGAAGAGGCTTCCTTCTGGGATGACAGCAATGCAGACCAATTTGATACAATGTGCGGCATATGGCCTGAGCACTGACCGCCTGACCCCCCCCCCCCCCCACCCCTTCAACCTCTGCAGCAATGCTGGCAGAAATGATATGTTTATTTCCCAAAGACAACCTCTGGATATGATGCTGAGCATGTGCATTCAACTTCTTTGGTCGACCAAGGCGAGGCCTGTTCTGAGTGGAACCTCTCCTGTTAAACCGCTGTATGGTCTTGGCAACCGTGCTGCAGCAAAGTTTCAAGGTCTTGGACATCTTTATGTAGAGCAACAATTCTTTTTTTTTTCAGATCCTCAGAGAGTTCTTTGCCATGAGGTGCCTTGTTGAAACTTAAGTGACCAGTATGAGCGTGTGTGAGCTATAACACCAAATTTAACACACCTGCTCCCCATTCACACTTGAGACCTTGTAACATTAACAAGCCACATGGCACCAGGGAGGAAAAATGGCTAATTGGGCCCAATTTGGACATTTTCACTTAGGGATATACTCACTTTTGTTGCCAGTGGTTTAGACATTAATGGCTGTGTGTTGCGTTATTTTGAGGGGACAGCTAAATCAAAATGTTATACAGGCTGTACACTCACTACTTTACATTGTAGCAAAGTGTAATTTCTTCAGTGTTGTCACATGAAAAGATATAATAAAATATTTACAAAAATGTGAGGGGTGTACTCACTATTGTGAGATACTGTATGTGTAAGGTCTTCAGAAGATTTGTACGCCTCTAAACGCAAGTATTTTAGGTGCATATTTTACGTAGGATCTTCTACTAGCTCTGCCACCAACTATGCAGAAAATATGCATATTTCCCTGTGAATTAAGCCTTAAAGCAGCGGTATGACCATACTGCTGCTTTGGAAATGGACGGCAAACTATTGACCCAAATTGAATTGAATTAATCAGCATCATTCTTGCTTGTTGGATTTAAAACTTAATTAGTCAGTATCGTCCTACCACCTTGCACTGCAGCGGTATCATTAAACTTTATTTAAGTTTGTTTGGAAGCCAAAAGAAAGCACTGAATGGAAACGCCAAACTACTTAGTCTAGTAAATGTGGGGGTGGGTTCAGACTTCAGCATTAAAATGGTAGTTATCTGCACTATTCTTTTCAGTGGCTTATTAGTTTCATGCAGGTGCCAGGTCACAACAGTCCACCGCATATATTTAAACAAGAGAATTTAGCCAATATAATGCTGTATCCCTCCTGTAATATATCACCTTTCTGAAGCGCATGAAGCTATTGATTTGTGTATTCAATACAACAACATCAGACTAAATAAGACTTGACAAGGCTGCAGGTGTGCTCTGCTCTTCATTGTGTGCATTGGAAAGTGGGTAGTTGTCATTACATGTTGCTTCTATAACACAGGATGTACTATCAACAATCTCTTAAAGGAAATCTATCAGGGATATGAAAGCTGCCATCACTGATGTGTTTTAGAGCTGTAGGCTCCAGGATAGTCACATTTTTAACACTTAGCTGCCTGCATGCTTGTTCCAGGTCAACAACCTACTATGTAGGAATGGGCTCGGGCGTGTTCGGGATCCCACCAGGAAGCCGATACTGCACATGGCTAATCACAGGCAGTGAGGCATTTCCCGTTCCGCAGCTGCACAGATTTGGAAATGTCTTATTGCCTGTGATTAGCTGTGCGCAATGTTGACTTCCTGGGATCGGGCAGGTGGGATCCCGAACACACCCGAGCCCATCTCTACTACTAATTAATGAAGCTAGTATAAGTATAATGTCAGGAATGAGCAGGTCCCATATTTTTATCTTGACAGTGTATCTTGAGTGCCTGTCTACACTTGAGTGTGGGGTAAAATAGATGTAATTTATAATTAAATGACATTCAGTGTCACAAACAATTGGCAAGCAGGGATGTGGCGTGTTCGGATCGTAGTCTCAACCCACCTGAGCAATCGCACCAGGAAGCCCTCACTGCACACCGCACCGCAGTGAGGCATTTAATGGCTCAAAGCTGCTCATACGCACAATGCCTATGATTGACGGTGTGCAGTGAGGGCTTCTTGGCAGGCTTGCTCAGATGGGTTGGGACTACAATCCAAACATGCCTGAGCCCATCCTTATTGGCAAGTTTTCACCTTGTTTTTTGCACATCAATACTGTCTACCTCCTGCAGCCCTGTTGCAGCCAGTTCTAGTCTACATACACTTACACCAGCAATGGTGGCATTTCATTCAACAATGGTTCAACAGTGGACCATGCTTGCCCAGTATGTGATGAAATGGCCACTGCTAGTCTTCATCGGAAGCAAATGTAACAGGGTGACACATGCAAAATAGTATATGGGAGGCAGGGACATAGGAAGGACCATGGCAGGGTCGTCAGATAATGTTTTACTGAAAGTTCCACCTTTGAAAAGTTTGCTCAAAATTGTTCTGACATCTGGGAGTCCTTTATTCAAACTTTAGAGTGGGAGCAAATACAAAAATTTTACCTACAGGTAAGTCTATAAATTGTAAATATCTCCTAAACGTGCACTGTTTAGGAGATATTTACTGTACATGCAGCCGTAGACCTCACGGGCGCATGCACTTTGAAAGAACGGCATGCCTGTGCTGTTCCTTCAGAGGCCTGTGAGTCCTGTGCGCATGCATGGGAGTGATGTTATCGTGGCTCTGGTCACTCACACAGCTGAAGTCCCCGGAGGAAGACTGGGTGAAGATGGAATCGCCTTAAGCAGTGATAGCATGTTGCTGGAAGGCTTCATTTTTAAGGTACGTTATACATAATGTGCTAGTATGCGATGCATACTAGCATATTATGACATTTTTTTTCCGGTTTTAAAAAATAAAAAAATAAAACACCTAGGGGTTTACTACCACTTTAACTACTGACACACAACAGTCGAATAGCACTGTGCTTTTGATACACACAGGACATATGTATACGTTTATAAAAGTGCGATGCTACACTCTTCTGGGAGCTCTTAACTGTGTGTAAAGCTCCCAGAGAAGAGCCTGTTTACCAACCTTTGTACTTCTCTTCTCTGACTGATAAGGAGACATGTGAAGAATGGAAACATTTGTTTCGTTTCGGATATATTCGTTATGTAACTAATTTTGTTTCAGAATTTGTTTAGTGCCGTTTCGGAATTCAGTAATTTTCATTTAGTTTTCATTAAATTTTGTTTCGTTTATTCATTTTCTAACAAATTCCAAATGTACAGAATGATTCAATTTCGGACCACTTGAAAAATGATCGACCAGTTCAAAGTCTGTGTGAAGAATAGCTGGTTTTTAAGCAGCTGGTTGCCGCATCCTTAACAACCGATGATTCATCAGCTGTCAGTGGGCTCCCCAATCTATACCAGGCCCTTATCCGAGCATGTAACCGGTCAGGCCAGGAAAGGTGGAGGGACGAGCGAGCACCTGGGTGGGTGCCCAAAGCATGTTGTCCCCATGTCGATGGGGACAAGGGTCTCTTCCCCACAACCCTGGGCTGTGGTTGTGGAGTCTGCGGGTGAGGGGATTAAGGGAATTTGGAACCCCACAAAGGCCCCTTTTACACTGGGGCGGTTTTCAGGCGCTACAGCGCTAAAAAGAGTGCCTGTGTAGCACCTGAAAAAAACGGCCCCTTTCACTCCAGTGTGAAAGCCGGAGGGCTTTCACACTGGAGCAGTGCGCTGGCAGGACGGTGAAAAAAGTCCTGTTAGCCGCATCTTTGGATCGGTGAAGGAGCGATCCTAAACCGCTCCTACCCATTGAAATCAATGGGGCAGCGCGGCTATACTGCCGGCAAAGTGCTGCTGCAGCGGCGCTTTGCAGGTGGTTTTAACCCTTTTTCGGCTGCTAGCGGGGCTTAAAACCGCCCCATTAGCGGCTGCAGACCGCCGCTAAAATGACGGTAAAGCGTCGCTAAAAATAGCGGCGCTTTACCGCCGACGCCCGCACTGCCCCAGTGTGAAAGGGGCCTTAAAGTGAAACAATAAAAATGAAACATTCCTTTAAATATAGTGCCCGGGGAGTCCCCTTAGTCTGCCTGTAAAGTGGCACATCTGCAGCAGGTATAGAACACGCTGCAGCAAAAATTATATTTCTATAGAAAAAAAAACACGTAGGGACTGCTGATGAACTTTGATCCCCCGCTCCTGTACAGCCAGGCACACAAAATTTTCACAAGCACACCAGAGTCAGAGAACAAAGTCTGTGACTTTGTTTTTTTGTTATTTATTCAGGGTTAAAGTGGTTGTATACCCACATTTTTAACTTTTACCTACAGGAAAGCCTATAATAAGGCTTACCTGTAGGTAAAAAAAATATCTCCTAAACCTGTACGGTTTAGGAGATATTCCCCTCGGTATGCGCCGCTGACTGCAGCGGCGCATGCGCACAAGGGGTTTCTCGCCGTCAAAATCCGGCAGCAGCCGAGCGGCCGGACTGAAATCTCCCGCGCGCATGCGCGGGAGTGACGATATCGCGGCTCCGGCCACTCACAGCGCCAGAGCCGCGATACCCGGAAGAAACGCCGAGGGAGCATGTCAGCTCCCTCGGCGTGGATCGGGCCAGATGTCGGGGCCTCGTTCTAAGGTAAGTATTTCATAATGAGCTAGTATGCGGTGCATACTAGCTCATTATGCCTTTTGCTTTGCAGGTTTAAAAAAAAAAAAAAAAATGTGCGGGTTTACTACCGCTTTAATAACTTGGATAGGGATGGGAGATTATGGGATGCCCACTTGACTTCAGCAAAACTTCAGCAACAACTTCAGGGACATCTTCTTATTTACAGTCTGTATACAGTCCCCTCTACTTTCCTCCTGTACACATATGCTGGCTCCAGCTGAATCACTGTTAGTTGATCTGACAGGCTCTCTAATCTAGTCAGATTTAGCAATAGCCCTTTACAGGCAGGAACTCGTAGCCCCTTGTGGTGTAGCAAACAAACAGTGAAACAGCTTGTAAATTCTCTTCCGTGGCTACCGATCCCAGCATCACCTCTTCAGGCACTCCCAACACACCTGGCTGCAGCTGCCTCTTTTACTAGCCCTCCAGGCTAACTCTCACACCAGTCCCCCTGACTGACTCTTCACCAGCCCACCCAGCTGACTCTCAGCAGCCCACCCTGCTGACTCTTATGCCCCGTACACACGATCGGATTTTCCAGCAACAAATGTTGGATGTGAGCTTGTTGGCTGAAAGTCCGCCTGTGTGTATGCTCCATTGAACATTTGTTGTCGGACTTTCCGCCAACAAATGTTGGCTAGCAGGTTCTCAAACTTTCCGCCAGCAAAACTTTGTTGTTGGAATTTCCGATCGCGTGTACACAAGTCTGATGCACAAAAGTTCATGCATGCTCGGAATCAAGCAGAAGGAGACGCACTGGCTATTGAACTTCCTTTTTCTCAGCTCGTCGTACGTCTTGTACGTCACCATGTTCCCACGTTCGTAATTGTTGGGCAACATTTGTGTGACCGTGTGTATGCAAGACAAGTTGGAGCCATCATCCTTCGAACAAAAATCCACAGTTTTGTTGTCGGAAAAATGTATTGTGTTTGTTTGCCCTAAAATTCATGTTAGTGTGTTTTTTACTGAAATTTTGCATTTCCTAGGCCTTTGCGGTAATATTGTAAAAAATTGCACCTATCGCTATTTTATTCTCTGGGGCAGGGATATGCAATTAGCAGACCTCCAGCTGTTGCAAAACTACAAATCCCGTCATGCCTCTGCCTCTGGGTGTCATGCTTGTGGCTGTCAGAGTCTTGTTATGCCTCATGGGAATTGTAGTTTTGCAACAGCTGGAGGTCCGCTATTGCATATCATTGCTCTAGAGTGTCTGCTTTTGTGGGTTTTGTGTAATCTTTTAAACATATTTTTAACTTTTTTTTAAACATGTGTGCAAAAAAGGCTTTGACAGCGAAAGGGTTAAAGGGTCATCTATGGGGATTTTTAAGTACCTTATTGTCGTCATTCCACGAGCATGTGCAATTTTAAAGCATGACATGTAAGGTACCGTATATACTCGAGTATAAGCCGAGATTTTCAGCCTCTTTTTTGAGGCTGAAAGTGCCCCCCTCGGCTTATACTCGAGTCATCGCTGTCTGCCCGCTCGATCAGCGTGTCGAGCAGACAGACAGCGGCCATTCTATTCAAAAGCCGCGCCTCCGGCTCCGCCTTCGCCTGTGATAGGCGGAACACTGAATTTCCCAGCAGCCTGTGTTCCGCCTATCACGGACATCGTATCATCCTCGTACTACGGACGAGGATGATACGACGTCTGTGATAGGCGGAACACAGGCTGCTGGGAAATTCAGTGTTCCGCCTATCACAGGCGAAGGCGGCGGCGCAGCTTTTGAATTTTACAATGGCCGCCGACGAAGAGGGCACGGGACGGAGGCAAGGCAAGGCACGGCACGGCACGGGACGGGACGGGACGGGGGCAAGGCAAGGCACGACACGGGACGGATGCAAGGCAAGGCACGGCACGGGACGGAGGCAAGGAGGCAAGGCACGGGACGGAGGCTCGGGACAAAGGTAGGCTGGACACACACACACACACACACACACACACACACACACACACACACACACACACACACACACACAGGGATGGATGGAGACACACACAGGGATGGATGGATGGATGGATGGATGGAGACACACACACAGGGATGGATGGATGGATGGATGGAGACACACACACACAGGGATGGATGGATGGATGGATGGAGACACACACACACAGGGATGGATGGATGGATGGACACACACACACACAGGGATGGATGGACGGACACACAGGGATGGACGGACACACAGGGATGGACGGACACACAGGGATGGACGGACACACAGGGATGGACGGACACACACACAGGGATGGACAGGCATGTCTCACCCTCGGCTTATACACGAGTCAATAAGTTTGCCAGTTTTTTTGGGGGTAAATTGGGGGCCTCGGCTTATATTCGGGTCGGCCTATACTCGAGTATATACGGTATCTATTTACTTGGGGTAACATCAACTTTTATCCTTTACCAAACAATTGGGTATTATATTGTGTTTTTGTTGCAAAAAGTAAAAAATATTACTAAAGGTGATAATAACCTAAGTGAAATAATGTTGTTTGCAAAATCACGATAAAACCAGTTTTGCAAAAACATACATAATAAATATTGCAGCACTAAATAAATGAAGTTCAAAGTAAATAAAAAAAATAGTCCATATAGTAGTGCTT
Organism: Lithobates pipiens; assembly: GCF_037356315.1. Taxonomy (NCBI): domain Eukaryota; kingdom Metazoa; phylum Chordata; class Amphibia; order Anura; family Ranidae; genus Lithobates; species Lithobates pipiens. The sequence goes on from NW_027507758.1 coordinate 296,103,009, forward strand.
GAACACTAAAGTACATAGTGACAGATGAAAAGAAAGTTCAAGTAATATCCAAAGAAATGTGATTGTTTAGATAAATATCCACCTGTTGCACCTCCGCGGTGATAATAAAGAGGATGTGAGCTTACCAGATTTCTAGACTCCACATTATAGGAGTCTAGACAAGTGTTTAAATAATGATCCAGCACTCAAAGCGAATCCCTCAGTGGTTAGACCACAAAGGAAGGTGACACGGCTGGCTAAACAAACCCCTGATGTTCCTCAGACGTGACCATAAAGCAAGAAAAAGGGGGTCCACATAGTGTAAAACTGTAAAACACTTTTATTTTGAGAAAAGGTTAATAAACATAGCAATCCAGTGAATAGTTAGTGGTTAAAATGGTAGTTCCCAGGATAAAAACGACTTGTATACAAGCTCAATTGGCGTGGTTAGTACAGACATAGACTGTGTCCTACATGTTTCGTCATATGTGACATCATCCTGTCCCTGATGATGTCACATGTGAGGAAACATATAGTTAGTCTACATTTGGGGTGGGGGAGTGTTGGTAGCCAAAGACCTACCCCACCACTTGGCAAAATTTGGGGCTCCTAGCACCTATGGTTCCGGAGATACGGGGGTCCTTGCACAGCCTGTCAGAAGCTACAAAGAGAGTGGCCAGTTTAAATACAAGAAAGGAAAAGAATGCGGGACTTTAAATGAAGCCTCTCTGTTACTACAAATAAGTATATAAACTAGTTGATCATAACCATAAATGGATTTATTATTATTATTCTGTGATAAAATTATGCAAATTATTAATTTGTCTTCATAAATTTTTCCCATAATTTATACTGCTACATTTCTTTGGTAAAAATAACCCAAATTAGTGGATATTATTTGTGAAAGTTAGAGAGTCTACAAGCTGTGGTGCGAATCATACAAAATTGATCACATCTGATGTACTGGTGGTCTATCTCATTTCTTGCGACCCTAACAAGCCAGGAAAGTACAAATACCCCCCAAATGACCCTTTAGAAAGGTAAAGTAGACATTCCAAGGTATTTAGTAAGAGGCATAGTGAGGTTTTTGGTGTTGTCATTTTTTCCCACAATTCTTAGCAAAATGAAGATTTTTTTGTTTTTTCTTTTTTTTCCCACAAAATTGTCATTGTAATAGGTTATTTCTCTCACATGGCACGTGTATACCACAAATGACACCCCCAAATTAAATTTTGCTACTCCTCCTGAGTATTACGATACCACATGTGTGGGACTTTTTCTCAGCCTGGACACTTAGAGAGGCCCAACATGCAGGGAGCGCCATCACGTGTTCTAGGAGCATAAATTACACATCTAAATTGTTGACTACCTATTACACTTTTGAAGGCCCTGGAGCACCAGGACAGTGACACGTGACACTGACGTGGCACTGATGGAAGCTGGCACTGATACATGTGGCACTGGGGACAGGTGGCACTGAGGACAGGTGGCACTTATAGGTGGCACTGGGGACAGGTGGTACTGGGAACAGATGACACTGTTAGGTGGTACTGGGGACAGGTGGCATTGATAGGTGGCACTGGGGACACATGGCACTGACAGGTGGCACTGGGGACAGATGGCACTGATAAGTGGCACTGGGGACAGGTCGCACTGGGGACAGATGGCACTGATAGGTGGCACAGGGGACAGATGGCACTGATAGGTGGCACTGGGGACAGGTGGGCATGTGTGTGTGTGTGTGTTTCATTGTGTGTGTGTTTTACTGTGTGTGTGTGTACACTCACTGTCACAGTCACAGACGCTGCAGCTGCAGCATGGAAGCTCTCCCTCCTCACGCGCTGTCTCTGTGTGAGGAGGGGAGCCGGCGATAAGAGATGACATCATATGTTTACATATGAGATCACCTCTCATTGGATAGCCCGATCGAGTGCTAAATGGCCGCTGTGATTGGCCATTTAGCATGATCTGTGATTGGCTTTATCCGAGGGACATGGCCAACACAGAACTTACCCGATGCGTGCCTGCGTTGGCGCGCATTAGGGAAGTAAACAGGAGGACGTCCAGGGATGGCCTCCCGGCAGTTAGCGTCCACTCTGTAGCCGTCTTTTGGCTATAGAGCGGGCGCAAAGTGGTTAAACCAATCCCCCGGTGGACATTCCACATAGTCATGATATAATTGATTAGTAATTTAGTAATTTTAAAAGATTTTTGATAAATAAATATAATATATAGTGCATCATGTAAAGATACATAATGCATAAGCTTTACAATGAAAACCATAATTAATAATAATAACATATATAATCTTGAATGAGCGTGATTAGTACAGAGAACAATGATACATACAATCATACAATGGACATATAAATCAATTACATATGCTTATCATACATGATACAAACAGTACATGATATAAAATATAAAAAATAAAAAAATTAAATATAAAAGAATTATGTATATACAAATATTGAAAAATGTATGATGGTGAATAAGCTATAGCTTGGCACCCTTGAGTGTGGTCTCTACGCGTTTCATGGCGTTTAAAGCCAATTATCAGGAGTAGGATGCTGTAAAGTAAATGAATATATAATATGAGTAAATAAATGGTCAAGCATCTAATATAATATGCTCTCTATCTGAAAGACAGGAGACACAATCTAACAATGGATACTTTACCTATGAAGATAACTCATAGGTATGACTCTACGGCTCCTAGGGTGGAATGGAGATGGTTCGGAGCTAGTTCTCTCATCCAGGGTTGAGACGGGAGATCCCTTCCCACTGTCCTCAGTTCCTCAGTCCTCCCAAAGAGATGGGGTGGACTGGGTCAGAGACCATAGGGCCCAGCAGCCAGGAATAGAGCCAGGTGGCTGTAGCTTGAATTCAGGGTTAGAGGTATGTATCCATGGGATATGGTGATGAGGCTGTGAGTGAATAAAATAAAATAAAATAAAAGATTATAGAGGAAAAAATCAAAAAATCTAAAATCAAGTTTGAGAGGTCAAGCAAATCAAGCAAGTGAGGGGGGGGGGGGGGGAAGGGAAAGGAAGGGAAAAGGGAAGGGAGGGGGGTTGGGAAGGGTGAGGGAGGGGAGGGGGATAGGGGAAGGAGAGGGGGGGGGAAGAATGTGTATGTGTTAAGTGTGATAAAGTGATGTACACACATTCAGCAATGGGATGTCAGTGTGCTAGGCCTGCAAGCACAGAAATATAAATAAAAACCTAGATATTGTGTATGTATGTTGGTAATAGTGAATGAATGTTGTTAGTTTTGACCGCCCACCATACATAAAGTGGGGCAGGGCGGCCGCTCTGTGCCAGATTTCATACCTAGTACATGATCTGACACTTACGGGTCTGGGGATTGTGCGTGCCACCAGCAACCCGGCAGGTACCGCAGATTCGATGTCTGCCGGCACCTGCTGATTATACAGTACACAGGCAGAACGACGATCTCCCTATATAAACAAAGCCGATCGCTGTACTTTTTGAAGGGAAGGTATTGATCCTGTGTGTCTACAAAGCAGGAAAATAGATTAATGCCTTCCCCTAGTCAAAGCACCTCCCCCACAGTGAGAAGGCACAGGCTAGGAACACATTTAACCCTTTGATTGCCCCTGATGTTAACCCCTTCCATGCCAGTGTTAGTACAGTGACAATGCATATTTTTAGTACTGATGACTGTATTAGTGTCACTGGTCCCCAAAAAGTGTTAAAAGTGTTGGTTAGTGTCTGATTTATCTGACACAATATCACAGTCAAGACAGTAAATGGTTACAAGGGAACCCATGCTGAGAGAAATATATAAAAACAACCGTGCTTTGGAAAAAAAGGGCAATAGGTATGCGGCCTACCCTGCTAGGTCCCCCCCAAAGGGAATAGAATTTATCTAATGTGCACAGAAATGCAAGTTTCCACGCAATCCCTGAACATGCAAAAATATGTGCCTCATGCTTGTAGTGCCATTTATTGTAAATGTTCCCCGAAACGTGAGACCCCCAATACAACAAATGTGGCAAAATGCGTGGAAAATAAAACAAAGCGGAACACGTCACAAGCTACTTTGTCACGCTTGTGGGGCATAGGGCAACACACTGAAATCTATTTCACATTTCATCATTTCACAAACTATGGAATGCTGGAAGAGCAGAAATCAGCAAAAATCTCCAACAGTGAAAGGGTTCAAATGACTATGTGAGCGTTCACCCCTCTCTCCCCCCCCCCCATAGCCCCATGTGTAATGTGCTGCACCCTCTTTTAAACCAAGTCCCCACCATCCCCCGCATACCATGTTTTTTGCATCATGTAGTGCCATCTTGAGGACAAGGTGGAAACTGCAGGTTAGGCTGGGTTCACACATGTGTGGTGCAAATTCCAGCTCCGTTTTCTCTGCGAAGAGAAAAAACAGCTGTTCAGCGGTGCCACTCCATTGTAGCTGCGGATCAGTGAGAAGGGAGAGGTGTAGTGAGGAGAAGGAGAGAATTCCTGTTCAAAGCGGACTGCATCTGCGAATCAAATGCGTTCCCATAGAAGATAATGTGCTTGTAATTCACACCGCAATGCCCAGAAAACATACACATTTTTTGGGCAATGCGAATGCAACGCACATATGTGAACCAGATGCATTCAAATGAATGTATTTTAAAATGTCCTGCGAATTGGATGCGGTGTAAGCCGCATAGGTGTGAACTGTGCCTAACTCTATTAAAAATATATAAATTGAAAAAAATAAAAATGAAAACATGCAAGTCCCCTTCCTTCACTACTCTAAATTACTAACACAGAACAAGTATGCACGTAAGCAAAAAATATATTTTCAATCATTCTAACTCGCCGCTTTAATAAAAAATGTTTTTTGATTTTGACCATGTCCTTATTGTAGAGATTTCCCATGACTTCCTGTCCAAATAAGACCAATGTTGGGGGGGGGGGGGGTTCTATAAAAAAAAAAAGGTACTTTTTGCATAATAATCAGGCCCAAATTATTCCAGAATGTGTTTTATTGGGAATTCTAAACCACAGAGGTGATACCAAGGGAACGATGGACAACATGAATTCAGCATGGATTTATTGCACCAATAAAGTGATTTACAAAAATAAACCTACGTTATGCCCCTTGATACAGCAAAGGGGGACACTATTTGAAAAAAAAATGTTTAAACTAAGCTTACACTCTAGAGCAGGGGTCTCCAAATTACGGCCCACCCGGCCTGCAACACTTTTAGGAATTAAGGTCAGCAACGGCTGCCTCTGCCTCATCCTCCCCCCAACATGCATCCTGACTCTGTAAGGAGGGACTCTGCTGTGGACCCTAATGTAAAGGTGAGACTCCAATCAGGGCCTTAATGTAAGAGGGGGGGATTCTGATGTAAGGAGGACTATGATGGGGACCTTGATGTAAGGAGGGGACCCCTATGTAAAGGGGGACTCTGAGATAGGGGTGGATTTTATTGGCCACTTTGATATAAGAGGTCACTCTAATGGGGACATTGATGTAAAGGGGGCAGGGACTGTATTGACAACTCTAAAGTAAGGGAGGGACTCTGCTGTGGATTCTGATGTAAAGGGGGCACTTATAAGGACCCTGATGTAGAAGGCAATCTAATGGGGACCCTGATTTAGAAGGCAATCTAATGGGGACCCTGATGTAAGGGAAGGCAGCTGACTTTCGTGTTCAGACCTGAACCCAGTTTATTTTTTATATTATTTTTTATTTTATATTATTTTTTAATATGGTATATTTAGTGATATGTGATGTATATCACATATATACACACAGTATATACATATACATGTATATACATACACAGTGGACCTTGGATTACGAGCATAATTCGTTCCAGAAGAATGTTTGTAATCCAAAGTACTCGTATACAAAAGAGAGTCAATGGAAACTCAGATAATTTGTTTCAATAATGACTTCTATTGTATGCGGTACCGAATTTGTCCAGAGGTAGGGAGCGCCAGAGACACGCGGAAACCGCTCGGAGACACTCGGAAACACTCAGAGAGGCTTGGAAACTGAGTGTTTCTGAGTGGCATCCGAGTGTCACTGGCACCCCCGTACCTCTGACCAAATGCGGTACTGCCAACTGCAGAGGCTTGAATACTGCTCGTTTTTCGAGACAAGGCTCAAAAACCGAGTCAGGATTTTTTTAAAATAACAGCTCATATTGCGAAACGCTCCTTAACCACGTTACTCGCAATCCGAGGTATTACTGTGTATATATATATTTATGTATTATTATTTTTTTGCCCTTAGCTGAGTGTTCACATGATGGCCTTAAAGCCTAGGTTTACCTGAATTTACAAACAGAAAAATCAGCACAAGGGACTTAAAGGGGTTGTAAAGGTAAATGTTTTTTCACCTTAATCCATTCTATGCATTAAGGTGAAAAAACATCTGACAGTGCTGGCCCCCCCCCAGCCCCCCGTTTTACTTACCTCACCCCTCGAAAGTCCCGTGCTCGTCCCCCGACTTCCTTTCCACCGTTCAGCCTGGCCTCTGATTGGCTGGAGTGGATGGATGGAAAGCAGCGCAGCCATTGGCTCGAGCTGCTGTCAATCACATCCACTGACACGGAACGCCGGGGGCGGGGCCGTGTGATACAGCGAGCGGCTATAGCCGCCGACTGTATCACGGGAGCGCGCCCGCAAATGCTTCTCACCATGCGAGGGAGCTCGCATGAACGTGAGAAGCATCTGAGGGAGGAAGCAGAGACAGCTGCCGAGGGACCCCAGAAGAGCAGGTTCGGGGCCACTCTGTGCAAAACGAGCTGCACAGTGGAGGCAAGTATAACATGTTTGTTATTTTTTTTTTTTTTTTTATTCTCTTTACAATCCCTTTAAACTTTCAGTTTGGTATGGCGTGTCCCTTGTGCTGATTCTTCTCCTTTCAGTAGAATTCTTGCTCTGCCCTACCCAGTCAACTTCTGGTTCAGGACAATGGTAAGCTCATCCTTGCTCAGTACAATAGTGATACATGTCAATCTAGAAATGATTTAGATTTTATTTCAACAAAATGGCCTAAACCACTTGACACCCAGGCCAATTCTGACACCTCTCACATTTACGGTATGTAAAAATGTACACTTTTTTAAAAATTACTTAGAACCCCAAATATTATTATTATTATTCTTTTGCAGAGGCCCTAGAGAATGAAATGGTGGATGGTGCAATTTTTCTTTTATGTCAAATGCGTTACATATGAAATGGAAACATATTGTAGAGTAGAGGTAGTGAGACAGTCAGCAGTAACTGGCTTCAAACATGCTTGGGAAGAACTAGATCTCTAGTCAGACAACAAGGTTAACCGTTTGCCGACTGCCCGCCATCAGTCGGTTGGCCCACCGCTACGCAAATCGCTGTAGCTGTATGGCTGCTGCTTTAAGGGGTATATGGGGCGCACGCGCCCGCCGTGGTACTGAGGAGCCAATGTGCGTGCCTGGCGTGTCCCCTGAGCACCCGCAATCACTTCTAACAGAGCCAGAACAAGGATCTGTGTATGTAAACACACAAATTCGTGTTCTAGCAGGGGAGAGGAGACAGATCATGTGTTCCTAGTATATAGGAACACCGATTGGTCTCCTCCCCCAGGCAGTCCCATCCCTCCACAGTTAGAACACACCTAGGGAACACACATTTAACCCCTCGATTGCCCCCTTGTGTTAACCCCTTTCCTGCCAGTGACATTTATACAGTAATTAGTGGCTATTTTTAGCTCTGATCGCTGTATAAATGTCAATGGTCCCAAAATAGTGTCAAAAGTTTCCGATCTGTCTGCCGCATTGCCTCAGTCCAGATAAAAATCGATGATCGCGGCCATTACTAGTAAAAAAAAAACTGCCATAAATCTATCCCCTATTTTGTAGACGCTATAACTTTTGCGCAAACCAATCAATATACGCTTATTGTGTTTTTTTTTAACAAAAATATGTAGCAGAATATATATCGATCTAAACTGAGGAAGAAATTTGTTTCTTGTTTTTTTTAAATTGGGGGGTATTTATCATAGCAAAAAGTAAAAAACATTGGGGGTTATTTACGAAAGGTAACTTCACTTTGCACTGAAAGTGCACTTGGAAGTGCAGTCGCTGTAAATCTAAGGGGTAGATCTGAAATGAGTGGAAGCTCTGCTGATTTTATCATCCAATCATGTGCAAGCTAAAATGCTGTTTTTTATTTCCTTGCATGTCCCCCTTGGATCTACAGCGACTTTACTTCCAAGTGCACTTGCAGTGCAAAGTGGATTTACCTTTCGTAAATAACCCCCATTGTGTTTTTTTCAAAATTGTCACTCTTTTTTTGTTTATAGTGCAAAAAATTTAAACGGCAGAGGTGATCATATACCACCAAAAGAAGGCTCTATTTGTGGAAAAAAAGGATGTAAATTTTGTTTGGGTATAGCGTCGCAGGACTGGGCAATTGTCAGTTAAAGCGAAGCAGTGTCGTACTGCAAAAAAAAGGCCTGCTCAGGAAGGGCGGTAAACTTTCCGGGGCTGAATGGGTAATGAAACCCCAGCCACCCCCCCCCCCCCCCCAAAAAAAATAAAAATGTGCAGACTCAATGGAGTACTCAGTCTTTTTCTGCCGTTACTTTTTAAGGGTTTCTAATAAGGGTGAGCTCAGCTGTGTTTGCATGGTCCACGTGCAGAGCCCGCCAGGAAGTCGGCGCATCGCTAGTCACAGGCAGTGAGACATTGCCCCAATGCGCGGCTACAGAGATCAGGCAATGTCTCACTGCCTGTGATTAGCGCAGCACTGCGCCGATTTCCTGGCGGGCTCTGCACGTGGACCATGCAAACACTCCTGAGCTCATCCCTAGTTTCTAATATGAAGTGCCTTGGGGGTAAAAACAGGTGACCCCCTCAGAAGGGCGGATCAATCGCAGTGATTGTTCCCAAAGTGTAGGAAGTGCCTGGCTATGATGAGGCCATGGAGATGGAATGATTGTCCTAAAAATATAAACCATAAACATAGTAATGACGAGGTCACCATAAAGTATAGACAGGCATATACCACAACCCACTACATAGGGATAGTCTCATTCACATCAAGGGACTACAGGTCCCAGCAGGGAAGAAGATATGAACAAAGGGAAATAAACAGCAACCATTGGTTACAGCAGGCTGACAGAAGTGATTGGCGATTTGGAAGTCACTCCCTCCCACAAAGGTAACAGGAGTAGAAACGATGGAGGGCACATACATAGTCAGATACCAGAGAGCACCTAATGGTCACAAATGTACCCACCTGAGTGAATTTTCGGCATCCCCCCTGACCAACCACAACAGAGGGTAGTTCCGTCCGTCACGCAATAAATTACCCCCCCCCGGCGTGTGGCATCACCAGGTCATTTCCCCTGCAATGGATCCTGTATATGCGCACTGTCCAGTCAAATACTGTCGGATAGTGTCCGCTGTGTACTGCGCATGCACAGTACCCATGACAAGCAGAGTCTGAAAATAGCCGAAGATGAAGAGCGCCTGCGCCGTGAGTCCAGGTTCAAGCACCACCATCCAAGTGGACATAGAGTTAGAATATCAAAGAGCCGAGCGAAGCGAGGCCGTGCCCGAAGCATGGCGAGCGAAGCAAGCCTGCGAGGGGCCCTCTAACTATGTGCAGCCCTATGTCCACTTGGATGGTGGGGCTTGCACCTGGACTCACGGTGCAGGTGCTGTTCATCTTCAGAGATTTTTGGAATCTCCTTCTGCTCCGTACTTGCGCAGTACACAGCGGACACTATTCGATAGGCAGACATTTTTTGACAGAACCCCGGATTGCAATAGGGGGAGAAGGCGTGATCTGGGGCAACCAGCCCCCCTGTCCCCCTCCCGGGGGGTCACACCTACCAAGTGAAACCAGGTCAGCACACCACATCCAGCCAATCGAGGAAAAGTGATAGTGGCCAGATAAATTCCTGGGTAAACAAAACAAAACTAGTCAAGCAAACACAATAAATAGCATTATGGATAAAGTAGAATACATCATCAGGAATGTAATCAGGTTTTACCGTTTAGCGACCGCCCACCTTATAAGTGTTTAGGGGAGTGGGAGCTAGAACAGGTGAGGTGCATGTACATTTACTGCGGCAGGACGGCTGCTCTGCGCCAGATCACATATCTACTACTAGGAATGAGCTCAGGCATGTTTGCACAGCTCATGTGCAGAGCCCGCCAGGAAGTCGGCACAGCGCTAATCACAGGCAGTGAGACATTGCCCCGATGCAGAGATCGGACAATGTCTCACTACCTGTGATTAGCGCAGCACTGCGCCGAATTCCTGACGGGCTCAGCACGTGGACCATGCGAATACGCCGGAGCTCATCCTTATCTACTACATGCAGTAGCGTTGCTAGGTGGGGGCGGGGGGTGCGGGCCACACCCGGGTGACACCCGCCAGAGGGGTGACACCCGTGGATTGTGGGACCATTAACACCGCCGCTGCCCTGATGATCTGCGCCTTGCTGTGTTCCCAGTGGAGCGGACTGAAGGCACCTCCTCCTCCTCTCTGTTTACATCCAGTGAGGAGGAGGAGCACGAGGGACACACACCGCTATGTGTGTATGTCCGCGGCCGCGCTGTTATGAGGTCTGTACTGTACACTTATATGTCTACTTATAAGTAGATGGACGTGTGTAGGGGGGCACTATGGGAGGGAAGAGGGGTGCCTATGCTGACGGGGGTCTGCACTAAGAGGGGTGTCTATACTGCGGGGGTCTGCACTATCGGGGTGTCTTTTCTATACTGCGGGGGTCTGCATTAAATCAGGGGTGTCTCTACTGCGGGGGTTTGCACTAAGGGGGGATTCTATACTAATGGGGGGTCTGCACTAAGTGGGGATTCTATACTGATGGGGGGGCCTGCACTAAGGGGGGGATTTTATACTGATGGGGGGGTCTGCACTAAGGGGGGATTCTATACTGATGGGGGGTCTGGACTAAAAGGGGGGTGTCTGCATTAAGAGGAGGATTCTATACTGATGGCGGTGTCCTTACTGAGGGAGGGGGTCTGTACTTAGTGGGGGGGGGGGGTCTGTACTGAAGGGGGACAGTAGTTGGTGGAGGGGGGTTGACACCAATGTTTTCTGCACCAGGTGACACCAACCCTAGTGACGCCACTGACTACATGTTCTGACAGTTCTGGGTCTGGCGTACTGCTTCAGTGTAAAAGTAGCCTTATAATGTTACATGTACTACTACCAAACACAGGAGGATAACTGTGCTCTGTTTAGTAATATTGAAATAAGTACAGCTGAATGTTGGTTGGGACACACGACTAGTAAGCATGCAGTGTGCTGTGGGGGAGAGAAAGGGTTATGTGTAGAGGCCCCGCCCCTTACTCCTCCTCCTCTGCACACGGAAGTGCTGGGCTCAGGAACTGGTCAGCTGCTAATGGTGCATGTTGTTATATGGCTGTGTGTGTAGTGCTGTTTTGTAGTGAGTACGATTGTTTTATGTGTAGGGGAGGTGTGTTATGTATTAGGTGATGCTTTGTGCTAGATTATATTCTTATACGTGAGCAGTAAGGGATAGTTTATGCCATCACGTGTAACACCCAGCTCCCTGTACTGTTTACATCCCAGTCAGGCTTAGTGTAGTATCTTTCTCATATGTAGATCTCACATATAAGTGTCCAGGCTGTGTGTTGTATCTCTCGTATGCAGATCTCACATATAAGGATCCAGGCTGTGTGTAGTATGTTTCTCATATGTAGATCTCACATATAAGGATCCAGGCTGTGTGTAGTATCTCTTGCATGTAGATCTCACATATAAGGGTCCAGGCTGGGTGTAGTATTTTTCTCATATGCAGATCTGGCGTCTAAGGGTCCAGGCTGGGTGTAGTAAGTTTATTTTTATTTCTGTAGATCTCAGTTAGAAGGGGCCCGCCTGCTTGCAGTAATAGACCTAGTGAGAGAGTGCTGTGTGTTGTACGCACACTCTAGGACAGTATGATGTGTGTCAGTGCACTGATCATTAGCTTCCTGCTCCTGTGTGAGTTCTCTATGGGTATGGGGTCGCTTGTTGTTGATGATGCCCAGAGCTCTGACACTTCAGATTTGATGGCAAGGTCAGTTTGGGCAGAGCAGCTTTCTCTGTCTCTGCTCCCACCCTACTCCTCCCCCGATCACCAAGTGGACCCCAATATGTGTATCCAGCTCCTACATGAATTTGCTAACAATAGCGGCGCTCTTAGCAACTGTTTGGCAGGCATGGCATGGCCCGTGCGAGTGTGCCAGCATTGCTACAAGGAATACGCACAACTCAAAGCTACAATGAACAAGATCGTAACTCCTATGCAGGTTTGTTACTATTTCATTTTTGTTTCACTTACACAGTTCCACATTACTTTGCATGCAGAATATGTTGTAACGCTTCCAAATACTTTAAGGAAGAAGTAAAGGAGAAGTACAGCCAAAGCTTGTTTGGCTGTACTTCTGGGTCACAGGACTGCACTTCTGTGATCCACAGAAGTCTGCTGTCTGACGCCACAGAGCCAGTCCAGGCTGGGGCAAGATTACGACACTGGAGTCAGGAGCCGCCTACATGCCTGGACTGGCACCATGCTCAGCCTCTTAGGCCCCGTACACACGATCAGAAAATCAAACGAAAAATCCCGCTTTCGAAACTATCAACAATGATAATCGGATCGTTGGCACAGAGCTTTTGAGAGTTGATCAGGACAGTTCATCTGATATTATGAATAAATAAATAAAGTCGCGCTATGGAAAAAAAACAAATCTCCTAAGTGATAGAAATATGTGAAATAAATTGAAAATAAAAATATACTGGGTTAGAGCTGCCTTTGCCTGAAGCCCTCACTTCCTTATTGGGGAGGAGAGGGAAATGAAAATGTGAAATAAAAAGGTTATGGCGCTAAACCCTATTAGTGATGAGGTGAGTTGACTTATCAAATCCTAGTGTTTGATTTTTTATATAAAAAGAGAAAGAAAAAGAAAAGAGCTGTTGGTGATACCGTGAAAAAAATATATATATCCTAAAGCAATTTCATCCAAAACAAATTGTGTGTGATTAATGTGGAGTCAGCATTCATGTTCCATTATATAAAAAAACAGAAAATGAGTATTAAATTATCATATACGTATCAGCCTGCTAAAAACATGTAAACCTTCATTAAATGTGCAAATTAGTGGAAATAATGTTAATATTCAACAGTATGTTAGTGTAAAACAGATTGTGCAAACATGTGCAAAAAAATGTACAAAAAAGCAACTAAAGGTCAGAACAACCAAGGATCAGAAATAATTTAACCATAAAATCGCATGAAGTCGCTAAATGTGCGAATAGACAATATTTTCAACCAATAATCGCATGAAGACGCATCTGTGTCCAATATAAGTCCAAAATTAATATTTGGCTTGGTAGTGCTGCCTCTTCAGACTATTTTTGTAATTGTTACAAAAAGTCAATGGGGGGTATTTGATTTATTCGTGCAAATAGTGCGGGCTTTCAATTAGAGAACTTCATCCCCGGTGCGCCACTCTGTGCTATAGTATGTGAATGCTCTCACCAGAGTTAATGCCCCTGTGGGGCTGGATGGACCTTCACAATGTAAGCCACTGTGTCGCTCTCTGGCTGCTGCTGGTGCACTGGGTGAAGCTTCGTTGTTCCGTCCGTATGGTATCCAACGTTAATTATATAAGGGAAGACATATCCATAGTGTAATACGTTCTTAACCAAATCGTTCGTTTATTAATATTAAAATCTACTCACATTTTACATTAAAAGCATGTGCATATAGGAAAAACTCCGCCGTTCGTCTCAAACGAGTGCACACAACGTGGCCACGCCCTACGCGTTTCGTCACTACGACGTCCTCTGGAGCGGCCATATTGGTGCACCTTATTGCTTAAATAGGGTGCAGTGCTCCACTACGCCTGCGCTAAAATAACAGCGCCATTTTGGGTGTGGGATGCCCTTACTCTACTGGGGATGAATGCCATTACTCCCCCTAGTGTCCTTAGGGAAGACTGATATACTTAGCCTTGGAGCACTGCAGCCTACCCATAAACCATACTCAGTTTAGATGACATTCTTTAGTATTTCCCATTTAACCGGACGTTTATAATTAAGAGAATAAAAATAAAAATAAAATTAAATGATACTAAAAATACATTGAATAAATGTATGTATAGGAATACATACATAAAATTCACGTATATAAAATTCATACATATAAAAAATTCTTACATAAAAATTCATGCATAAGAAGGGGGGTATACATTAATACTGAAAAAACGCATAAATTTGTAAAGATTATAAAAATTATAAAAATTATTTAAGAGGTTTTTTAATATTATTTGATTATTTAAGGGGTTTTTTATGTTTAAAAAAGTTTTTTATGCATACTAATATGTGAATGTAAATGGAGAAATTATTCCAAAGGAAAGTTTTCCAAGAGGAAAGTTTTTTTGGGAAGGAATTAAATAAAATGAAATTCTTAGGAAATAGATATATATGAAGGTGCTAAGAAGGTCTGTTTAACATCGTCCTATAGGTGATTGTAGTGTTTGTGACTGTATGTTTGATTCCTACAGGGGAACTTTTAGATAATTTTGATCAGTCTTGTTGTAATTCCGACACGTCCAATGTATTTTGAATGAATAACATTCGACCTGAACCCGAAGGTGTGGGCCATGTGATGTTAATATTGGGGTAGATAGGTTACTTATATATGTGGTTAGATCTTATCGGGATCCTGTAGTGTTATGTATGTGTATGGGTAACATTCGACTGCGGAATGTTCGTCCAGCATTATCTAATGCTGAGGCAAACAGTTGACTGTTAAAAGTTAGTTAAGAAGCAATTGACTATTAAAAGTTAGTTAAGAAGCAATTGAGGTCTAATTCTATGTTCATTCCCCTTGGCTGGAGGGTGTCTAAATTAAAAATCCATTTCGTTTCGTTCCTGGATATTTTGATCGTTTTGTCTTCCCCTCTCCAGTGGCCTCTTATTTTGTCTATTCCGTAGAAAATCATTTGTCCAGGGTCCCGATTGTGGAAATCCCTAAAGTGTTTGGAGACACTGTGTTTCTGGAAGCCTTTTTTGATATTTGCAATATGTTCCCTTATCCTGACTTTTAACTCCCTGGTGGTCCTTCCCACATATTGCTTATGGCAAGGACATTCAATGACGTAAGTAACGTGGGAGCTGTTACAAGTAATCAATTCTTTGATTTTATATTCTTTCCCATTAGAGGTGGAATTAAAAGTAGTTTTCTTCTTTTCTGTCTTTTTACTATTTCTGCATGGGAGGCAATTTCCGCACTTGTAGAATCCTTTTAGGGTTTCGGAAATTTTTATTTGTTTTGGTGGGTCCACCACATTTTTTACTAGTTTGTTTCGGAGTGTTGGAGCCCTCCTGTAGATGAACCGTGGTTTGTTCGGCAACATGGCCTGGAGTGAGCTGTCTGCTTGTAAAATCGGCCAGTGTTTTTTGATGATACGCTCTACATCTTTATGTTGTCTGTTATACCCTGTAAGGAACGCGATGTCATGGAGGTTTTGTTTTGGTTTTACTTTCTTGCCTTCAATTAGTTTTTTCCTATCCATATGTTTTACTTCATTTTTTAATTTACGGAGATTTTCTTCTTTATATCCTTTCTTCCTAAACCTTTCGATGACTATATCCGCCTGCTTATCAAAGTCGTCAATTTTGCTACAGTTCCTGTATAGCCGTAGAAGCTGGCCTTTGGGTATGTTCCCTAGCCACCTAGAATGGTGGCAGCTGTTTGTGGGGATGTACCCATTGCGATCCGTGGTCTTGAAGAAGGTGCGGGTGCCAAGATTTCCTTCATGTTTGTAAATTTGGAGGTCCAGATAATCTACAGTCTGGGTGTTAAACTTTCCTGTGAATTTGATGTGATATATATTGTCATTGATTTCTCCAAAAAAGTCTTGCAGTTGTTCTACCGTGCCTCCCCATACCAATATAATATCGTCTATATATCGACGGTAAAATTTCAAATTTTGCCTATGCACTCCATAGATTTGTTCTTCCTCCCATCGGTTCAAAAACAAGTTCGCCACACTTGGAGCGTACTTTGCCCCCATTGCCACGCCTTTCGTCTGTGTATAGAAAGTTCCATTGTACCAGAAATAGTTCGAAGTCATTGCCATCCTTAGGCCTTCAATGATGTATCTTATTTGTTCCTGTTTTAAATCCGATAGTCGTTGTAATGCCCACTCGACACTACTGATGCCATCCTCTTGTTTTATATTTGTATATAGCGATTCTACGTCTATTGTCACCAATATGTCACTTTCACTAATGGGGATTCCATTCAAGTCCTCTAGTAATTGCTTACTGTCCCTTAAGTATGACCTTCCTTTTGTCACCAGGGGCTGTAGGAAACCATCCACATATGCCCCCAACCTGGAAAACAAAGAATCGATTCCACTTATTATGGGTCTCCCAGGTGGGTGAGTTTGATTTTTGTGGATCTTAGGGACGTGATAAATAACTGGGGTCTTTGCCGCCTTTGGAAATAGGTATTTCACCTCTTTTTTATTCAAAATTCCTTGGTCTTTGCCTTTTTTGATATATTTCTTAAGTTTAGTTTCATATTCTGATTTCGGGTTTTTCTTCAGCTTTTTATATGTGTCAGGTATATTTAACAAGTTCTCCATTTCTTTCTCATAGTCTTGTTTATCCAAAATGACAAGGCCGCCTCCCTTGTCTGCGGGTCTGATGATAATCCCCTTTCTCTTTTCAATTGATTTAATGGTGTCCCATATTCCTTTTCCTTTGGTTTTTCTCACCTCTATATTCCTTAGGTCATATTCGACCATCTTTTTGAAGACCTTAATGTTTTCATCCTGCTGGACTTTGGGATTGAAGGTTGAATTGTTTCTTAATTGCGAGTGCTGGTAAAATGTGTTAGTGTCTTCCTTCATATGTGGATTCTTGGTTGCAAAGAATTTTTTGATGTTAAGTTTTCTCACAAATCTTTGGAGGTCTATATATGTTTCAAATTTATCTAGTCCCTTATCTGGGGCAAACTTTAAGCCCATGTCCAGCACCCTGAGTTCTTCCTCCGTAAAAACCGCCTTACTTAAATTATAAATGCCCTCCCCTATTGTTCCCTTCTTCTTTTTCTGGAGGCCTCCTCTCTTTCCTCGTATGCGTTTTCTGCTCTTCTGTCTTGTATCCAGTGTATTTCTTCCCCTCTTTGATTCCGATGATGGCCGTTTCCCCCGTAGTTCCTCCTCGTATTGTCTTCTCTGGTCCATCTCGGGTTCCATCCACCATTTCTTCTGGGGGGCCCGTACTGTTGATTCCTTATTGGATATCGAAATGGTCTCCAATCTCTCTGGGGACCATGTCTCATATCTCTCGGGCCTGGTGGTCTGTGTTCCTGTCCCCTGGGAAAAAAATCTCTTTCAAACCTCCGGTTTCTAAATGGGGTGTATTGGGGGTATTCCCTTAGAGGAGAGTATCTGTTGTGATGTCTCGGAATATTTGGTGTATAGGGAGTATGATTCCCCCTATATCCGTCTTGCTCATATTCCCCTACTGTCCTCCCTTCGGGTCTCCTATACCCTGGTGTGTGTGGAATGTCATTTCTTACTGTTCCATCTTGTGTGTGTGTGGGTTGGTTCCACTCCTGTTCTGTGTTTTGGGTTGGGTTTTCCCTGGATTCTTCCATTATGGATAGTTCATTGTCTTCCTCGTTATAGTTACCCTCTATTTGCCATTTGTAAACCTGCTGGTTTTTGTAATCCAGCACATCCCTCTTGAATTTCTTTTGCTTCTTTTGTTGTATTTCCTTATCATACTTTTTTTTGTGTTCTTGTAAAATCTTTTCCCTATCTATATATTCTGCTGTTTCTTTAAATGGTATGAGTTGATCCCTGAGTTGTGATATCTCTGTTTCTATGTTTTTCAATTTATGTTGGCGTCTGATCACTATTTTTTGTAGGAGTGCTCTTTCACTCTGATTGAAAAACTGATACCACTCTTCCATAAGGTGCCTATCGCTTATTGCATCATTTGGGGAGACATCCCATCTTAATCTCCTGGGTGTAATTTGTTCCGCTATATACTTTTCAAGAATGGCCACATCCCACCATACCCTCAATTGCTTCTCAAGGCTATGTTTCAGGTGTTTGAATAAACTATCCAAGTCCTGCTTAATGACCACATGTTCTTGATTAAATACCTCCACAAGGTTTACCATTCTGCTATTAACATATTTAAAAATATCCATTGCTGCAACTTTGAATTAGGGTCCGATAGGTCCCTTATATATAGATGAATAAATAAATAAAGTCGCGCTATGGAAAAAAAACAAATCTCCTAAGTGATAGAAATATGTGAAATAAATTGAAAATAAAAATATACTGGGTTAGAGCTATATTAGATAGAGTTATTTTCAATTTATTTCACATATTTCTATCACTTAGGAGATTTGTTTTTTTTCCATAGCGCGACTTTATTTATTTATTCATCTATATATAAGGGACCTATCGGACCCTAATTCAAAGTTGCAGCAATGGATATTTTTAAATATGTTAATAGCAGAATGGTAAACCTTGTGGAGGTATTTAATCAAGAACATGTGGTCATTAAGCAGGACTTGGATAGTTTATTCAAACACCTGAAACATAGCCTTGAGAAGCAATTGAGGGTATGGTGGGATGTGGCCATTCTTGAAAAGTATATAGCGGAACAAATTACACCCAGGAGATTAAGATGGGATGTCTCCCCAAATGATGCAATAAGCGATAGGCACCTTATGGAAGAGTGGTATCAGTTTTTCAATCAGAGTGAAAGAGCACTCCTACAAAAAATAGTGATCAGACGCCAACATAAATTGAAAAACATAGAAACAGAGATATCACAACTCAGGGATCAACTCATACCATTTAAAGAAACAGCAGAATATATAGATAGGGAAAAGATTTTACAAGAACACATAAAAAAGTATGATAAGGAAATACAACAAAAGAAGCAAAAGAAATTCAAGAGGGATGTGCTGGATTACAAAAACCAGCAGGTTTACAAATGGCAAATAGAGGGTAACTATAACGAGGAAGACAATGAACTATCCATAATGGAAGAATCCAGGGAAAACCCAACCCAAAACACAGAACAGGAGTGGAACCAACCCACACACACACAAGATGGAACAGTAAGAAATGACATTCCACACACACCAGGGTATAGGAGACCCGAAGGGAGGACAGTAGGGGAATATGAGCAAGACGGATATAGGGGGAATCATACTCCCTATACACCAAATATTCCGAGACATCACAACAGATACTCTCCTCTAAGGGAATACCCCCAATACACCCCATTTAGAAACCGGAGGTTTGAAAGAGTTTTTTTCCCAGGGGACAGGAACACAGACCACCAGGCCCGAGAGATATGAGACATGGTCCCCAGAGAGATTGGAGACCATTTCGATATCCAATAAGGAATCAACAGTACGGGCCCCCCAGAAGAAATGGTGGATGGAACCCGAGATGGACCAGAGAAGACAATACGAGGAGGAACTACGGGGGAAACGGCCATCATCGGAATCAAAGAGGGGAAGAAATACACTGGATACAAGACAGAAGAGCAGAAAACGCATACGAGGAAAGAGAGGAGGCCTCCAGAAAAAGAAGAAGGGAACAATAGGGGAGGGCATTTATAATTTAAGTAAGGCGGTTTTTACGGAGGAAGAACTCAGGGTGCTGGACATGGGCTTAAAGTTTGCCCCAGATAAGGGACTAGATAAATTTGAAACATATATAGACCTCCAAAGATTTGTGAGAAAACTTAACATCAAAAAATTCTTTGCAACCAAGAATCCACATATGAAGGAAGACACTAACACATTTTACCAGCACTCGCAATTAAGAAACAATTCAACCTTCAATCCCAAAGTCCAGCAGGATGAAAACATTAAGGTCTTCAAAAAGATGGTCGAATATGACCTAAGGAATATAGAGGTGAGAAAAACCAAAGGAAAAGGAATATGGGACACCATTAAATCAATTGAAAAGAGAAAGGGGATTATCATCAGACCCGCAGACAAGGGAGGCGGCCTTGTCATTTTGGATAAACAAGACTATGAGAAAGAAATGGAGAACTTGTTAAATATACCTGACACATATAAAAAGCTGAAGAAAAACCCGAAATCAGAATATGAAACTAAACTTAAGAAATATATCAAAAAAGGCAAAGACCAAGGAATTTTGAATAAAAAAGAGGTGAAATACCTATTTCCAAAGGCGGCAAAGACCCCAGTTATTTATCACGTCCCTAAGATCCACAAAAATCAAACTCACCCACCTGGGAGACCCATAATAAGTGGAATCGATTCTTTGTTTTCCAGGTTGGGGGCATATGTGGATGGTTTCCTACAGCCCCTGGTGACAAAAGGAAGGTCATACTTAAGGGACAGTAAGCAATTACTAGAGGACTTGAATGGAATCCCCATTAGTGAAAGTGACATATTGGTGACAATAGACGTAGAATCGCTATATACAAATATAAAACAAGAGGATGGCATCAGTAGTGTCGAGTGGGCATTACAACGACTATCGGATTTAAAACAGGAACAAATAAGATACATCATTGAAGGCCTAAGGATGGCAATGACTTCGAACTATTTCTGGTACAATGGAACTTTCTATACACAGACGAAAGGCGTGGCAATGGGGGCAAAGTACGCTCCAAGTGTGGCGAACTTGTTTTTGAACCGATGGGAGGAAGAACAAATCTATGGAGTGCATAGGCAAAATTTGAAATTTTACCGTCGATATATAGACGATATTATATTGGTATGGGGAGGCACGGTAGAACAACTGCAAGACTTTTTTGGAGAAATCAATGACAATATATATCACATCAAATTCACAGGAAAGTTTAACACCCAGACTGTAGATTATCTGGACCTCCAAATTTACAAACATGAAGGAAATCTTGGCACCCGCACCTTCTTCAAGACCACGGATCGCAATGGGTACATCCCCACAAACAGCTGCCACCATTCTAGGTGGCTAGGGAACATACCCAAAGGCCAGCTTCTACGGCTATACAGGAACTGTAGCAAAATTGACGACTTTGATAAGCAGGCGGATATAGTCATCGAAAGGTTTAGGAAGAAAGGATATAAAGAAGAAAATCTCCGTAAATTAAAAAATGAAGTAAAACATATGGATAGGAAAAAACTAATTGAAGGCAAGAAAGTAAAACCAAAACAAAACCTCCATGACATCGCGTTCCTTACAGGGTATAACAGACAACATAAAGATGTAGAGCGTATCATCAAAAAACACTGGCCGATTTTACAAGCAGACAGCTCACTCCAGGCCATGTTGCCGAACAAACCACGGTTCATCTACAGGAGGGCTCCAACACTCCGAAACAAACTAGTAAAAAATGTGGTGGACCCACCAAAACAAATAAAAATTTCCGAAACCCTAAAAGGATTCTACAAGTGCGGAAATTGCCTCCCATGCAGAAATAGTAAAAAGACAGAAAAGAAGAAAACTACTTTTAATTCCACCTCTAATGGGAAAGAATATAAAATCAAAGAATTGATTACTTGTAACAGCTCCCACGTTACTTACGTCATTGAATGTCCTTGCCATAAGCAATATGTGGGAAGGACCACCAGGGAGTTAAAAGTCAGGATAAGGGAACATATTGCAAATATCAAAAAAGGCTTCCAGAAACACAGTGTCTCCAAACACTTTAGGGATTTCCACAATCGGGACCCTGGACAAATGATTTTCTACGGAATAGACAAAATAAGAGGCCACTGGAGAGGGGAAGACAAAACGATCAAAATATCCAGGAACGAAACGAAATGGATTTTTAATTTAGACACCCTCCAGCCAAGGGGAATGAACATAGAATTAGACCTCAATTGCTTCTTAACTAACTTTTAATAGTCAATTGCTTCTTAACTAACTTTTAACAGTCAACTGTTTGCCTCAGCATTAGATAATGCTGGACGAACATTCCGCAGTCGAATGTTACCCATACACATACATAACACTACAGGATCCCGATAAGATCTAACCACATATATAAGTAACCTATCTACCCCAATATTAACATCACATGGCCCACACCTTCGGGTTCAGGTCGAATGTTATTCATTCAAAATACATTGGACGTGTCGGAATTACAACAAGACTGATCAAAATTATCTAAAAGTTCCCCTGTAGGAATCAAACATACAGTCACAAACACTACAATCACCTATAGGACGATGTTAAACAGACCTTCTTAGCACCTTCATATATATCTATTTCCTAAGAATTTCATTTTATTTAATTCCTTCCCAAAAAAACTTTCCTCTTGGAAAACTTTCCTTTGGAATAATTTCTCCATTTACATTCACATATTAGTATGCATAAAAAACTTTTTTAAACATAAAAAACCCCTTAAATAATCAAATAATATTAAAAAACCTCTTAAATAATTTTTATAATTTTTATAATCTTTACAAATTTATGCGTTTTTTCAGTATTAATGTATACCCCCCTTCTTATGCATGAATTTTTATGTAAGAATTTTTTATATGTATGAATTTTATATACGTGAATTTTATGTATGTATTCCTATACATACATTTATTCAATGTATTTTTAGTATCATTTAATTTTATTTTTATTTTTATTCTCTTAATTATAAACGTCCGGTTAAATGGGAAATACTAAAGAATGTCATCTAAACTGAGTATGGTTTATGGGTAGGCTGCAGTGCTCCAAGGCTAAGTATATCAGTCTTCCCTAAGGACACTAGGGGGAGTAATGGCATTCATCCCCAGTAGAGTAAGGGCATCCCACACCCAAAATGGCGCTGTTATTTTAGCGCAGGCGTAGTGGAGCACTGCACCCTATTTAAGCAATAAGGTGCACCAATATGGCCGCTCCAGAGGACGTCGTAGTGACGAAACGCGTAGGGCGTGGCCACGTTGTGTGCACTCGTTTGAGACGAACGGCGGAGTTTTTCCTATATGCACATGCTTTTAATGTAAAATGTGAGTAGATTTTAATATTAATAAACGAACGATTTGGTTAAGAACGTATTACACTATGGATATGTCTTCCCTTATATAATTAACGTTGGATACCATACGGACGGAACAACGAAGCTTCACCCAGTGCACCAGCAGCAGCCAGAGAGCGACACAGTGGCTTACATTGTGAAGGTCCATCCAGCCCCACAGGGGCATTAACTCTGGTGAGAGCATTCACATACTATAGCACAGAGTGGCGCACCGGGGATGAAGTTCTCTAATTGAAAGCCCGCACTATTTGCACGAATAAATCAAATACCCCCCATTGACTTTTTGTAACAATTACAAAAATAGTCTGAAGAGGCAGCACTACCAAGCCAAATATTAATTTTGGACTTATATTGGACACAGATGCGTCTTCATGCGATTATTGGTTGAAAATATTGTCTATTCGCACATTTAGCGACTTCATGCGATTTTATGGTTAAATTATTTCTGATCCTTGGTTGTTCTGACCTTTAGTTGCTTTTTTGTACATTTTTTTGCACATGTTTGCACAATCTGTTTTACACTAACATACTGTTGAATATTAACATTATTTCCACTAATTTGCACATTTAATGAAGGTTTACATGTTTTTAGCAGGCTGATACGTATATGATAATTTAATACTCATTTTCTGTTTTTTTATATAATGGAACATGAATGCTGACTCCACATTAATCACACACAATTTGTTTTGGATGAAATTGCTTTAGGATATATATATTTTTTTCACGGTATCACCAACAGCTCTTTTCTTTTTCTTTCTCTTTTTATATAAAAAATCAAACACTAGGATTTGATAAGTCAACTCACCTCATCACTAATAGGGTTTAGCGCCATAACCTTTTTATTTCACATCTGATATTATACTATTGAACATGCACGAACATTTTTTTTTTTTTCGTATGATGCTAGATCGTGCGATTTTTGTTTAATCAGTACAGCTGTCATTCGAAAATGCAATACGAATGCATTACAACACATGACATCACTTCCAGTTTTTTATTCTGTCATGCGAGAATTTTCGTGACTTTAGTAAACTCATCAGATTCAACGTGAGATTAGCATGCAAAAAAATAAATAAAATGGACGATCATTCGTCCAATAATCAGATTGTGTGTACCGGGCATTAGGCTGGATTCACACCTATGCAGTTTTAGTGCATTTTGCAGATTTGCACTATAGTCCATTTATCATGGTTTCCTATGGAACACGTTCTGTAGTGCAAATCTGCAAAAAGCACTAAAACTGCATAGGTGTGAATCCAGCCTCAGTGAGCCACTGAGAGGCTGAGCCGGACCTGCTCCCGCCTCCCCCACAGAACAATGCTCCAGTGAGCGGGGGGCAGAGCAGAGAGTGGTTATCAGGTAAGTAAAAATGCTTTTTCCAGAACCCCAGACCTAAACAAGCATTTGAAGTGGTATTAAACCCAAAACCAAAAATGTAATGTATTGCCGCTCATTAGATGTGGTGACTGTATTCGTTTTCTTTTTACTTTTCCCTCGTTTTCACCAGGTGATCTGGCCAATAACACCTCCTGTATTAAAGTGCCTCCCCTCTGGAAGAAGGGGCACATTTGGACATCAACATTGTCAGTCTGGCAGTAGGGGAGTGTTGGATGTACTAGCAGATTTGCATACAGTATCAAATTGAAGCCAAACGCCAGCTAACACTTTATAATCAGTTACATCAAACAGTTTTTTCTCTTTTTGAGAGAGAGGTTGTAGATAAATAAAAGCTGATCATTGTGAGCAAACCTGTCAGTGGTAAATGGTTTGTCTCGTCCCTGTAACCTTTCTGTTGAAAAACAGACTTTCTGGCCGGATCACCAGATAAAAATAGAAGAAAGCCTAAAAAAGGAAACTAATACAGCCATCACATCTAAGAATTGGCAAGCTGCAATATAATGTTTGCTTTTGGGTTCAATACTGCTTTAGCCTTTGCAGGTTGGAGGCAACCCCACTGCAAGGATGTATTTTTAGTTTTTTTTTTCCCCAGAGTACAGCTTTAACCACTTTAGCCCTGGTAGATTTACCCCTTTAACCACTTCAGCCCTGGAAGGTTTTACCCCCCTTTCTGACCAGAGCACTTTTTACAACACGGCACTGTCGCTTTAACTGACAGTACCCAAACAAAATTGTCTTTTTTTTCCCCCCCAACAAATAGAGCTTTCATTTAGTTGTATTTGATCACCTCTGCGTTTTTTTTTTTTTTGTTTTTTTTGCACTATAAACAAAAAAAGAGTGACCATTTCTTTCTGGCTCTCTGGAGTGAATGAGGGAGACCAGCAGACAATATGGCCACTAGCCATGCGCATCCGCTCCCCCGCTGTGCAGTGTGCGTGCGCCTCCTATGGCTATTAAAGGGACCGCGGGATTGAGCCAACCTGCAGTATGACAGCGGCTGGTTGGCAAGCGGTTAAACTGACTGGTGACTATTGAACTGGGTAGTGGTGTTCTAGGTTAAATAGTCTGCTGAAAAGCGGCTGCATCCAATAAGGCTCTTTTCACATGGGGCGAAATCCGTCCAAGAATATCCACCTGTTCAGCAGGGGTTCTGTCTGCTGATCCCCGATGAGCAGGGGGATGACAGGTCTGTGTTCATGTCCTCCTTGCTATGCAGAGTGGAATTGGATACAGTCCTACTGTTCTCTATGGGGCATTTGGATGTAAACGGACTGCATGTCCATCTGTCATCTGATCCACCAGAGGGATGGCGAACATATCCCCATCTGTCTGTTTTTAGCGGAACCGGATGAGACACTGGTGGGTGACAGCGGACTCCTGTCCCGTGACATCCACTAAACCTTGTAAAGAACAGTGGGTGGTCCGATCAGCCCTCTGGTGTGAAAGGGGCCTTAGATGCAGCAGCTGCTCCAGTATTGACACAGCTGGTCCTGCCGGCTGTCAAATTCAAGCGGGAGATTTGTTTGTCTGTGCTGCGGATTTCTTTTTTCATTCATCCTGCAAGCTGAATGAAAAATAACTACTAGTATATGGCCAGGTAGAGCCTAAGGATGAGCTTAGGTGTGTTTGCGACCCCCACATGCAGAGCCCGCCAGTCGGCACTGCACAGTGCTAATCACAAGCAGTGAGACATTTCTCAATCTCTGCAGCCGCAGATCACGAAAATATCTCACTGCCTGCGATTAGCGCTGTGCAGTGCCGACTTCCTGGTGGGCTCTGCATGTGCGGGTTGCGAATACACCTGAGCTGATCCTTAGTAAAGACACATGAGATCTTGGCACTGGATTACCCAATGGGTGACTCAGGCAAAGAATTGCAAATTACACATATAATATAATATTACTTTTTGGTGGACTCTGACTCTAAGGCCTCATGCACACTGGACGTTTTTATAGCTGCAGTTTTTGGCTCAGATGTTTTTGTTCTGCAGCCAATAAACTCCCCAGCATGTTATCCTATGTGCCCATGCACACACAGGCTATTATTGGCAGTTTTTGGTCGGGGAGTTTTGTAGCTGCAAAAAAAAACAGAACTAGTGGGTGTTCAGAGGAATTTTTTAGCTGTAAAAAACACTATAACTCTGAAAAATACCAAAACAACCAAAATGTGGCTATTCTGCGTTTTTTATCTGCGTTTTTTGAGCCATAAGCTTTTGTGGCAGTAAAATGTTGTTTAAAAAAAAAAAGCTACTGCAAATACACTGAAAAACTCATCCTATGGCTACAGCTAATGCTGCTGGCTTTTTTATAACGTCCAATGTGCATGAGGCTCATGCACACTGCAGCATAAAGAAGTGGCTCCTGTAGGCTTTTGAGCTCTTATTTTTTCTGCCTGGAAACTCTTCTTTATCTTAGCTAATGTTTCCATGGCAATTTAAGTTGTTTACTGACATATGCTCTTACAGGCAGGAAAAACCCCCCCACCAAACTCATTTTTCAGAGGAGCTTTCGAGCAGAAAAGACGCCTAAGTGCCCAAAAATGTGCCTAAAAGCAAAATAAATAAATAAATGAACTGAGGACAGGATGGATTTGATTTAAATCAACCCGAATGAAATCATAATTTTTAAAGACCAATTGTCATCTCTGTCCCGCAGTGGCTCCTCCTCTGACCAGCTGTTGACTCCCCCACAGTCCCATTCACGGCTGGTGATGCAAAATGACAGGTGCTCTTTAAATGTAAGCACTTATTCTTTCTGGCAGTTAGAATCTTTATTATTTGCATACAAAACAAAGGTTTCCGGTTTAGAATAATAAGCTGTCAATTTAGTAAAACAGCAATATCAGAACCGATTCAATCATACAGTTTGTAGTGTACATAGATTTGGAAAACCAGTAGGATAAAGGAATATTCCTGAACTTTGGTTTATCCCATGGTTAGTGTGAAATTGAATGAATGCATCAATGCATTGCATGTTATCTCTGCTTGCAGAGCTTGGATTCATTGAATGAGTTTACCGTAAACCTTAATATTGCAAAATATACAGCCTCATGCTACATAACTAAGCTCCATTTCATGCTGATTAAGCTAAATTATTAATGTATCTTAAATAGAAAACTATCTTTAGATAGATTTTTACGCCAAAAGCATATTATTAAAATAAATTTGATAAAAAGAAACAAAATTATATAAATATATTTAATTTATATATTTTTTAAGTCATTGATTTATATCCACTCTGCCTGAGGGAGTTTGTGGGGGAGGGGGGGGGAGAGACGCTTGACCCCAAAGAGCCTAATAAAACCGTGCGAAAGAGCCCAAAAAAGTACAAGCTGCTTCAAGCTGAAATAAAAGCTCAGATGCCTGTAAAAGCAGCTTTTTTTTTTTCCTTGCGCTGCAGTGTGCATGAGCCCTGTGGGGAAAAAAATGTCAACTCAAAGTACACATTTTGTTTCCAAATATTACAAATTTTTTCCGTGAATAAGAATCAAGGAAGGAAGTTACAAAGCAAACGATTTATGTTTCCCAGTAGATCATATGAAACATTGCAGTCTTCCTCTCTGGTGCATGTGACTCTGTTCAGTGACTATTTCTGTGTAGCAGTGTCTTTTAACCCTTAAGTACAGTCTGCTTCCATGATAATGTTTAGTTTCGTATCCAATAAAAAGTTTGCTTGTTTTCTTAGCATTTTCATTTTTTCTATATTGTTTTGTAAGATCGTAGCTTTCCGTTCTCATTCCTAATATTTCCATTTGCAGAACAGCAGCACATTAAGCTGTGGAACCACATTGCTTCGCTCTGATAGGGTTCAAGTCATTGTTGCACTTAGTAATTTCTATGATGATGTGTGGATTGATTCAAAGTGTGCAAGTGAGTATTGCATAATCCTTTTTTTAAAATTTTTTTTTATTTAACCGCTTGCCTACAGGGCACTTTCACCCCCTTCCTGCCAGGCCATTTTTCAGCTTTCAGTGCTGTCACGCTTTGAATGACAATTGCGCGGTCATGCTACACTTCCCAAACAAATTTTTTATCATTTTCTTCACACAAATAGTGTTTTCTTTTGGTGGTATTTAATCACTGCTGGTTTTTTTATTTTTTACCAAAAAAAAGACCAAAAATTTTGAAAAAAATAATGTTTTTCACTTTTTTTTATTTCTGTCAGTAAATTTTGTAACTAAGTAATTTTTTGCCTTCACTGATGTGCGCTGATGAGGCAGCACTGACGGGCTGAACTAGTGGGCATTGATGAGGCGGCACTTACTGGCACTGATTAGGTGGCACTGATAGGCGGCACTGGTGGGCACGGATAAGCAGTACTGATGGGCATTGATGGGTGGCACGGATGGACGACACTGATGGGCATTGACTGCAGTAATGGGCATTGATGGGCAGCACTGATAGGCAGCATTGATTGCCAACATTGACTAGCATCGCTAATGGGCACTGATTGGTGGCACTTGTGGGCAGTGGTGGGCACTAATCGCTGGCATTGGTGGGCACTGTTTTTTACACTTTTTTTTATTTATTTCACTATTTTAATCGGGGCACTGATGATCAGTGCCCTGATTACGTTCCTAAATGTGCCCCTGTGAGGTGATGCCGCTGATCGGCTCTCCTTGCCACACACTCTGTCAGCGTGAGGCAAGGAGAGCCGATTACCAGTACTTCCTTGTTTACATGTGACCGCCTGTGATTGGACACAGCTGATCACATGTTTAAAGAGCTGAAGACTCTGCTCTTTCCACAGGTGCCCGGGAGCGGCCGCCATACCGGCGGCGCAGAACAAGAGCTGCACCGCTCCGCCGTCATATGACAGACAGGCGGCAAACAGTTAAATGCTTTTTATTGACGTTTTTCACAAGAATGTAAAAAGTGCAGTGAAACAAAGTCTATCATACAATGAGACACGATGAGGGTAAACATTTGAGTAAGGGCGTGTGACATAGCAAGGTAACAGGTATAGGTGAAAGGCAGAAACAATACTGGGTGTTAAGCGTAGTGTGAGGTGTGGTGTTCCAGATACCCCATCCAGGAGCAAGCTGTGCCAGGGGGGAGGAAGCACCACACCCCATTTTCATTATGCAAAGTTTCATTTGAGAATAAGGGAGATAAAACAGGTAAGTGCATGAATGCGGAACAGCCCTCGTGTTAAACATATGTCGGGAGTACCATATCCCCTGAGAACAGAGAAAACACCAACAAAGGAAAAAAAAAAAAGTACATATAGTAACAACTGCTATAACTATTAATCATTGAGGTATAGGCAATCGGTCTGTTTTTTTTTTTTTTTTTTTTTTTTTTGATGCCATTATCAATGTTCCAACTTTTTCTTCTGGTATTCGCCTACACATTACCATTCAGGACCTATTGCACTGAGAGGGTAAGGCTTTTTTTTTTTTATTGCTGTCTATGCCTGTATTGGGGAGGTTTTTACTTCCTGCCTGAAGTATGAATCTTCCCATCAGGTACATAAACAGCTTAAAAAAAAACAAACGCAGGTTCTAACCCTCACCTCATATACTTTACTCAAAATATGATATATTGTTGTCTGTGCTCCCATTGGAGAGCTGTTTTCATGTTGTCTTTACCAGTAACAGGATGTGGCATTCTCTGTTATGGGGAAAATAATGGCAGCAATAAGATCCTGAATGACGTTCTAAGCCTTGCCTGGTCTATAAAACAACTGAGAGGAGCTCCATTTAAAATTTTACAACGATTTAGGCCAGAATTAATTAACCTTGTGAGGTTGCAAGGACCTAGGACAGAGGTGGGCAATGAATTTTCCCAAGGGGCCACATGAGAGGCTGGGACTGTTGCAGTGGGCTGAGCTTAATTCTTCTCAATATTGATTTTGGACCTGGGATGGATGTGTAAGTACATAAACATATAGAACACAAACAGCTAGCGTTTGAATAGTAGGTACAACTGCTCATAAAATAGTTATCTTTTAGACGGACAGTCTGGGGGGATTGGTTGAAACAGACAGGCTTATTCATGCCGTGGCCACAATGCTTTGCTTCTTGACCACAGCATTTTTTAACAGAGTTCAATGGGGCTGCAGTGCAAAGTTCAATGGAGCTGCAGTGCAAATATGTGCAATGAACAGGATTGTGGTGCTGCAGCATTATAGGGTGAAATCAGGTGGTGAAGAGGTGACCGAACACCTCCTCACAACCTCTTTACCACCTGTAAAATGCCCCCTGAAAAGCACTGTGACTAGGAGGAGAGAGCCTGAGATCGTTACAGTGGGAATTTCTGCAGATCCTGTCCTGGAGTCAAGAACAGGTACTTTGCTCCTGGGGTTTGCAGCGTGCAGGCACTAACGCAGGAAAAACTTGGCGGGGTAGCAGAGTGGTGGGAGAACATCGGGATGTCTCTTAGGCAACTCTGCCCCGCCAGAACTGAGCCTCCCCACTGTACCGATCAGGTCCTTGGGCTCTTTCCTTCCAGTTCTTGTAGCTCTCAAGACAGATGTCTGTCAGCATGCCTCTCTATCTGGTCCTTAATGCTTCCACTGTTGGCATGCCTCTCAAAGCCTGTCAGCTTTTTAACTGAGGAAGCTGACAGACTTTGAGAGGTATGCCAAAATTGGAGGCATCGAGGGCCAGATGGAGATCGCCAAAGGGCCCTGAGGCCGCAGTTTGCCCAGGTCTGACCTAGGATGTACCCAAGTCTAATGCCCTGTACACATGGTCGGAAATTCCGATGGAAAAGGTCCGATCGGATTATGTTGTTGGGAAAATCCGATCGTGTGTGGACTCTATCGCACTTTTTCCGTCAGAAATTCCAATGGAAAAAGTTTGAGAGCTGGATCTCGGGATCTATAATTTTTCTGACAACAAAATCCGATCAGACTTTTTCCGATTCGTTTGTAGAGAATTCCGACGGACAAAGTGCCACGCATGCTCAGATTAAATTACGAGAACAAAGCTATTGGCTACTAGCCTCTACGTAGTCCCGTCGTCCATTTAATTCTCAATCTGTGCAGCAGCTGTGTGCAGCTCTATGTGTACTGATAAGCAAAAACAGGTGTTAGTGCTTATTAAGATGCAATCATAATACATTGAACTTTTTTCTTGTTAAAAAAATAAAAAAATACATTGTACTTCGTTGCAGTTATCAGGAACAACTAATTACAGTGTATTTTTTTTTTTAAGCCCGACTCCAGCTTTTGTGCATGCCTCAACCGTCACACAGCCTCAACCACCACCCCCCACCCCCCCCCCCCCCCCTTCACACATTTAAATTCCGCTGGTCCAGTTATGCCCTGGTTCTTTCCGAGTCAAAGCCAATGGGTTTGATGATCATAGGCATTATTCAACCCAGAAGAGGACTGGTGCTGGAGAGGTGAGATTGTGGAGAACAGGGCCAGAGAAAAGTATTGCAGCTAGAGCTGCAATGGTAACTTTTAGTGTATTCCTAATTTCAAGGTGTTGGTTATAATGCAGGTTATTTTTGTTATTTGATTCCATTTTCTAAATATAAAGCCTTAAGTTTTAAAATAACATCGGTAATGTTGCTGTATGTTGCTTTCTTTTCACAAGGTTGCTTGAATATGAACCACACGAGTGTACTGGACAGCACAGCTTCATTTATGAAGACATTTGATGAGTTGATGCAATGTTTCAACATCACCAAGGTAAATCCTCTATTTACATTTTCTGATTAATTTTAAGGAAGTAGATACAGAATCGTTTGGAAGCTATTGTGTTTTCCAGGACTTTTTTGCAGTTCAGAGTGCGCCTTGCGGTTATGAACTATAAGATTGGAGATAGTAAGGATTAGGAAGTGACAAAAAAAATAGGTACCATTGGTCGTGCCAGTTTTCCTTCTTGTCAGACCGTTTCTTCATGATCAGTTTGGAAACAAATTACTTGGGAGGTTTGTTTCAGATACGGTTTGTATGTTTGCTCAGTGGTTATCACCCTGCTGTCCTATTCTTGGGGGCCACTATATTCATAAAATATTTTTGATCTATCTTTTCTGTTATGGATTTGCTCTGGGTGCTCCAATCTTGTCCAATACCTATTTGTGTTCAACTGTTGCAGGGACTTTAGCTAAAAGTTTATTTGGGGCAGGAGCTTATGCGGTAAGTCCGGTGTCTCCAGCCTGTTATACCATGCAGAATTTCCACTCCTAGCAGCGTTAGAATCATGTCACATTACCCATCCATATCATCATCTATCTATCTACAGTGCCTTGCGAAAGTATTCAGCCCCCTTGAACTTTTCAACCTTTTGCCACATTTCAGGCTTCAAACATAAAGATATAAAATGTTTATTTTTTGTGAAGAATCACCAACAAGTGGGACACAATTGTGAAGTGGAACGAAATCTATTGGATAATTTAAACTTTTTTAGCAAATAAAAAACTGAAAAGTGGTGCGTGCAAAATTATTCAGCCCCTTTACTTTCAGTGCAGCAAACTCACTCCAGAAGTTCAGCGAGGATCTCTGAATGATCCAATGTTGTCCTAAATGACTGATGGTGATAAATAGAATCCACCTGTGTGTAATCAAGTCTCTGTATAAATGCACCTGCTCTGTGATAGTCTCAGGGTTCTGTTGAAAGCGCAGA
Source organism: Lithobates pipiens (assembly GCF_037356315.1). NCBI lineage: Eukaryota > Metazoa > Chordata > Amphibia > Anura > Ranidae > Lithobates > Lithobates pipiens. Next base: position 296,136,005 of record NW_027507758.1, read on the forward strand.
GAGCATCATGAAGACCAAGGAACACACCAGGCAGGTCCGTAATACTGTTGTGGAGAAGTTTAAAGCCGGATTTGGATACAAAAAGATTTCCCAAGCTTTAAACATCCCAAGGAGCACTGTGCAAGCGATCATTTTGAAATGGAAGGAGTATCAGACCACTGCAAATCTACCAAGACCTGGCCGTCCCTCTAAACTTCCAGCTCAGACAAGAAGACTGATCAGAGATGCAGCCAAGAGGCCCATGATCATTCTGGATGAACTGCAGAGAACTACAGCTGAGGTGGGAGAGTCTGTCCATAGGACAACAATCAGTCATACACTGCACAAATCTGGCCTTTATGGAAGAGTGGCAAGAAGAAAGACATTTCTCAAAGATATCCATAAAAAGTCTCGTCTAAAGTTTGCCACAAGCCACCTGGGAGACACACCAAACATGTGGAAGAAGGTGCTCTGGGCAGATGAAACCAAAATCGAACTTTTTGCCCACAATGCAAAACGATATGTTTGGCGTAAAAGCAACACAGCTCATCACCCTCAACACACCATCCCCACTGTCAAACATGGTGGTGGCAGCATCATGGTTTGGGCCTGCTTTTCTTCAGCAGGGACAGGGAAGATGGTTAAAATTGAGGGGAAGATGGATGCAGCCAAATACAGGACCATTCTGGATGAAAACCTGTTGGAGTCTGCAAAAGACCTGAAACTGGGACGAAGATTTATCTTCCAACAAGACAATGATTCCAAACATACAGCAAAATCTACAAAAGAATGGTTCACAAATAAACGTATCCAGGTGTTAGAATGTCAAAGTCCAGACCTGAATCCAATCGAGAATCTGTGGAAAGAGCTGAAAACTGCTGTTCACAAACGCTCTCCATGCAACCTCACTGAGCTCGAGCTGTTTTGCAAGGAAGAATGGGCAAGAATTTCAGTCTCTCGATGTGCAAAACTGATAGAGACATACCCCAAGGGACTTGCAGCTGTAATCACAGCAAAAGGTGGCTCTACAAAGTATTAACGGAAGGGAGCCAAATAATTTTGCACGCCCCACTTTTCCTTTTTTTTATTAGTTAAAAAAGTTTCAAAAATCCAATAGATTTTGTTCCACTTCACAATTGTGTCCCACTTGTTGGTGATTCTTCACAAAAAATAAAAATTTTATATCTTTATGTTTGAAGCCTGAAATGTGGCAAAAGGTTGAAAAGTTCAAGGGGGCCGAATACTTTCGCAAGGCACTCTATCTATCTATTTTAGAACTATAGGAGAAAACATTTTTTAGTTATTTTTCATTTTGGATAGAGCATGGGAGGTGTTTTTTTTTTTTTTTTTTCCAACATCTTTGTCCCACTGTGGAGATTTCCCTTCACTTCCTGTCCCATAGCCAAACAGGAGGAGAGAGGAAATCCCTGCAAATTAAGGGAATTCCTTGGGGACCCCAGGTTACCAGAACTAGTGTCCCCATTGGAAGATTTCCCCTCTATTACGTTTCTGGCGACAACCCAAAATTTGGGTTTTACTTCTAGTTCAATGATAACAGTAAACAAGACAAATGGAGAGGCTGGATCTCCCTAATGGGGGCATAGACAGTAATACAATCTGACATGTGCTATTATCCATCTCCACTCTATCCAAACCCCCCCCCCCCCCCAATGTTTTTTTATTTATTTTTTTTTTTTTAAAGAGTTTTTTTCATTTATATATTCTTTATTTTTCCATTTTAAATAACATTTACCAAATACAAAACGTACAAATAATTCCCCCCCTCCAATGTTATGCCTTTAGTTATATCTTAAGCAGAGGCCTGAGAGAGTAACATACATTTATTTTTAAATTGCGGTGATAATTTTATAGTGCACACAGACACAATCATATTATCAATTTTTATGTAAAAGATGACATTAGGCCGAGTGTCACACTTTAAAATGAAGCACGCAGGTGGAATAGCGACAAACTTCCGGTACATTATATTATCTATATCCAACCCTTTAAAAGCCTTTACAGGTTACCAGTTTAGAGTAACACAGAAGGTCTGGGGCTAGAATTATTGCCCTCACTCTGACATCCATGGTGATACCTCACATGTGGTGCGATTGCCATTTACACATTTGTTCAGTACTTGCATGCGCATTCACATTTGCATGTGACACAAGGGGATGGGGGCGCTTTAAAATTTTATTATTTTAATTTAACACCATACTTCCAATAAACCAAGATCAGTTTGGTCAGATGCTTTCTCAAGCCGAGAACTGGTTGTAAACAACAAACCGGAAGTGACAAAATCCTCAGCATTTCCTGTTTCTTGACATCAGAGTGAAAGGAACAACATTGGTTCCTTGCACTCTGTGTACAGCAATGAACACAGCCGATCGCATTGTTATTGGGCTCTCTGTCAGGATAGGAGAGCCCGCTTTTTGGAAATCATGACACGCTGTCAGGTGATATTGCTCCAGTCTACTAATTGGCTGCTGGACCTGAGTGCTATTACATGTGAGGAGTTCATATGTCATCCCATACATGGAAGCACAGGGTATTGTTGCTGGCAGCAAGGGAGCTCTGGTAAGGTGAGTATTACTTATATGGTCCCTTTCTAAAAACGTTGTTACTGCCCTGAATGAGAACGGAGGCAGTATGTCTTTACAGTGCCTTGCAAAAGTATTCACCCCCTTGGCTTTTTACCTATTGTGTTACAATACAGCCTTTAGTTCAATATTTTTTTAATGTGAATTATATGTGATGGATCAGAACACAATAGTCTAAGTTGGTGGAGTAAAATTGGAAAAATATATACATAAAACTATTTTTCAGAAATAAAAAACTGATAATTGGCATGTGTGTATGCATTCACCCCCCTTTGTTATGAAGCCCATAAAAAGCTCTGGTGCAACCAATTACCTTCAGAAGTCACATAATTTGTAAATTGATGTCCACCTTTGTGCAATCTAAGTGTCACATGATCTGTCATTACATATACACACCTTTTTGAAAGGCCCCAGAGGCTGCAACACCTATGCAAGGGGCACCACTAACCAAACGCTGCCATGAAGACCAAGGTACTCTCCAAACAAGTAAGGGACAATATTGTTGAGAAGTACAAGTCAGGGTTAGGTTATAAAAAAAAAAAAAAAATCCAAATCTTTGATCCCTAGGAGCACTATCAAATCTATCACAACCAAATGGAAAGAACGTAGCACAACAGCAAACCTGCCAAGAGACAGCCACACGCCAAAGCTCACGGACCGGGCAAGGAGGGCATTACTCAGAGAGGCAGCACAGAGACCTAAGGTAACCCTGGACAAGCTGCAGAGTTCCATAGCAGAGACTGGAGTATCTGTACATAAGGCGACAATAAGCTGTACTGGGCTTTATGGCAGAGTGGCCAGAAGAAAGCCATTACTTTCAGCAAAAAAACAAAATGGCACGTTTTTAGTTTGCGAAAAGGCATGTGGGAGACTCCCAACATGTATGGCGGAAGGTGCTCTGGTCTGATGAGACTAAAATTGAACTTTTTGGCCATCAAAGAAAACGCTATGTCTGGCGCAAACCCAACACATCACATCACCCAAAGAACCCCATCCCCACAGTGAAACATGGTGGTGGCAGCATCATGCTGTGGGGATGTTTTTCAGCAGTTGGGACTGGGAAACTGGTCAGAGTTGAGGGAAAGATGGATTCTGCTAAATACAGGGATATTTTTGAGCAAAACCTGTACCATGCTGTGTGTGATTTGAGGCTAGAATGGAGGTTCACCTTCCAGCAGGGCAATGACCCCAAACACGCTGCTAAAGCAACACTTGAGTGGTTTAAGGGGAAACGTAAATGTGTTGGAATAGCCTAGTCAAAGTCTAGACCTCAATCCAATAGAAAATCTGTGGTCAGACTTAGATTGCTGTTCACAAATGCAAACCATACAACTTGACGGAGCTGGACCAGTTTTGCAAGGAGGAATGGTAAGATGTGGCAAGCTCATAGAGACTTATCCAAGGCGACTTGGAGTTGTGATAGCCGCAAAAGGTGGCTCTACAAAGTATTGACTTTAGGGGTGAATAGTTATGCACATTGACTTTTTCTGTTATTTTTCTGTTATTTTGTCCAATTTGTTGTTTGCTTCACAATAAAAAATAAAAAAAATCTTCAAAATTGTCTGCATGTTCTGTAAATTAAATGATGCAAATCCTCAAAACAATCTGTGTTAAATCGGGATTCCATTGACCAATAACAGCGAGCAGCGCCATAAAATTCCAGGTTGCCATCACAACGGGCGGCATCATCAGAAGTTCCCGCCCCCCATTGTGATGGCAACCAAACATATTTCGCCATGACGACGTTCCACACAGAATCTTGGGAAGACTCAGAATAAGCTCCCAGGGGACTTTGCAAAGCCGGGAGAGGCGAAAAACACTCCTACTTCCACGGGAGGAGAGACCGGAAGTTGAAATACTAATTAAAATGATAAGGTAATTACGGCGCAATTATTTTTTTAAGGGGCATTTGAGCATTAATGACAGTAACAGAATGGGCTAAGATATGTTGAAAAATTTGGTTACAACACCGCTTTAATTCCAGGTTCTGAGGCAACAAAATGCGAAAAATGCCAAGGGGGGTGAATACTTTTGCAAGGCACTGTTAAGTGGTAGTGAAGGCCTTTTTGTTTGTTTTACTTACAGGTAAGCCTTATTATAGGCTTACCTGTAGGTACTGAATATATCTCCCAAACGTGCCCTGAGATAGTTTACTTGTGAAGACGCCAGTGATGTCACCAGCATATATGCGTGTGCCGTAAAACTGTGACGTTATCATGGCTCGGCCATTCAAAGAACCGCAGACTGCGAACCCGTAAAGACTGGGTGACGATGAAAGTGTGTCGCTGGAGGTCTTCAGTTTGAGATAAGTTTTACATAATGTGCTACAACGCGCGATGCATACTAGCACGTAATGCCTTTACCTTGCAGGAAGAAAATATATATATTAGGTAGTCTTTCTACTGCTTTAAGGTGATATAAACCCAAGAACATTTGAATATATTGCATCTGACCAGTCCTTCGATGTGGTGGTTGCATTAGTGTTTTCCAGGCATTTTTCCTTAGTTTTTTCCCACTTGGCGACCCGATAGCTGGGAACAATGTAAATAAGCATGCTGCACATGTAGTTATCCAACTCTAAACTTTCTACATCCTATAAAATGTGTTAGCGCTGTATACAAACAATTAATTTCTATGCTTGGAATCACAGTTCTCTGATTATTCCACATTTATCATATGTCTGGATTTACATTGTTCCTATAAGATTGATAATAGCGGATACTAATCGATTAGAACAACTGCAAATAGTTCTTGTTTTTTATTACAGGGGTCAACAGTCCCAGATCAGCATGGCAATTTTTCACATGTTTGCCAGATGTGTAATGTCACCTACAAGAATCTGAGTGATCAGTACACTAACTTAGAACATGGCAACTACTTGTGTATCGATTTAGAAGATGCTGTAAGTAATAGCAGTTTGTAATTCATTATTACAGTGTAAATATATATGCTGACATACCACATACAGCATGTTAGATTATCATTATGGTGTCCAGTTACAGTATAGACACCATAATGCTAAATGGCACTATTTAACCCTTTCACTGCCAGATCCGTTTTTGTTCATTTTTTATTTTTTTTGCACACATTTAAAATTGATTGTAGGCCTGAAGATAACCTAAAATCCCGAAACTTATTTTCTGAAAGCGGGCACCCGGGAAAGTAGTGGCACTTTCATTCATCCGCAGACACCCGATATCGTCCGCCTCCGCTATTGTCCGATTCTGCAGACGGAGGAAAATCCTATTTTTCTATCCGTCTGCAGAGCGGATCGGATGAACACGGACAGACGGTCCGTGCTCATCCGATCCCCCCACAGCGGAGAGCTGACAGGGCGGTCCCTGCACAGTGTGCCGGGACCGCCCTGTTATCCGCCGGCTCAGCGGGGACAACTGAGCGATCCCTGCTGAGCGATCCCTGCTGAGCAAGCGGATCATCACGGGGCCGATCATTACTGATCCGTCCGTGTGAAAGGGGCCTTACTGTGAAAAATAGGCCTAGAATTATTGCTCTCACCTGAGGTGCAAAACGATTTGTGACGTGTAATGGAATCAAAGGTTTCATGGGTATCTTTAATTGCTTGGGTGTAACTTACATTTTTTTTTTTTTTTTTTCTAAGCATTTTGCTCACTAAAGTTCATTTTTCATCACACAAGGGATGAAAAGTTTTTTTTGGGGACAAGTTCTCTTTTATGAGATCAGGTGTTTTTTAGACCCTTGATTTCTCATCTGCCCTGTTGAAGGTAATGGAGCACAGATTGTGTTCTATTAGCATCTTTGCCAGCCAGATCGGCTAGGAGAAAAAACGGGCAGACCCACAAGTGATGTTTTACACATCGCTTCAGGGATCTTAGTAGGAAGTGAAGATTAGCAAAAATCTGTTCGCTGATGTCCCTCCACTCTCCCCTCAGGTTCACTTTATTGCAGACCTGGAGTATAGGTCTCCTGAAGTCGTATTTTACATAGGGCTATAAACTGTATGTCGCTACTGACTGGACGCTGATGTGTTATAAAAGGCCAAAAAAAGTCCTCATATTACACAGCCCGTTTAATTGTTTTCCCCTTATGCAGCGACCCCCTCTATTCCTCATCTCTAAACCCTGACTAAAGTGGAAGTAGAGACTAAATATAAATATGCTTAAACTGCTTCCTCCTACCTATGCGGTATAGTGCTGGTAAAAAATAAAATGGATAAATACCTTACTTCAATCAATTCTGGTGCAGTCATTTGATTCAGAAGATCCCACTTTACCTTTGCCATGGAGCAGCTGCTGCATGGGGAGAGGAGGGATTGCTAAGATTCAGTGGTTTTATGCAAATTTATATGAAGTCTTTGCTTTCACTTTAATCAAAGCCAGGAGTTGCTGTGTACTTAAAGCAGCTCTAGCAGCTGCTTCAGTCAAAAAAAGCTGTCTGACTTTATCAACATGTGTAGCCTCCCTGGTGGTATTCCAGAGTCTGGCTCGGGGTGAGATTTTGGTACCATAAGCGGTATTCCCGAGCCAGACTCGGGATCACATCGCAGTATCCATATAGGGGTTTACTTACTTTGTCCCCTGGATCCAGCGCTGTCTCCCCGCTGTGATCTGTGAGCCGCCGTGTCTCGCTCGATCTGTCACAGTGCTGAGCTCCATTCCCTGCAATGCACGGGGACGTAGTTTCAGCGCCAAATTCAAAAAGTAAACACAGTATAGATACCGTATACTGTAATCTTACAGATTACAGTACTGTATCAAATAATTACACATCCCTTTTGTCCCTAGTGGTTTGCCCAGTGTCCTGAATGCAGTTTTATATAATACTATTATACATGCATATACAGGGGTTGACAAATTTGCTTTGAATTTAGGAGCCAGTTTTTTTTTTTTTTTTTTAGAGTGGTATGGATTGTCAGCTCCCGGGGTAAGGCCACTCATTTTCACCCCTATCCCTAACTCACAATGGAGCACCCAGTCAATAACTCCAATGAAACGCTACTACATCAGGGTTATGGGCTGACCAGAAAGAGTAAGGCTGGCAACAGATGGAACTGACTGGCACTGGTAGGTGGCACTGGTTGCCACTGGCAGGCACCTGGAACTGCCAGATGGCACTGGCAGGTGACACTGGTTTGGAACTGGCAGGTGACACTGGTTTGGAACTGGCAGTTGGCACTGGCGGTGGCATGTGGCACTGATTGGCAGGTGGCCCTGGTAGGCGGTGGTACTAGTTGTCACTGGCAGGTGGCACTTGTTGGTGTTGGCAGGTGGCACTAGTTGGCACTGATTGGCGGTGGCACTGGCAGGTGGCACTGATTGGTGATGGCATTGGTAGTGGCAGGTGGCACTGGTTGGCACTGGCAGGTGGCACTGATTTGCGGTGGCACTGGCAGGCACGTGGAACTGCCAGATGGCATTGGCAGGTGACACTGGTTGGCATTGGCAGGTGACACTATTGGCACTGGCAGGTGGCACTGGTTTGGAAGTGGCAGGTGGCCCTTGTTGGCGGTGGCACTTGTTGTCACTGGCAGGTGGCACTGGTTGGCTCTGGCACTGATTGGTGGCGTTGGCACTGATTGGTGGCAGGTGGCACTGATTGTCACTGGTATTCAACAATTTCCAGTGTGACTTTGGTGCAACTTTGGTGCAACTTTAATCCAACTTTACATTCTCTGGACCAAAGTTGCACCAAAGTAGTGCAAGCACCTTTTCAAAGTTGCAACTTTAAGACCGGGCCTCTTTTTTAGATGTGGTGTTTACAAGTTAAAAATTTTTTTTTTTTTTGCTAGAAAACTATTTAGAACCCCAAACATTATACATTTTTTTTTTCTAACACCATAGAGAATAAAATGGCGGTCGTTGCAATACTTTCTGTCACACCATATTTGCACAGTGGTCTTACGAGCGCACTTTTTATTTATTTTTTTTTACTTTTTGAATGAAAAAGTAAGACAACGGTAAAGTTAGGCCAATTTTTGTTTTTATATTGTGAAATATAATGTTACGCCAAGTAAATTGATACCCAACATGTCATGCTTTAAAATTGCTCCCACTTGTGGAATGTCGACAAACATTTACCCTTAAAAATCTCCAAAGGCGACATTTAAAAAATTCTACACGTTGCATG